>NW_026865153.1:0-530265 GCF_026571515.1 Ruditapes philippinarum
GCTGTAAGTTTGAGCTGTGAAGCATCTTTTGGTTCTTTCAAATGAGAAAGCGTCTCCAGCTAGCTTACGGAACTTAGGTGGTTCTATACTTGAATGCCTGTTCGTGCCTGAAATAATGCACAGAGGGGCACCTGAGGTTTTCCTCTACCAGCCGACATATCACTGTGGCAACGGATTATTCCCTTTTGACCAGCACAGACCAAGATCAGTCTGTGCTGAGAGATCAGTTTTGGTCTGCACTACTGTATAAGCCATTCAATAATTAAATATTTTCAAATTTTCCCTAGAAATGATCATTGGTTTTGTCTAGATTTGAAAGAATGGACAATTCCATTTAATATATTTTGTGCGGTAGTGATAAATTCCATTTTCAACACATGTAAGAACATTTTTGTGTAATAAATATTTATTCATATCTGCAGATTTCTCCAGTTTCATATATCACCTTAGTGATATATTTTTTTGAAATCTGATACATTTGTTAAGTTAATTTTTTTCATTCAATACATGGTAATTACTTTGTAGCATCTGGCAGATAATAAGTAATAAATGAGAGATTTTCATCAGTTTTCTGTCAAACATTGTAATATAATACACAGATGTGTCTCATCAGTTTGTATTATATATCCTAGCTGATTTGAAATGAAATTGTCTATTGTAATGCAAGTGTCAATTTTTGTTGTTGTTGTTGTTGTTTGGTTTTTTTTTTAAGTTTTTTTCAAAGGCAAAAGCATTGCTGGGGATTTTTATCAAAAAGTGAGAATTTATTACATTTGTTGATCTTTTTCCTTCTTTCTCTATGTAAAATTTTCCCCCTGCCTCTGAAAAAATAGGAGGGAATTCTCAAAAATATGAGTGAATTGCCCCATCCCCTCTCCTAGAATAGACACTGCTGCATGTCTTTGCATTAGTTCAGACAGCAATATTTTGGGATTTGCATTAGTTCAGACTGCAATATTTTGGGCTTTGCATTATTTCAGGCTGAATATATTCCAGTCTTTGTATTATTTCAGGCTGCATTATTTCAGTTTGCATTATTTCAGACTGCAATATTTTGTACTCCGCATTAATCATGCTGCAATAGACATAGGCATTATTTCAGGCATACACATGACATATTTTTGGTCATAGGCACAACATTATTTCAGACATAGACATTGCTTTATTTCAGCCACAGGTCAGACCGTATTTAAGGCATAGGTATGTTATAAATTCAGACAAAGGCATGGCATTATTTCAGACATACGCTTTACTTCTTAAACTTTACTTTTTCACAATCTGTGTCCTTTTATCCTACATGAGCTTGTTTTATGGTGTATTAAGTTATCAATTAGAAATCAGTTAAGTGTCATATTTACTGACCCTTCATTTCCAGTTCGTAGAGATTTGCAAAACCTATCCCAGGAATCATTGATTCAGTTATAAAAACATTGATTTCTTTTGTTGAAACAGGTTCAAAATTCAAAGTTTACAAAATGAATGGCCAACAACTTTATTTGAATAACCAATCTGCTTTGTTGTGTGGATTTTTTTTTTGCCTTTGATCTTTATACAAGTATGATCATCCAATTTTAGCAATTAATGCTTTAAATAAGCATCAGAGAAATAAGATTACACTGTTTTTCCTTTCATATCAGGTTATCATAGATCAAATACGGCTGTTCTGCTGTTCCGTCATTGTTCACATTGTTTATAAGTGGAACTTGATTATGAAATTATATGATAAATGTCCTAGTGACTCTTTTCAGGTTTGATTGATCACATATCAACTTGATTTCGGTGTCTGAGAGCCTACATCTGTCCGAGCCTCAAAACCCTCGAGGGCCATTGTTACACCATATTTGATTAGTTATGATATTGTTATAGATAATCATTAATTATATCTCTATGGCAACAATAAACAGCTCTCAAATGCTGGTGCTCAGAATTTCATTGACCATGTAATATAGTCTTCTGATTGATAAATGATATTACAAGTGTGGGGGTTTTTTTGTTCTACTTTTTACAAAAATATTCATGATTACGATGTTGAGTGCATTGCAAAGAAAATACAAACTCATTTTTCAACGTACATATATGTATTTGCTGCGGAGGGCTTTTGTCCTCCTTTTATTTTCATCGGAGGGCTTTGGTCCGCCTTGTCATTTTTGGACGGGAGGCTTTTGTCTGGAAGGGCTTTTTTGTCCTACACTTGTCTTGACTTTAGAGCTTTAACTCTTACCACGCTGAATACAATGCATTGTTGAAATATTTTAAATGAACTTGTCCATCTTTCAAATACTTAATTTTACTATTATCACTTAAAACTTTAAATCTTTCCACAGTAATAAGAACATATAGTTTCATTAAGAATTAAGTTTAGATATCTGCGATCAAGTGCAGCCTTCATATGTTTACGAGACAGTACGGTATTGATATGTTCATAAATGTGTCACCTTGAACAATCAAATTGCCGTTTCTAACTTGTCACACCATATCTCGTTCATTAGATAAAAATCTGAGATGAGAACGTTATAATCTTCTATAAGAGCAAACTAGTGTTCTGTTAACATCTGTAGAAACGACCGTCTCATTAAAATTTTGTTATAATTAGTGAAGATATAACGTTCTGTATGAATTGTATGTCTGATACCACTTCCGTTTTTTTTTTCTTTTGTCAATTTTAAGACGTTTCCTCAGAAAAAAAAAGTATGTCAAGCCTCTTCATTGCTTTATTATAAAGGCATTTTCTTTTCTTGGAAGGAGGAACAATTTAACGTTGGCAAACCTAGAAAGGGAGATTATTGGTCAAAGTCTGGAAAAAAAGTCATCCTTCGGAAGCATCAAAGCAATAAAATTACATAAAAATAGCTAACTTAGTTTAAATGAGTCTGTACATGAGGCATAAGGAAAAGTGCAACCATAAAGATAGCCATAACCCAAAAACTGTGGTTGTCTTGATGAAGGATTTTGATATCAGAGGTCTTAGCCATTAATGACCTTCCCCTTGTGACTGAAGGGTTGCCTTTATGATTTGAGGCATCAGAATTGCAGCCACAGTTTAACCCTGCTTGGTAGTAAGAGGCAACTAAATGGGTTTGAATTATTGGTGTCTATTTATCTCTTCACTGCAACAGGTGAGGTGGTTGATTATTAATAGGTCTTAGTTAAGATACTTCATGGATAAAGATGGCTCTTGGTTGAAGATCGATAGCTCTTGAATAAAGATAGTTATTGATTGAAGATAGCTCTTGAATAAAGATATAAGTTCTTGATTGAAGGTAGCTCTTCCTTAAGATAGCTTTTATACAAAAAAAGCTCTTCTTGCTGTATCAATACATATTTTCATTTATTTCACCAGTGTTGCACATTTTCCTTGGACAAAATGCCTAGCATTAAAAGGCAATTTCAAGTCTCCCAATTTATTTAATTTCAGTATCTTCTTTCCTCATCAATTTATATCACTGTATTCTAGTAAATATGCTGGTGAGACTTTAAGTGTATGTAAAATGTCAGCAAAATTTCATTAAAATCTCTACAAGAATTATAAATGTCTGACAAAAAACCAATATGAACATGTTAAAGCCAGACTAAACAGCAAGAATGTATGTCTGAGGAAAACGTGTTAATTTAATTTGTCATTAATCAAATTTGTTATTTTGAAAGAGTTTTATCTTGGAATTCTATCGGATACATGTAATTTATTGAAGTACTTTAATTTTACCAACTCAAGTGTGTTAAACAATTGTTTTGTTAGCTCAACAATTTTTTTTAGTTTGATTGTGTTGGAAGCTATAAGCTTATTGAAAAACTCTCGAATATGTTCCTGAAACCAGCCAGTACCAACGAATGTAAAGTTTCTTGCTCAAGGAACAAAGGCTTGCCTGACTGACAGGGTTGGAACCCACGCTGTCAGCAAATCTTAGATTACTAGTCTGATGCTTTAACCACTCTGTCGTACCTCCAAACAACAATTTGAAAAATAGGAAGAGCTTAAGCACTCACTCTGGCACTGGAGTAATGCCACCAGACTTTGGTGAAAAAGTTTTTGTGTTCAAAACTACTGAAGGGAATGGTTTGAAACTTTTCACACTTGTTCTCTGTGATTATGAGAATGATTGGCACAAGTCCCATGACTCGTGTCACGTGTGTTAGGTTTTTTACAGAGTTAAACCTCTTTTATTACTGTCAATTAGCACGCTCTCTAGTGATCTAAGCTGAAGTTTTTGCATTGTACATGCTGAAGATTGTAAAAAAAGTTGTAAAAAATGTGGAAAGGAATAGGTACCAATTAACTGAATAGAGACCATGATGAGATAGCAGAGATTTGTCTACACTCGTCACATGTGTAGAATATGCTGCGGCACGCAGGAAGAAGGCTAGAATTAAAAGTAATGGTTTCATAATTATTCAAAAAAGAGTCAGGCCAAATGACATGTACATTTAAAATACCGAAAGGTGTTTATTTTAAAGTATTCATTTATACACTAATTAGTTAGTTCACAACAAGTTATATTAGAGCTAGGCTTGCCTGTAAAATAGTGCAGTCTTACCGAACTCTATGTTGATGGCTATGTAATTTAAATATTGACCTTTAGCCTGATTGCGACAGCTTATATTACCCATGCAATCGGTGTAGGCCTGAAATAGATCAGACATCACAACATTCTGTCTGGTCATAGTCGCTACTGCATGCTTTTCATTTCTTTATTTTCAAATCTTCCTTAAATGGTGAATGCTTATTATCCAGGTTGAAAAAATTTCCCCTTGGACCTATGGCTGAAGGTTTGCCTTTAATGGTTGAGGCATCAGATTTACAGTCACTATTTATCCCTAAGTGATCTAAAGAGGCAACCAAATGGTTTTGAATTACTGAAGCCTATGCATCTCTTAGCTCCGGCTGGTGATGTCTGACCCCTGGTGTTTCTTAAATTTGTAGCACCCAAGGTTAGCTAAAATCATCTTTCCTGTTTTGGCACCATATAACCTTAATTGTGTTGGTGCGCCATAAAACCAAACCATATAAATTAAAGATTGAAAAATGGACAAGTCCATTTAAGATATTCAGCGTGGTTAAAGTTTAATGATATTGAAATCCCTTAAAATATCAATGAATCTTTCCAACATGAATCTATTATGGTAGAGGTTACAAGTTTGAAACAATTTCCTAAGGAAATACACTACAAACAATATGCACTTTTGCTAAAAGCAATCTCCCAGTTTATGTCTGAATTTTATCAGGATTTAGTACAATTTCCCCCATTTCTTAATGAATTGCTGTAAAGCTATGTTAATAAAGGAACAACATTTGTTTTCTTTTTTTTTCTTCTTCCAGATAAGGCCGTGAAGTGGACAAGATTAACGGAACATTTGATTAGAAAGCTGCGTTCATTTCGACCATGATACAAACCCAGGGGACATTTGTACTAGACACAGAAATATGTTTCACGTCAAGAAACGTGTAAGAGATTTTATCGCAATTAATCAGACTTAGATGTATTTCTTGTAGAACGGTGATCAAACTTGTTCTTCCGATCGCCCCTCATCAAACAAAACAAAAATTTACTGATGTTAATTAGCATAAGTAATTGAATAACAAGAATTAATCGGAGCTATAGTGTTGGTTCTTTTAGACACCCTTTTTCTCGCTTTTTTCTTGATAGGCTTTATTTATGATCAAATAAAGTAAATGAAAGACAGAAATTTACATCAACAGAAGTTGTTCTTTCGGTCATTGATCTTCAATTGTGTTCTTTAATCTTGTGTTAAGGAACATTTTCGTTTCCTTTGTGTTAAGATTAGGTTTTTTTCTTCCCTAAGCTATTCCTTTGTACTTTTAAGGTTTTAATATTAACTAATTTCAGTCTAAGATGTTGAATTAATTTGTGTAATACTGTGTAATTTAGTGACAAAAGAGATACATCTACATAGATGTTTGGATGTTTGCATAAGATTTCTTTTTTGTTAGGCAAGTGATTATCTTTTACTAATGCTGAAAAACTTGATTATAAAGTTTCTAAATAAGAAATGTTTAGATGTTGAATTATGCACAAGTCTGTGCTTAAGGGGCATGGATGGTAGCTAGACTTAATATTATGACTGAAAGACCGACCAATTTTACAAACTGATATTACATAGATGTCAGTCTTTACAAAGGGCGACCATCAAGACCTCAGGTGCACAATTTGTTGGGTTAGTATGGTAAGCTGCACATTACCACTACCGTTCATGAACAGACTCAAGTCTTAAATATAAATTTTTCAATAAATTTTGCCCTTCTCGGCTTTCTGTAAGGTTTCCTTCTTTAAACCATCTTGTTGGCATTTATTTTAAGACATAAAACTGAATCTTCTCACACATTGTCATCTGGGTAATAATTTAGTGGCTGTGTCATGAGAACTGATCAAAGCTCAATGCTTTAATTTAGCATGATTTTGTGAGAATTTTACCCTTTCATGAACATTAAGTTTTTTCTAGCACAACTTTTTTAATTAAAAATTTAATACTTTTTCACACATGACTTTCAGATCATAAACAAACATGTTATTTACCTTTTAAGTCTAACAACCTACATGTAGCTTGAATACTCTTTGAAGAATAAGTAATTACAGAAAGAAATGTTATCCATATACAGTACTGATACTGTATATTTAGCCTGCCAACAGTAGCACCTGATTTGATACCAAAAGCTTATGCTAATGTTTTCATATGCAAAACTGCTCAATAAGATTGATTTAAACCTCGCATGAACTTAGAATAGGATAACAGAATCATTTTAACCTAAAAGAATTTAACAGGGGGGGGGGGTCATCAATCATATCCTTAAAGATCATGCAGAGTTTAAATGAATTCTATTATAACTACACAGTTTTCAGCTTCCTACATGAACACTATAGGAACCACCTTAACTGATCATGAGTTAAAAACAAGCGTCATTTTCTACAAAAGGATAATACCAAGAGATTTTCATTGTCTCTTAGTGTGATTTCATACACTTCAAAGGTCACGAAGGTCAATAAAGGTCAATAAAGGTCAATAAGTACATAAACAGAGCCGATCCATTATAAAAGTCACGTTACATAAGTTTAATCAATATATACATGAAGGGATAGGTGTTTAACAGTGTGTCATAACATTACATCTTAGGTTCAGTCTGTTTTAATTTGATAATTATTGGTTGTTACACATGGGCGAGCCAAAATCAAACGGGGATACCTTAATTAATTTTCTACTAACACAGTGAGACATTATTGTCATGTACTCATGCGTTGTTGATGTTCCGTATGTATTTATTGTATCGTTTGTAATTTCAAGACGTCCCTTGAGGAATGCCTTTAATGGAAGCTGTATTAAGAGAAAAGTGACTCGTATTAATGGTTTTCTGTGACACTGTTCTACAACATGTAGACAAAACTATTACAGCATTTTGTTTTACTGTATTAGAATTTGATTTATTTGTTTGTTTATTTGTTTGTTTATTTAGGTGTTGATTTATTTGGAGTTCAATACCGATGCAGACTTTGTATTATTCCAATGAGAATTCATGCACTTTTTCTGTCAATAATATTTAGCCACTCGATTCTTAAGTTTTGCAAAACTGTGTCTAATGGTTTCTAAAGGAACAAAGTTAGAATATTTGGGATTTGCGAGTTCTAGGGGATGCGCCATTTTGTTCTTTTCCATAACCAGCTGAATTCCTTTAATGGACTTGTCCAGGTTACATCTTTTGACGTTCATTATCAGTTTTAGGGACATCAAGATGAAAATTAACAAGAAGTATCTTTAAAAAAGATATTTGGCCGAGGTAAAACTGGTTAACTTAATATCTTATTAATCTTGAAAAGTGGAACACTGCAATGTGTTCCTAAATGAACAGGTCTGTCGTGTTTTGATAAATGAACTCAATTTCTATCACCAATATACACAGTTGGTAGGTTGTAATGTTCATAAATATTTTATTAATATGCAAACAAATATGCAAATTATAACCATTATATAAATTGAACACATCAATGATCATATAATATATTGGACACTTGTTGAACATCATAAACTGATAAGTTCAGAATTTTTGACGTGTTTTTCGATATTTTCATTTGCATGAGCTTGAGCTAGATATTGTGGACAAAATTTATAACTCTATATTCTTGTATTAATAAAATATAAATATTTAAGTTATTTATTATAATTATGTTAAATAAAGTGTTCACTAGAAAGTGTAATGAGGTCTAAACGCAGTGTAAAATGTTTTATATTGAGGATGTATGGTTAAATGGAACTGAAATATCTAAAAAGTTAAAGAACTATCCTTTTAAAAATTATTTCAGAACTATCCTTTACATTTTATTTTATAATGGACAGATTTATCCTTTACATTATTTTAGAACTATTTTTAGAATGGCAAGAACTATCCTTTACATGTTATTTTAGAATAGCCAATGAGATTCCCAGATTTCAGTTTGTAATTAAAAAATGACCAATGAAAAGTCTACTTATATTCAGTTCTTTCCTGTAAATTTTATAGGAAGTCAAATTGAATTTAGATTGCCTTCGGCCTAAAAAGTTACTCAGCCAACAGTATAGAGCCTGGTCCAACTGCATGTATGTTCAGGCTGGCCTAAGCTCGTGATGGCAAAGGCCAATCACTTTCTGTTTCAGAAGTGTAAGGGTTAATATGTAATTTATTCCTTTCGAAATGTTTCAAATCATAACATTATGATTCAATATTGAATTCTTTAAGGACTGTTTACTAAAAATGCATACCTACAGACACAAATTAAACAAGTAGAGTGGCTTACATAGTGCTGATTTCCTAAATGGAAAACATTTCAAATGACTGCATGTTTTTAAAGTTAATATATTTGAAATTGTCATTTTCTAGTGATGCCTTGGGAATGCTATGTATGAAAATTTCATTGGGAAAAAAAAAGGAGATTTTTATCGAGAGATTATCTAAATTGGCAGTTTTGAGCTCAGTGTCACATTTTAAAATGAAGTAAAATCTGCCAGCAAGACAACATGGAATTTTTTCTTTTATGTATTTAAAAGTATGTACTGTAACTTATTGGAGTTGGTTATTTTATTAACTTTGTTTTGTTGCAATTTAGTTTATTAGTCTCTTAATAATGTATGATTGTACCAGTAAACAGTTAAATTTCTGTCATTCTCAACCTGTTAAAAAGAAAACTTGGAAATCATTTTTGTTGCAGGATTTATGGCAACATTGGTGCAGCATCATAAAAATTGGATGTAGCTTAAAAATAAAAGTACCAATCTTTTTTAAAAATATCCAAAGCCTCAAATAATAATAATTTATTTTTTCCTGGAAAAGTTTTACATTCTTGAGCATTATATTTCTAAATACAAAAGAAATAGACTTTCTCCAGAATTAAGAATAGTTTGGGTTTTTCCCAGCTTTAAATCCATACAAACAAACTTTTACAGTTAAAGCTTTGGAAATAAGCGCAACAGGTTGACTTTTCTTTTGTGACTGGTAGTGCACCTTGAAGCTTATAATAACAGTTAAAGTTTGTTTGTAGCGGGGAATTAGCATGGAAAACCCAAATTTTGGTCCTTTGCCGAGTTCCGGATAAGATCTATAGCCGTATAAATACAATCAATAAAAATCTGCATATATAATATGATTAATGATACATATGATGTTAATTCATGTGATAATTGGTTATCCTAATTTCCAGGCCATAATATTGTTAATGGTACTATAGTATAATGCTACGGAATGATCCAATTTTGACGTCCTTAACATGCCTATTAAACATTTAACACTAACAACATAAATGAGTTCTCTTATAATGACCCCCTTCCCCCAATATAACCATGGACAGTTCCAAATATTAGAGAGTGCTGTCAAAAGATAGCTGTTCTATGTCAAGAACATGCCTTTTGGATGTCAAAAAATATTGCTGTTTTCACGTTAATAACATGTCATTTTGATATCAATATCATGGATATTTGATGTCAATAACATGTCTTTGATGTTAATAACATTGCCATTTTGATGTTTAAATTTTAATCAGTCATTTTGATGTCAATAATATGTCTTTTCAATGTTCAAGTTACATGTCTTTTCAATGTTATTTCATGTCTTTTCAATGTTATTTCATGTCTTTTCAATGTTATTAGATGTCTTTTCAATGTTATAACATGTCTTTTCAATGTTATAACATGTCTTTTCAATGTTATAACATGTCTTTTCAATGTTATAACATGCCTTTTCAATGTTATAACATGCCTTTTCAATGTTATAACATGTCTTTTCAATGTTCAAGTTACATGTCTTTTCAATGTTATTTCATGTCTTTTCAATGTTATTTCATGTCTTTTCAATGTTATTAGATGTCTTTTCAATGTTAATTTTAATAACATGTCTTTTAGTGTTAATAATATTCATTGTCTTTTTGATGTCAATGACAATAATTATTGTCTTTTTGATGTAAAAAAAATTGTCATCTTGATGTCAAAAAACAATTTTTAAATTATATTAATTTGATGCAGACACAATATCATGATTACTGAGCTGTTTCAACATACAGTCATCCATGATCTGCCATCACCAAATAAGTAAAAATAGTAAATCTAAGTTAGTTTATAAACCTCAAATGCCCTAGTGAGATAAGTCTTTGCCACCAGTGTAACTACAAGAGCAGACTCTATTTTTTTGATTGACTAACTACAAATTTTTGATAAGTAAGTTATAAATTTTAATCATGATTGATATCCCCAAAATTGATAATTGACAGTTTCAAAAAAGAAAAGTTGGACAAGTCTATTTAAGAAATTCAGCAGGGTTAACAACAGTGAGGGTATGCTTATGTTACTATATTTGATATTTTATAGTTTTCTTCTTCCATTGATAAAATTATCAAAAATAAATTACTTACATTTATATAATTACACATAACGTTATAACACAATAATTGTACATCATTTCTACTTCATTTCCTCATTTTATATAATTATTGATGATTGTTATGGAAAAATTGAACCCTTCGTCACATGTGTGGCTTAATGGAACAGTCCGCAGCTCAAAAATCCAATTTCATCAGCGAGGAAAGAAAAACGGTTATAATTGTAGGTTATTGTCGTAGAGTGTCGGAGTGTAGAGACAATAGATTCTAGTTACGATACAATACTTTCAAGTGACATTCAAGCTTCTCTAATGGATCTGTCCAGACGTATGTGATAAATTTTATTTTTCCTTCTTATTTACATGAAAATTCAATTTTTATCAAGCGAAAAAGTAACAGATTGGCTATAGTTTTGTAGATTGATCGTTTGTTTGATTTTTTTATTGGTTTTTATTTTGTTTTGGAGTTTTGAAATTTGGTGGGACATGGAATCGGATAATTATGTTTTTGTTATTTTTTATTTATAAAAAAAAAAGGAAAGTAGAGTTTGTGAGTATTTGATATACTTTTTACATGTTTATTTTTTCCTTTACTATTTGTTGAATGTTAAAAAATTTGTTTATATATTATTTTTATGTCTCCCCCACGTCTAATAGGAGAATGGCATATAGATTGCTTGTATGACCCATTGACACACTGTCCAACCATAGACTGACAAAAGGTATCCAAGTATATCCTACGAACACATTTCGAGTTTTAATTACTATTTTGAATAGAAACAATGTTTTTGTTATATTTCTTTCATATTTTAAGGAATTGCTGGCAAAAAAAAATATTGAAAAAAAATCAAAATACCTGTTATATAAAATAATAGTAAAGCAAATCCTTTGGTTTCAAAGTGTCACAGAAATCAATATTTCTAGACGTTTGCTATACTAGCAATCACCTTTTCGCAGATTCTTGTATACAATAAATTCACTTTTATGGCTTTAGCATTTAACTTACAATATTGACTACCAGTACCTTATTCTACCTGTAAATTAACACTTACCATGCTAAAATATTTTAAATGGAATTTTCATTCAGGACAAGACATCATTCCATTATTTCAAGTAAAATTTTCAAGCTATGAACTTTTAAAGCTGCATGCCTCCACATGAGCCAAAATAATTTAAGATAATCAAACTTGAGAAAAATGTACAAAGATTTTAAGAAAGGAAAAAAGATGCAAGATTTAAGTTATAGTTTATATGTTATGTGTGATTAAAGACTGATTTTGCAGTATTTATTACCATATTTCTATAGCGTTTAACTAACGCAGTTAAAGGACTAATTTTGCATATTTTTTTCTACCTCTTTCCGGTTGATTTGCTTGAATTGTACTTGCCGATTGGATTGTTCACCATACAACATTTTACTTTTAAATACATTTTTCATAATTTTTATGAAAATTAACATGAATCGGAAGGCATGCTGCTTTAACTTGACGATATTGACCAGCTTATACTACTTGTAAATGAACACGTATCATGCTAAATATCTTTATATGGATTTTCAATATGGTCAAGACCATGGAAAAATTACATAATATGTAGTACTGACTAAAATAGCAAACAGTGCAGACCATGATCTGGACATAGATATATATCATGACTTGTAGTGAACATAGATATATATCATGACTGGTTGTGAACATAGATATATATCATGACTGGTTGTGGACCTACTGGTTGTGAACATATATATATCATGACATCATGACTGGTAGTGAACATAGATATATATCATGACTTGTAGTGAATATAGATATATATCATGACTATTTGTGAACATAGATATATATCATGACAGGCTGTGAACATAGATATATATATCAGGACTGGTTGTGAACAAAGATATATATCATGACTATTAATTTTGTGAACATAGATATATATCATGGCAGGCTGTGAACATAGATATATATCAGGACTCAGGACTGGTTGTGAACATAGATATATATCATGACTGGTTGTGAACATAGATATATATCATGACTGGTTGTGAACATAGATATATATCATGACTGGTTGTGAACATATATATATATATATCAGGACTGGTTGTTAACATAGATATATATCAGGACTGGTTGTGAACAAAGATATATATCATGACTTCTAGTGAACATAGATATATGTCATGACTGGTTGTGAACATAGATATACAGGATAATTGGTTGTGAACATATATATATATATATCATGACTGGTTGTGAACATAGATATATATCATGACTTGTAGTGAACATAGATATATGTCATGACTGGTTGTGAACATAGATATATATCAGGACTCAGGACTGGTTGTGAACATAGATATATATCATGACTTGTAGTGAACATAGATATATATCAAGACTGGTTGTGGACATGGATATATATCATGACTTGTAGTGAACATAGATATATATCATGACTGGTAGTGAACATAAATATATATCATGACTGGTTGTGTTATATTATAACTTATTATGACCATTCTGTTTCAATATTGATTGTCATTTTTTTAGGATTGATTTCCCCTTAAACCATCATTACAATACTGCAGCATTGGAAATCTGATAGCCAGTTTGTTTTTGTACCATCTTCTATCTAATGACCAGTGTTGATTTACTGTCAACAGTCATGAAAGTGCATGTTTATTGAGACATTAGGTTTCAGGAGAATTTTAAGGTCATAAAGGTCAATGGTAAAATCCTTGAGACAATGGAACTAGTCAAATATAAATATCTGGAAAAAAAAGGTGATCCCTTGGAAGCATTAAAAACAGCAAAATTACATGAAAATTACATACTCAGTTTGATTGAGTCTGAGGGATAATGAAAATGTACAACATCCCTCACGCCCCCTATAAGTCATACAAATTTAATGTCTATATTGTATAGTTACAGTGGTGTTCTTTTTTTCCAGCCATCCTTTGGTCAAAGTTTTGCTTCATTCAGAAGTGTTGTCCATGTATTTCTTTACTTTTGCAAGTTTTTCAGCTTTTCTGTAGTTTTCGAAATTAAAGAAAAATTGCAAATTTGTGTTGTTTTCCAGAAATTTTTATCTGAAGTGAATAGTGATACTTAAGTCTGAACTATTCCTGCATGTAATTATTATTTCCACACAATTTCCTCTGCAAAATGGGACATCAATGTTTTCCCAAAGGCTGCATTAAATCATTAAATCATGCTGTTCGCTTACAAACCCTATTTCAAGTAAAAAAAACGATAGCGAACAGTATAGATCCTGATCAGACTGCGCGGATGGGCAGGCTGGTCTTGATCCATGCTGGTCGCAAACTCACTATGTTGGTTTTGTCATGGCGCTGCTCAAATGCTTTTTTGTAGGCTGCTGACTATAGTTATTTTTGCAAGGAATTGTTTTTTTATAGGTATTTGCTTGAACTTCTTGGCCAAGTGGTAGCAGTCTTTGACTTCAAACCACTTGCCACTCACTGCTGTTGGTTCAATTTTGGATTCTTTTTATGTGAGAAAGCAATTTAACATCAGTGGGAATACTCTGGTGCCTGTTAGTGCTGGAAATAATCCACAAAGGGGCACCTGATGTCTTCTTATATCTGGAGAGTCATCATATAACCTCTTCTATGTTAGTGTGACATCAAAAAACACCAAAAAACAAACAACTTCTCCTCTTTATGATTCATTTGATTCATTGATGAAATTTGTTCTTAAACAAATTGTTATTGAGCAAAGTCACAAAATTTAAACACATAAAGTAGGGCATTCTGACTGAGTGGTAATTAAGAGTAATTGACTTTCATATTAATTATTTGCTTAACATTGAGATTGGATACCACCACGGGTTAACTTGGGATTCTGTTATATCTAGAAGCACCCAGGTATAATCCTCCATCTGGCTTACAGAAAGTCTGTGGTTCTACTCCGTTGCTTGCTTGAGCCTGAAATTATGCACGGAGGGCTATCTTAGAACTTACACAACTAGTGAAACTGGGAATGTCCCACCATATGACCATTTTAGTTTGGTGTGACGTAAAATCCAAATATAAATGCAATTTTAAATACAATTTTTTTAGCTTGACTTGGTGAGTTGAAGTGGCAAGAATGCGTGTACAGTTTTAACTGACAGCTGTTCATGGCTAAAATTGTCCTGAAAATACTTCACAATCAGATAAAAAAAATGTTGCGTGCTATTAAATGGCATTTACATCGGAAACAACAATTAATCCATTGGTAAACTACATGGATTAATTAATTGCCAATCACTCTCATCCTTTTAAGGTATAAAATCGTAGTTTTATAACTAGTAAAAAAGGACATTAAATATTTAAATAAACTGAATTATAAATGTTTTGTGGAGATTGCTGAACTTGATCTGTTTGTACTTTATAAATAGAAACCAAAATCAATCAGATGTTGTTATATACATGTGTGAAGTAATCATCATAAACCCCCTTCTACATGTTGAACCAATCTCGCAATTTGCATTTTTAAACAAGAGAGCATCATTCGATTCCAATGCAGTGTTTTAGTTATTTAACTGTAATTTACAAACGTGGTAACATAAAATAAACACTTTTTACGGTACATTATATACCAAATTTACAATTTGCTTCATTTTCTCGAAAATTTTTTGTACAATATTTGAATTACGTAAACAAAATCAGATGTAATACCATCTTACAATTTGCGTTATTTGTTATTATTGTTTCTATACTTGGCACAAAGATCTAGTAATTGCTGTCACCTTGGGGATTGTCTTTACCTAACAGTATTAACATGATATATATGAAGTAAATCACTGACGCAGGGGGAAAAGCATTTACAAATACAGGTACAAATATCTTAAAGGGACTCCGCTGAGGTTCAAAAACCTAAAGACATAGAATTTAAATTTCATACATACTGGTTAATCAGCTGGGACACATAAAACAGAAAGATACTTAGAAATAAATTTTAATTCTAATTTTTGTGCTATTCTTTGTCCGATTTTAGTTTTTAATTTTGGGTCATTTTTCACAAAAAGAATATTATTCTGGAAAAACAATTTAATCGAATGATCTGAAATTTTGCACACAAGTTACTTGTCTAGATGTACATCAAATGGAACATTAATCTCAAAAAAAAAATTCCAGTCCCATCACGTTGAACCTCAGTTAAGTCCCTTTAATATTTTACGCAAACATGTTCAATGCATGAAAAAAGGTTCCATTCTGATAGAAATTCAAACTAACGTTGTCTTGAATATGATCACAAATATATATCGTACAACGTTCTACACCTCTTGAGCAAAAAATGAATTCCCTGATGTTGTTGTCGGTAGTTGTAAAGTAATTAAAGAAAATGCTCACTTGAATAATTTGACAATAGATCTTAATGACAACTGGATTGTAAAAGTGCAAACAATGCTCATGCATAGTTTAAAGATATTTTCTCTGTTTGCCGCTGTTATTTTTAGCTTATATTTTTGACTGATTTACAATGTACATCTATTTTATTAACTTACACGAGAAGCTTAGATTGAATGAAAGCTCAGCATTTAAGCTACTGACAGGAATACTTCAAAAGATATTTACATAACTATTTGCATTGATGTATCGCTGTGTTTCTATAGAACATTACAGTAACATTTTATTATATCCAATACAATATATCAGTGTTACTTTGGACAATATAATTGCCATTGTCAGCGTCAAACTCTGTATTGTTGTCTCATTTCTTGTTATGACAAATTTCAAATTCCCTTCAAGATGCTAAATTTTTGTTAATGTTGTCTGCACTTGCAGCGGTTACTCCATTTATTGAAAGTGACAGAAAATTCAATCTTGTTATCGCCTGTCTTGCGGGATCGTAAATTCTTAATTATTGCGAGAGTCTAAATATAGAAATTTCAGAAGCTAGGTAAAGTTTTTCTATGAGCGAAATTTATTGCGAAAAAATACGCATTACTTATGAGATGGTATTTCCAAATCTTCGTAACTCAACAAAATTAATTAGTTTGCTTAACCAGAAATTGTCATCCAACAATTTGAATAATTTATAAGGCAGGCAGAAGATTCGTAGTCCCTCAATAGCAGAATGGCATGTTTACGTCAGCTAAACGCGCCTTTAGGCAAGGTGCTTAATTGTATGTTTTTGTAAACAGTTTTTTTTGTGTGATTTTTTTCTTCTTTTTTGCGGAAAGAGATCCACTTTGGTACATAATTTAAGTGCTTTTTACTAGTTTTTAGGGTTATTTATTCCTATCTTTTTTTCCCTCAATTATTTTTAGAAAATAGGGTCATATTATGGGAATGCTCATGGCAAGTGGGCGTATGGACGAATGCATGTACATGTATATGCATGAAGGGATTTTTTTATTAATACTTAATTTTGCCCCTATATAGTGTTGAGTGCATGAATAATGCCTCTAGGTCAAAGGTCAAGGGTAAAAGTAATTAATTTCTTGCGATTTAAACTCAGGAAACAGAGGCCTGGCTACAGACCTAAAGCCCAAATTGAAACCATTGAACCATATATCTAAAGACTTATGTAACATAAACCATTCATGCAGTTATATCTGTCTGAAGAATAGATCATACAGCTGCTGTTATTAATATGAATATCAAAAGCACTGTTATGAAATATTGACATCTGAAGGAGAAATTTGTTTGCTCCACTGATTTTCTCCATTATCTGACTATTATATTTAATAATTGGGTAAAATGACCATTATTCCATCCGGTCAAAAAGATGTCATTAGAAAACTAGACCACTAGAAAAGTCAATTGATGGTGTCACTGCCGATCTGTCAATAACGTGAGAGTAGTTGTTGAAGAGGCTATTAGGAGAGTTAAAGTCCATAGACAACTTGTGACGGCATGACCAAGCGGTTAACATTTCAAACTAGTAATCTAATGATAACTAACCGCATTGGCTCAAACCTTGTCAGGGGCGAGTCAGTGATTCTTTGAGTAAGAAACTTTACACTTATTGCTCAGTACTGGTTGCTGCAGGACAGGTTCCAGGAACGAATCAAAAAGTGTGTCAATAAGCTTATAGGTTCCTACACAATCAAACTAAAATAAATTCTATTGTATGAGAAAGGTTTTGCAATATTACATCCATTAAACCATTTATCAGTTAACAAAAATGTACATTGATGACAGTGTCAATAGAACTGACCGCATTATCTAAATTTATTATTGTATTATAACACTGTACTTCTGTACTGAAAAGTCATCATGCAGTAAAAAAAACCACCAAACCAATCCAATCAAAGGAGGCCGGCACTTAAATGACCACTATTGGAACTATTCTTGTAATTTTGAGCACAATGCTAAGAATCTGCTTACACTATTCTATCAATGCTTTTGGAATGACCTCACTAAGGATCAAACTTTATAACAGAAATAAGATTCCCTAAAGAATGCCAAAATCGGCAATTTGCAAAAATAATGCCGTTTCGCTTTATTTGAGTCTGTTCATGAGCCATTATGCCCCCATCACTACTGACTTAAACACGAAAACTGTGATGAAATTTTGAACGTATATGTGATTTGGTGCTGATCATGGAACCTTCAAAAACCTATTACATACAAAAATGTAATGCAATGGGGTTTGTTAAATAAAACACTTGGTTTTTTAAATAATTGACATTTTGTTGTTTCCTCAGAACTGACAGAAAATCTTTTTATGCTCCCGGGCATATAGTAATTGAACCGTCCGTCCGTCTGTCTGTCCGTACGAGGTTAACCTAGAACGACAAGTTGGATTTTTCTTAAGTTCTACCTGTACCAATGGCTTCATGCTGAGGTTCAAAAACCTTAAAACATAAAATTTAAATTTCGTACATACTGGTTAATCAGCTGGGACACATAAAATAGAAAGATACTTAGAAATAAATTTTAATTCTTATTTTTGTGCTATTCTTTTTCCAATTTTAGTTTTTTTAATTTTGGGTCATTTTTCACAAAAAGAATATTATTCTGGAAAAACAATGTAATAAAATGCTCTGAAATTTTGCACACAAGTTACTTGTCTAGATGTACATCAAATGGAACATTAATCTAAAAAAAATAAAAATTCCAGTCCCATCACGTTGAACAATCTCGGAGTGAAGTCCCTTTAATTTTTTACGCAAACATGCTCAATGCATGAGAAAAGGTTCCATTCTGATAGAAATTCAAACTAATGTTGTCTGGAATATGATCACAAATATATACCGTACAACGTTCTACACCTCTTGAGCAAAAATTGAATTCCACGATGTTGTTGTCAGTAGTTGTAAAGTAATTAAAGAAAATGCGCACTTGAATAATTTGACAATAGACAAAACTGGATTTTAAAAGTGCAAACATTGCTCATGCATAGTTTAAAGATATTTTCTCTATCAAATAATTTGTCTAAATTCTGTGCTGCTGTCATTTTAAGCTTATATTTTTACTGATTTACAATGTACATCTCTTTTATTAACTTACACCAAAAGCTACATGTATTGAATGAAAGCTCAGCATTTAAGCTACTGACAGGAATACTTCAAAAGATATTTACATAACTATTTGCATTGATGTATCGCTGCGTTTCTATAGAACATTACAGTAACATTTTATTATATCCAATACAATATATCAGTGTTACTTTGGACAATATAATTGCCATTGTCAGCGTCAAACTCTGTATTGTTGTCTCATTTCTTGTTATGACAAATTTCAAATTCCCTTCAAGATGCTAAATTTTTGTTAATGTTGTCTGTACTTGCAGCAGTTACTCCATTTATTAAAAGTGACAGAAAATTCAATCTTGTTATCGCCTGTCTTGCGGGATCGTAAATTCTTAATTATTGCGAGAGTCTAAATATAGAAATTTCAGAAGCTAAAGTTTTTCTATGAGCGAAATTTATTGCGAAAAAATACGCATTACTTATGAGATGGTATTTCCAAATCTTCGTAACTCAACAAAATTAATTAGTTTGCTTAACCAGAAATTGTCATCCAACAATTTGAATAATTTATAAGGCAGGCAGAAGATTCGTAGTCCCTCAATAGCAGAATGGCATGTTTACGTCAGCTAAACGCGCCTTTAGGCAAGGTGCTTAATTGTATGTTTTTGTAAACAGATTTTTTTGTGTGATTTTTTTTCTTCTTTTTTGCGGAAAGAGATCCACTTTGGTACATAATTTAAGTGCTTTTTACTAGTTTTTAGGGTTATTTATTCTATCTTTTTTTCCCTCAATTATTTTTAGAAAATAGGGTCATATTATGGGAATGCTCATGGCAAGTGGGCGTAATGGACGAATGCATGTACATGTATATGCATGAAGGGATTTTTTTATTTATACTTAATTTTGCCCCTATATAGTGTTGAGTGCATGAATAATGCCTCTAGGTCAAAGGTCAAGGGTAAAAGTAATTAATTTCTTGCGATTTAAACTCAGGAACCAGAGGCCTGGCTACAGACCTAAAGCCCAAATTGAAACCATTGAACCATATATCTAAAGACTTATGTAACATAAACCATTCATGCAGTTATATCTGTCTGAAGAATAGATCATACAGCTGCTGTTATTAATATGAATATCAAAAGCACTGTTATGAAATATTGACATCTGAAGGAGAAATTTGTTTGCTCCACTGATTTTCTCCATTATCTGACTATTATATTTAATAATTTGGTAAAATGACCATTATTCCAGCCGGTCAAAAAGATGTCATTAGAAAACTAGACCACTAGAAAAGTCAATTGATGGTGTCACTGCCGATCTGTCAATAACGTGAGGGTAGTTGTTGAAGAGGCTATTAGGAGAGTTAAAGTCCATAGACAACTTGTGACGGTATGACCAAGTGGTAAACATATCAAACTAGTAATCTAATGATAACTAGCCGCATTGGCTCAAACCTTGTCAAGGGCAAGTGATCGCTGTTTCTTTGAGCAAGAAACTTTACACTTATTGCTCAGTACTGGTTGGTTCCAGGAATGGATCTAAAAGTGTGTCAATAAGCTTATTATAAGCTTCCTACACAATCAAACTAAAATAAATTCTATTGTATGAGATAGATTTTACAATATTACATCCATTAAACCATTTATCAGTTAACAAAAATGTACATTGATGACAGTGTCAATAGAACTGACTGCATTATCTAAATTTATTATTGTATTATAACACTGTACTTCTGTACTGAAAAGTCATCATGCAGTAAAAACAACACCAAACCAATCCAATCAAACGAGGCCGGCACTTAAATGACCACTATTGGAACTATTCTTGTAATTTTGAGCACAATGCTAAGAATCTGCTTACACTATTTTTAGCAATGCTTTTGGAATGACCTTGCCAAGGGTCAAACTGTAAAAGAGAAATAGGATTCCTTACAAAGAACGCCAAAAATGGCAATTTGCAAAAATGTTGCCGTCTCGCTTTATTTGAGTCTGTTCATGAATGGTATCGGTAAGTACAAGATGTTGGCCTATGATGCCCTCATCACTACTGATTTAAACAGGAAAATTGTGAAATTTTGAATTTGGAAAAATTCGCAGATCTGATATGATGGTGAACATGGAACCTTCAAAAATCTTTTAAATACAAGAATGGTGGATGGTGTTTAACTAAAAATTCCACAGTCTCAGTTGTAAGTGTGTGATATATAATTTTGCAGGGGGTTTGCTAAATAAAAAACCCTTGGTTGTATATGTTTCTTCTTTAAATAATTGACATTTTGTAACAAAAAAGTTCCCTCAGAACTGATAGAAAATCCTTTTCATACTTTGGTGTTTTTGTTGTCTGATTTATCTTTTTAAAGAAATAATTTAATGAGATAAAAAAAAACCTGGTTAACATGACGTGAAATTAAAATTTTGGAAAGTATATGTCAATAAATTTCTTGTCATTTTGCGATTAATGTTACACAGTAGTAATTATTTTCTAAGCCAAAGCTATGAATAAATAATGGATATTTGAAAATTATTTGGAATTATTGTACAAATATTGTCATGTAAAAGTCAAAGAGAATTTAGACATTTTTTATTTGTCTACAAAAAGTTATAAAATGATAAATTGCTTTTATGAATTTAATAGATGAAATTTGAAAGGCACAAACGATTTTTTGTGCTCATATCCAATGAAATATGGAACAAAAAGTTTAATATAAATTATACATATTTGACATCAAATTGGACTAAAAATAGTAGAACACTAAAATGGTAACTAAATATAAATTAATATTGGCAAGAAAGTCAATGGTTACAAAATTTATATTTATTGATATTAGATGCTTTCCGCCTTGTTTAAGATTCTACGTCAGACTTATTAGGCAAGGGTTATAGCCCTTGATGCACCTAAAATTGTGTCACAGAGTTATTGCCCCGTAGTCAAAATTTAAGCAGTAAGTGTGTATACTGCTTACTAGTGGTTTTCTGAAATGGCTTAACCTTTCTAGATTTTTTATTTGGTTTCTCTCGTTACATAAAAGAACAGGTGAGGTGCATTATAAAGTGTCAGGGGTCCCTCAGGTTATAAAAATATTTTCCTGTGTCAAACTCAGATCTCCGGTATTTGATTGGTTAAAAACTGTCTATAGACTGTACACTGACCAATGAAAATCCTGAAATTTGAGACAGAACTCAGAAAAA
Source organism: Ruditapes philippinarum (assembly GCF_026571515.1). Lineage (NCBI taxonomy): Eukaryota > Metazoa > Mollusca > Bivalvia > Venerida > Veneridae > Ruditapes > Ruditapes philippinarum. Next base: position 22,462 of record NW_026865153.1, read on the forward strand.
AGTTTTATAACCTTGAGGCCTGGGTACGGAATACAAGGTTGCAGTGGCTTTATGACCTGTTTGGATTTTAGATCTGTCTATTATTTACTATCATCATCATCATCATCATCAAAATAGATAAGGTAACAGCTAGTATAGAGTCTGCATTTTTCGATGCAGACTGGAAAAAGTTTTTTGTATGCCACCACACTCCCTTAACTGGGGAAAATCTTAACAGTCTTTATTCTTGAAAAACTCTTATTGGCTTCGATATTTACTGAACTAATAAAATAATTATATCACTTTGTGAAATATAACTGAATTTTCGAAACTTCCAGTTTCTGTCAAAATAAAATGCGTTAGCAAACAATGAACAGTTCCTTTATCAAGGCAGGACATATTTTTTATGTATAAAAGCTAAAACCTTAACTTCAGATGAAAATTTCTCTCTCTTTTTGTGTGTGACATGGCCTTTTTTTCTTGATTATAATGTTAAAATCCATTATAATCAGTGGTTGAATACTGGTCGAACCTGATAATGATTGTTTGTTTATCAGAAAGCATATTGCTTAAAGTGTTTACTTTAATATGGTTGACATGGAGTTCCAATGGAAGTAAAAAATTCACGAGGCCGCTTTATCCTGCAATGATAGAGCAGGTTTTACTGATTGATTTTAAAACTTGCTATTTAGAACTGCTCTCATATTCCTTTGATAATTGGATTTGAAAGAGAACGAGCCATGTAATGATCCTAGAGTACAAAGGAAAATTCAGTAATCTGAAAACATCTGAGAACTTAATCTTGCCGTGTTTGTTTTTTAAATGGTTTGTTGTCGGCAAGTGGGTTATATAAGCTATAAGCTTTGTAAAATGGTGGAGCAAGAAATGTATATATTATATTCTGGCCTCCTTTACATGCTGAATTTTTGTAATGGATTTGTCCAGCTTTAAATTTGGAACAGTTCATTCAAAGATTAGGGATTCCGATTTCAAAAATAAAAATTGAGCTCATTGCCTTGTCTGAAAACATGTCAGACTGCACATGACCATTGTTTGAAAACATGTCAGATTGTATATATCTATTGTGTGAAATCATGTCAGATTGTACATGTCCATTGTTTGAAATCATGTCAGATTGTACATGTCCATTGTTTAAAATCATGTCAGATTGTACATGTCCATTGTTTAAAATCATGGCAGATTGTACATGTCCATTGTTTAAAATCATGTCAGATTGTACATATCTATTGTGTGAAATCATGTCAGATTGTACATGTCCATTGTTTGAAATCATGTCAGATTGTACATGTCCATTGTTTAAAATCATGTCAGATTGTACATGTCCATTGTTTGAAATCATGTCAGATTGTATATATCTATTGTGTGAAATCATGTCAGATTGTACATGTCCATTGTTTGAAATCATGGCAGATTGTACATGTCCATTGTTTAAAATCATGGCAGATTGTACATGTCCATTGTTTGAAATCATGTCAGATTGTACATGTCCATTGTTTGAAATCATGGCAGATTGTACATGTCCATTGTTTGAAATCATATCAGATTGTACATGTCCATTATTTGAAAATATGGCATTTTGTACATGTCCATTGTTTAAATCATGTCAGATTGTACATGGCCATTGTTTGAAATCATGTCAGATTGTACATGTCCATTGTTTGAAAACATGTCAAACTGCACATGACCATTGTTTGAAATCATGTCAGATTGCACATGTCCATTGTTTGAAATCATGTCAGATTGTACATGTCCATTGTTTGAAAACATGGCAGATTGTACATGTCCATTGTTTGAAATCATATCAGATTGTACATGTCCATTGTTTGAAAATATGGCATTTTGTACATGTCCATTGTTTAAATCATGTCAGATTGTACATGGCCATTGTTTGAAATCATGTCAGATTGTACATGTCCATTGTTTGAAAACATGTCAAACTGCACATGGCCATTGTTTGAAATCATGTCAGACTGCACATGACCATTGTTTGAAATCATGTTAGATTGTACATGTCTATTGTTTGAAATCATATCAGATTGTACATGTCCATTATTTGAAAATATGGCATTTTGTACATGTCCATTGTTTAAATCATGTCAGATTGTACATGGCCATTGTTTGAAATCATGTCAGATTGAACATGTCCATTGTTTGAAATCATGTCAGATTGTACATTTCTATTGTTTGAAATCATGTCAGATTGTACAATGTCATTGTTTGAAATCATGTCAGATTTACATATCCATTGTTTGAAATCATGGCAGATTGTACATGTCCATTGTTTGAAATCATGTCAGATTGTACATGTCCATTGTTTGAAATCATGTCAGATTGCACATGTCCATTGTTTGAAATCATGTCAGATTGTACATTGTCATTGTTTGAAAACATGACAGATTGTACATATCCATTGTTTGAAATCATGGCAGATTGTACATGTCCATTGTTTGAAATCATGTCAGATTGTACATGTCCATTGTTTAAAATCATGTCAGATTGCACATGGCCATTGTTTGAAATCATGGCAGATTGTACATATCTATTGTTTGAAATCATGTCAGGTTGTACATGTCCATTGTTTGAAATCATGTTAAATTGTACATGGCCATTGTTTGAAATCATGGCAGATTGTACATATCTGTTGTTTAAAATCATGGCAGATTGTACATTTTCATTGTCTGAAATCATGTCAGATTGTAGATTTCATTGTTTGAGATCATGGCAGATTTCAGATTGTAATTTGTTGAAATAATGGTAGATTGTTGATTTATATTATCAGAAAACTGGCAAAGTGTATAATTTCATTTGTTTGATAATCTAGGTTTTAGATGTTCTCTTATGATCACATGTTATAAATTGTCAATGTTGTTTTATGTTTATGATATTACATTGACACTTCTCTATAACAAGAGCTATACATTACAGTTGATGATTCTTCAAATGCCTAAGGATGTTGGAAAATGTTGCACAATGTTAATATACTATCATAGTTTGTGATATATACATAATCTATGAGATTTTCTAGACAAGGTGTTATAGACCAGTCACCTGAAGCATTGTGTGTCTAGTTGTTTCCTTTATTATTGGCATTTTCTGTCACACTTTTGACCTATGTGTACTTAATATATTCATTATCTTTATGTTTCAGGAAGGCATGTTAAAGAATATTTCAGATAATTCTTTCATTAATACTTATTGATTTAAATGTGAGCTTATTTATGTAATTGAGCTCTGTGAATATCTGCAGTACTATTAGTTTTAGCCTTCTCTTTAGGCCATCTGTATTTGTAAAAGGTATGTGTACATAAGAAAGGTCTTATTGGTTGCAGGTGGGCAGTACTAAGCCTAGTGGTTAAGGTGTCTGCCTCTGTACCCAGAGCTCATGGGCGCAAAGTCCTGCAGCTCGTTTGTTCATAAGACACCATGAGTACTCGTAGAAAGTGCCAACTCGAGAGTGGTCCAAAAAAAATTTAAAGCATTAATAAGCGTCACAGCTGAGCTAAAATAAAATATGTATAAAACCAATGTCATAATTCAATTCAATATGATTTTATTGTTTGCTTTTCCCAATAATTTATTTTCAGTGAAAGTAAAAAATCTACCTGTTTTTTGTGAGTCATTACCAGATTTTTTATGATACTCCTCTGAATAATGGATTATAATTGACAAAGAGTTGTTGTAAATTGAATAAATTGCTCATAAAAATAGTAATTGCATGCAGAAATGTTAATTGTTTAAATGAGATATGATTATATGCATGATGTGTATGATTAAAATTTACTTACAAAATTGCTAAAATAGCTGAAACATTATGAATAATTTATTGCATATTTTATATATATACTCAGAGGATAAAGTTTAGTCAGTATGCAAACTTTTTGGTTTATATTTATTACACTACTTGTAAATTGTAAAAAAACAGTTACTCACAATAAAATTAATTTAATATCTAATACATCTTAACGATTTCAACAACAACAACAAACGTCTTTTTTATGGATATTCCGTCTATTTTTCACGTAGCTGTCAAAGTCAAAATTCTCAAAAATGCCAGTATCCCTTGTGTCCGCCTCTTGCCTGAATAACAGCGAAACAACGTCGCCTCATACTGTATATGAGTCGTCTGATGACGTGTAAAGGTGTGTGCGCACATTCCTGGTGCAAGGCACGCTCGAGGTCATTAACATTGTTGACATCATTCCGTTCACACAATCTACGGCCAAGGTGGTCCCACATGTGCTCTATAGGTGACAGATCTGGTGATCTGGAAGGCCATTCGAGCGTGTTAATGTTGTTTGCCGCCAAGACATTAAGTGTGTAAAGAGCAGTATGACGACGTGCATTATCCTGCTGATAAACGTCAGCATTACTGTTGTGTATGTAAGGTACAACGGCAGGCAGGATGATGTCAGCACAATAGCTAGCAGCATTTAAGCGTCCTTGAACAATTTCCAGTTCAGTTTAACCTTAATATGATATTCTGCCCCAGATCATGACACCTCTGCCACCCTAACCGTCACATTCAACAACGTTGGCAGGATCTAGCCGTTCACCACGACGACGCCATACACGAACCCCACCCCACCATCAGCCCAATTAAGGTTAAACTTGGATTCGACAATGAAGACGCCTTTATTCCATCGCTGCCTAACCCAACGGCTGTGTTGACGTGCACAATCCAAGCGTGCGACTTGATGACGTTGCGTAAGGGGAACACCTTTGAATGGTTGTAGAGCTCGTAGCCTAGCGGCTCGAGTCTGTTCCTGGCAGTATAAACAGATATTCTGGTCCCAGTAGCCTGTCTGAGATGCTGCACTAATTTTGTCGCGGGCATGAAACGGTGACAGCGTGATGACGTCACTATGTACCTATCTTCCCTTGGCGTTGTTATGCACGGTCTCCCTGACCAATCATTAACGCTGCCTGTCTGTCGTACACACTGTTGCAGACGATAAATAGTCCATTCATTGCAACTAAAATGATGTGCGACATCAGAAGCACGTGCACCTCCTTCTAGCAATCCCAACGCGATATTCCTATAATTTTTAGACAAGCCAGGACGGGGCCCAATGTAATCCAAATCTGACTGACCACAATAAACTATCGAAACTACACAATGTATGACAAAATGACCATGTGGCAATTACCTGAGCACGTGCACCTTGTGCATTTCCGAATATTGACCGATACGGTACAATGGTTATAGAGTTGGTGATAAAATCATTACATACATAGTCGCCAAGTATTACCCTGGACGTATATGTAGTTAAACAGCGATATATGTCATATTGTCAATTTACGAGGCATACATAAATACTGACTAAACTTTTTCTTTTGAGTATATATATATATATATATATATATATAAAAAGAAATAATCACCCTCAAGTTAACTGGATTTGAATATAACAATTTTTTTTTTTAAAAAAAAAGGTTGTTCGGAAATCGATTAATTAAAATATATGTTATAACCTACCTGTAAGTGTTTAAAAAAGTTTGTAATATAATAGCCCGAGCTTCCAGCATGAACAGAAGGACATTATATGGTAGCTGTAAACAAAAAAGTTGGTCTCACATGAATTGGTTTTCAAATAAATTACATGTATCCATTAATTTCAATTATACAAATGAACTTTTCCCTTTACATGTGTTTTTGAATGACGATAATTAAAAAAACACCAACTAATCTAACTAATAATTATCCCTCCCCCACCCACCATCAATTAAAACTAGAGAACAAATCATTTAAACCTTCATTTATTTATTTTTTTCTTTTTAAAGTTAATGACAGGGTGAATGTTTGTGCCATTTTCAAAGGATTAGAACTGGAAAGAATTAATGAACCCTCACAGTATTTCAGAAGTTTTCTTAATGATAAATGACATCATGTTATCAAAAGTGCTTTCTCTTTCTGTTTGTCCTTTGAAGACATGCTTTAAAGTGAAATAACATTTTAGTTATCAAAAAAGAATTGATCTTGGTTTATTATGAAATTTGGAGCTATAACTGGATTTTATTCTCCAAAAAAAAAAATGTATTTTTTGTGGATTATATGTGGCGATATTTCATCTCTAAAGGCAATGTGGCATATTAACTTGGCTCTAGGATTGCGTCTTGTTCCTTTGCATCATATGTGAAGTTTGATCTTTTCTTTAGATGATAAAAGTTTCTTTGAATGCCAGGAATTATCATGTCATGCAGTATGATGTTACTATATGAGCCGCGTCACGACAAAACCAACATAGTGCCTTTGCGACCAGCATGGATCCAGACCAGCCTGCGCATCCGCGCAGTCTGATCAGGATCCATTTGCTGTTCGCTTACCAACTCTATTACAAGTAGAGAAACTGATAGCGAACAGAAACTGATAGCGACCATGCTGGTCAGAAACGCACTATGTTGGTTTTGTCGTGACGTGGCTCATATATAAAAATCAGGCAGGCCGCACCACCATGTTTTATTATTTCCAAGATCTTATGGTCCATTCTCAAAAGAGTTGTAACATAGAATGTCTTTGAACACACATGAACATTGCATGTAAACAGATAAAATGTTGTACAGAACACAATGTTATTTTGCTTTTAGTAGTGTTTCATATGTTTAGCATTCATGGGGTAAGCAGGGTTATGGTTACAATAAAGGGGTAATAATATCATTATATTGAAACGTAGAATGGCAACCAGACTTGCAATAATAACTATTTATAATTGGCTGTTTAATTTATAACATTTGGTCCCTTAAATTGATTATGGCTTAAGGTTCAAAATAGAAGCAAGGCTGTTAATTATTTGAATCTATCTTACAAATTTAAGTAGAATGTCAAGATAGTGAAGTATATAAAAAAGTTTAAGAAATATTTTTATTATGAAATTCACAACAGAGCAAAAATGTAAACATTTCAAATCATTCCCATCAAGTTCTTTAAAGCTATCTTTTAATCTGTTCGTTTTTATTCCGTTTTTCTAAATGAGCTATTTTCTCACAATGAAGCATGTACAATTATCATTTTCATGTAAAATAGAATCATAAAAGATTTATGTCTTTTTTATTTATGTTTGATTTATGTCTTTTTTATTTATGTTTGTTTCTTTTTCTCACAACAGCTTGTTATCTTTGTTGTATTTTTTCCCTCCCACAATGTCAAGGTCACTTTTTTGCCTAAAGCCAAAATCTATCCGCATTAAAATTTTCTTCTGTGACAGATAAAATGCTGTATCTTTAAAGAATCCTAAATAAAGTAGTTTTCAAGGAGGCAATAAAATAATTTTGGACAATTATAAATTATTAAGATAATGTTAATTACGAATTTTGGATTTTGTTAAACGTCTATGTTTAATTTCAATGCTGACAGTATTTCATTCACTCACTTATTTATTTTGTAATGTTGGACCAACCCTAATAATATCTGTCATATGTTATGCTTCGGATCTGAATTATCCGTCCCAAGGGCACCTCCATGCCAGATGAAATTTGCGGCGTGGGTAAAACTAATGGAAACGCCAGTCTGATATGCAAGAATAAATATTTTGCCACTTAAAAAGTAACAATAATACATGTACAGTAAAAACTGTTTACAGTGACCTTCGATGGGAGAAAAGAAAAAAGGTCATTATAGACAGGGAGTCACTGTGGACAGTCTCTACATAATTCGGATATATGAACATATCATACCAATATTTTGTTGAAAAGCAGGATAGTACCATACTTAGGGTTTAATTATATTTTTTATTGATATTAAACATACCAAATATCATTTATAAAAAACAAGACAGTATTAAAATTGCATGTATAATTGGTTAAGATTATAAACTACACCATTACATTAGTATTTAAAAGTTACATATTGATTAAAAATGTAATTTATGTTGATAAGTCTGTTTGTAAAAATATGTTTAATTTCAATTTTGCTAATGAGATGCAAACTGCCGTAGATACAACGCGCATTCTGATTCGTCAATCGCATGAATACATAATGAGAAAGATATACATAGTGAACTCTTGCCTTGCGGCATGTATTAGACTTTGTTGATGTTGACACGCGTTCTTAACTAGCGGATTAACGGTAATTGGTTGTAATTGAGAGGTAAAAAAATTGTTAACAGAACTAGCGGCGTAAATAAGTATGACAGATCATTAAAAAAATCTGGCGACTTCAAAATCTCTTTGAAGTTTGTTTTAGGCGAAGTCGCTGATCCGAAGGCGACTTCTACGCCCAAGTCGCCCCCTAGCTCAAGCCCTGCTCCCCATGCAAAAGTCGCTTTTCACGGCGCAAATACTGTAACGGGTGACTAAATCATGGTTGTTGTACGGTTTAGACAGGGAGTCGCTACATACAGACCATTTATATAGTAAATACTGTTCGGCGCACCTAACTATGGTCACTAAAGACAGAATGTCGCTATATACAGGGGGTCACTAAGACAGTCTTTACTGTATTATTAGACTATAAGCAATTTTGCCAGTTTAGGCATTACCTTACTGTCATAAGTTTTAAATAAATTCTGCATGATGAAAATAGAAAGGAAATTGAGACTGCTAAAAATTTGTTAAAGTAAGAAAAAGAAAATACTATAATGCTTAATTTAGAAAGACGATTCTTCCCTTGCTTTATTTAGAAAGTTAACTATTACATTTCTCAGCCAGAAAAGGTATAATCTATCAAAGCTATTCATACTGTACTGTTTAAATAACTTGCCAAGATATCATTAAAAAAAGCATTTATTATTTATAAAGACAATTTTAAAATATGGTCCAACTGAACGCGAACAGTGCAGACTATAAATAGATGGCACGGATGCGTTTGCCAATCTTATTCTCTGCACTGGACGTTTAAGTAAATTCATTGGCGGTTAAAGGTCAATAAACACAGTTTTCCTTAGTCATCATTGAGTTTAGTTTGTAACACTTACATGTTTTTGACAATCAGTTTACTAGTGAATAAAAGTTACTGAGATAAGGCCTATGTTAACATCAAGTATCTAGAGTCAAGATAGATCATGGAAATTGCGTAATTTACTGACATCTCTTGACCATTTGAATGCAGTAGTTGAGATTTTGACCGTTGTCTATTATTTTAATGATATTATGCCAGTCCACATTGTTCCCAGGCCCTTGGTAGTATGTGCGTTTTCTGCCTTCACACTTCCTCAACTCAGTCCTTGTTATCAAATGAGGATTCTGTCATTGTTTTATTACTCTGATTTTTATGTCACATTGCCTGATTTTGCTATCAAATAAAGCAGCAAAACAAAATGGCTACTAAAATGGTCAGCACTGGTGGTATTGGTTGACTCTGTAGCCACAAGCAGATTAAGAGATGATCACAAAATTAGCAGTTTTAAACTCACAATGGACTGTTCCAAATTCAAAGGAAAAAAGTTGTACAATTTAAACATACTGTTAAGAGTCCCTTTAGTTTTGGTGTTTGATTCAAATCAATTATTTAGTATGTCGAAACTTGTACATTTCACTGATCTATGTATGGAGAGGGATATTAAACAATGCTGACCCCCCCCCCCCCTTGTGGCTGAGGGGTTGCCTTTAAGGGTTGAGGCACCAGAATTGCAACCATTGTTGATCCCTGAGTGATCGTAAGAGGCGACTAAATAATTCGAATTAATGGAGACTATGCATTTCTTAGCTCCAGCAGGTTAGGTGGATTTGACCTCTGATGTTGCTTAAAGTTTGTAAGACCTGAGGTTACTCAAAATCATCTTTCCTTTTTCGGTGCCATAAGACCCTAATTGTGTTGGTGCACTGTCTTACCAAAACAAACAGTGCTGAATGCATTTCATAAACTACAAATTTAAACAACAAGATCAATTTCAAGTTTAATCTCTGAAATAATAAAGCCTTTTACAGCAGTTCAGATTCTCCTCGTAACTTCATATTGCAGCACTTGAGTTATCATTAAATATGGACAATTTAACAATTTCAAGATTGAGTTCTGGATTTTCATCTTTCAACGGTGCCGTAACCGGATTATATTTCATAATTGACGCTAAGAAAGTTCGTGCAATAATTCATATCGTTGTGCGAAGTGTCTCGAAATTCAACGGTCTGCGTGATTGTTTTATTATTCTGACGTCTTATTTTTCGCGATATCAATCTTAATATTTTCTAATCAACACTTTAAAACTAATTATCGCACACAGAATGGTATTGTGAGAGTGAGAACGTTGATTAAAATGAACTAAAAATTGTACATAAAAGGAATATTTAGTGAAGGCTTAATTACTCGAGCTTTCATTTTGACAAAAATGAGAATTTTAAATGACGTTGATAATGTTTGATCCGTAACTTGTTTTGCCAAGAGACATTTGTACTAAAAGATGCTATTGTGCCTCTTGAGATTTAAAACATTATTTCAAAACTGAAGACAATCTTTTCATATGTGATCTGATTTCCAAAATCATAGTTAAAAGAATTTGTGTGGAAGGGAGAGAACTCTTTATTATTTTGTGTTCAAAGGGAAGTAACTGAGGCTTTTGTTTGTTTTTGGGTTTTACGTCACATCGACACAGTATAGGTCATATCGCGACGTTCCAGCTTTACTGGTGGAGGAAGACCTCAGGTGCCCTTCCGTGCATTATTTCAGGCACGAACGGGTACCTGAGTAGAACCACCGACGTTCCGTAAGCTAGCTGGATAGCTTCCTCACATGAAGGAATCCAAAGTCCCAGTCAGGATTCGAACCCACAGAGGTGAGGGGCAAGTGGTTTGAAGTCAACGAAGTGAGGCTTTGACACTCGTTTGATATTTATAACAGTAAACTAACAGTTCCAAATATAGACCATAATGATACACACATAAGAAGTTTTATTTTACTATATCTCCCTGAAAAACCTATAATATATATAAAAAAATCAACGAGACTAGATCCTGGTTTAGTAGTGACGTCTAACGGGACATTTACAGTAATAGGAGATTTTTATTATCACAAAAAACTGAATGGAATGGATCTTTGATATTTCTAATCAGACAAAAGTTGTCACGTTTATTACTACAATGCTGTTACAAAGTAATTTCCTTGTACGTAATTTTACTACTTTTTGCAGCTGCAGAACTTGGATTTATGGCTAAAGTCTTTACTGGAGCTGGCCATTCGGAGAATTGCACAATAAACAAAAAAGCTTTCGAGAATTTGTTTATTCCTTTGATACAAGTTTATTATGCAGATTTTTCAGTGGAAGCTCAACTAGCTTTTACATTTGAAACAGTGTTATGTAATAATACAATCCTTATTTTGAGTTTTTGTAATTAATGATTCATATAATCATATTAAAACCGCCTCCGTGGTCAAGGGGTTAGAGTCGATGGCTTCTTATCCAATTACCTCTCTTGCGTGGGTTCGATCCCCGGGAGTTGCTTTGGTACTTTAGCGTGGAGGAAGGTAGTCTAGTACTGGTGTAACTCTCCAGGAACGATGTTTAGGAAACTACCCGCCTATATGACTGAAATACTGTTGGGAAAAGGTGTAAAATGAAACAAACAAACAAACAAACAATACTGAATTAAGAAAGTATATCTAGATGGTGAAAAAGGTGACAATATGATTTCAATACAAAAATGTCAAGATATGCACATTTTTAAGCGATACTTCAATTACTTTGAAATATTTCATGAAATTTTGAAATATTAGGACAACTGCAAATTTTCTGTCATCGATTATAGACATGCTGCTTTAATTAACGTTTTATAACCTTTGTTTAATGCACAAAATTCATGAACTTTGACGCATTTAATGACCAGTTTTATGCAAAATTAATGACATTAAAGTTAGACTGAATCTCTACATTGTTACAGGTTCGAATCCTGGTCACGGCACCAATATCAGATAGGATAATTACGCCATAGAAAATTATGTACAACACGTTGTGTCTGCTTTATAAGTCTATTCAAAACCACAAACATAATCATATTACAAAACATAGGAAGTGACGTTCTCTTACGTCACGCATATGGTGGCGTTATTTAACGGCACATGCATATGAGGGCAATTCCCCACAAATATTTTCATGTTACTTCTGTGTCTGATATTTCATAAAAGAATCAGTCTTCCTTCTATGAAAGCCATTACACATATTAAATTAACATTAATGCTACTCAGTAAGTTGAATATCAAACATTGTCATCATAGAGAGAGTTATGACCATTTTATTAACACTTTGATCTACACTCTACACAATCTACACTCTACACAATCTACACTGGGATCTACACTCTACACAATCTACACTGGGATCTACATGAACATGATGAAAGTGTGAAAACTGAGTTCTCCCCTAATTTAACTCATGAATTATATATACATGTGTTAAGAGGCAGCCATTATCAATATCATACATTAGTAACATACTCGCCTAATTTATAATTTACTACAAGTGTTCACATTTCAAATAGCATGTACCAGTTCAGAATCTGTTTTCAACATTTACTATTTCAATGCTCAATACAAACATTTTATTTTTAAGTTTACATAAAAAGAATAACAATTGTAAACATAGCAACATACAACATGCATATGATTTTAAAGGTATTGAGCCTCATAGAGAGAATTTCAAAGGAAATAGTATATTCATATTGCCAAGATTTAAGGTGTAGTGAATAGTATTATAAACAATGCCAAGATCTAAGGTTAAATCTATCATATTGCCAAGATTTAGTGTGTTATCCATAGTATTGCCAAGATTTAAGGTGAAGTCAATAGCATTACCACAGTTCAGGGTATAATCCATCATATTGCCAAGGTTTAAAGTCAATTGTAGTCAATAGTATTGTAAAAAGTGAGTGTAATCAATTGTATTGCCAAGATACCAACATACAATTAAGCAAGACGAACACAGCAGAAAGCATAATGTGCATGTAAGAAAGCAAGATAAACATTTAGTCAGAATGCAAGATGTACAAGTTAGAATGCAAGATGTACAAGTTAGAAAGCACGATGTAACGTAAGAAAGCAAGATGTAATTTTTGCGTTAATACCCTTCCATAGTCAAATGCTTTGGGAACATTTAATGTGTTATCAGTTTTAAAACCAAGATTAAAGTATTACGTCAAATAAATGGTGAAAAATTCTGCATAATTATATACCGTAATATGACTGCTACTAAATTGGGGTGAGGACAAGCACACCGTCAATAGTTTTACTATATCTATCCATCTTTCTGCCCTAATATTATCATTTATTGACCAGATGTCAAGGTCACTGATGCTAAAAAATAGATTATTGAACTTCATACATGTCGTTAAGCAAATATATAGCTATCTTCTAAGACATCAAGGTCACTGATGCTAAAAATAGATTATTGACCTTCATACGTCTTGTAGTTAAGTAATGATTATTTATCTTCTAAGATGTCAAGGTAACTGATGCTAAAAATAGACTGTTGAACTTCATACATGTAGTTAAGCAATGATTTAGCTGTATTGATATGGAGTTTAGTCATTCTTCGACTGACAGTTAAATTTCTGTAAGTTTTAAATTTGGAACAGTCCATTCAAAATTGAAGGGATGTCAAAATAAAAATGTAGGCGTGTACATGGTTCAATGGTTAAGGTAGTTGTCTTCAAACCGCTTGCCTGTCACTTCAAATCCTGACAGGGACTTTGGATTCTTTCTTGTGAAGGAGCAATCCAGCCAGCTTAAAATCAGTGGTTCTACTCAGGTGCCCATTTGTGCCTGAATTAATCCTGGGAGAGGCACCTGAGGTCTTCCTCCACAATTAAAGCTAGAAAATCGCCATGTGACCTTAAATATGTTGGTACAATGTGAAACCCATATGTTGGTACAATGTGAAACCCAACAAAAAAAAACAAATTGAGTTAACATCAGACTGCAGGGAAGAGCTGGCTGGCTCAATGGTTTTTACTAGTGGTCATGCAATCTCCTAGCCAGTGATCTCCCCTTATCAGTACAGTGATCTCTGCCGCCACACACATTTTTAATAATATCTTGTTATTTTATATTTTTTTAGCTTTTGAATTTATTTTTTCATTATTTTGTATACTTTTGATATTTTTTTGATAAACTATAACGAACGTAGGTACGAAAATTAAAAATAAAACAGAAAAAGAAAAATGACGTTAGATTTTCTATGTATTTACATTTGAATTACAATGTTACGTCATTGACTTTCACCGTAATGTGACGTCTGTGAAAGGCAGTGATAACAATCTGCCAAGGGAGGTAATCACTGTGAGGAGTTTCGTGGCAATGGCTTATCACTACATAGCCTCATGACAGGGAATTCAAAGACAGACAAATCAGCAACCTTTTTACCACTCTAATGCAGAGACAAAATTTTTATCAGAAAATTTCTAATTTGATTATCCCGTGCATTATGTCTAATGTCTCTGTAAATCTGTCTTTTTCTCTCTGTTGACAGATACATGTTATCAGGCAAAGAAGATTTAATTGTGTTTTACAATCGTTTGATTGCTATTTTTCTGTATCAATTCATGATTAAATTATCTACGGTCTGACAATTAGGAAAAATTACTGAGCAAATAAGAATGAAAATACATCATTTTTCTCTTTCGGAATCAATATTTCAACTCACCCCCACCCTCACCCCTACTCTCTCCACCTCTTTCCTAATGGTTGAAATTTAACATGGAAATGTTGAAATGAAAATCCTGAGGTAGTATTGATTTTAAAAGAGGAAAAATCTGTTTTAATTACTCTTGTATTGAAAAACTAGCCGACATAAATACATGTTAGTACAGGTTAGCAGGAACTTTTTCTTTTTTTTCACATTTATTTCTTTGTCATGATTTGAAGAGGATTAGGTTACTATGACGTTTTAACAGTATTTAAACATGAATTATGAATGGCGTAATGATCAAGTTAGGTTTTGCGTTAATGAGTTTTATTGATAGAATTATTTGCTGGAACTGTTTGTTATAAAAGGGAGTGAATAAACATGTATATTAATAAAAGAGCTTTTCCATTGGAAAATTGTATTGGATTACAGCATTGATAAAATGCATGTGGATTAAAAATTAAGATGGGAATATATTATACATATGGCAACAATGAAAATGATGAAGATTTGCTCTTTTTGTTCAGTCATCTTTTTTAACACTCGATGAATTGAAAAAAAAAAATTGTCGCCTTAAAAAGTGTTTTTTTATTGCATATTTGATAAAATTTGCTACCAGTTGAATGTACATGTATATTTTTTTTTCATTTCAGGTCTAGAAAATGTTGTTAATACAGACAAATACTCTGCTGTGGACCTGGAGCCCTGATCTAACGTAAAAAAACGTTAAAAAGGCGTTAAAAAGAGTAACAGAATTTATGCTTTCTTAAAAAAAATTTTACGGAATATTTACGCATTACTCCCTTTAGGTTTAGTGACATACCAAATCTCACATTGTGATAATGATTAATGACCTAACGTAAAGGAAATATGTCATCTTACTGGACTACCGTGGAGTAACTAATTGGTTTTTAATTATTTGAAACAACATCTTTCCTGTGATAATGGCATTCGAAAGAAGGAAAGAAAACATACCTGATGGTATTATAGCAGAAGAAGCTACGGAGATGACAGAAATGCACGAAATTTCCGATCGGCAAAATATGGAGGATGAACAATTAATGTCGGAAATGCCACATTCGCCACTATGGAGTCAGAGCGACAAACAGGCTGCTCAGAAAATGATGCTCGACAAATATAAAGCTAAAGTGCGGCCAACCATGAAAGCCACTATTCAAGGGAAAGTTTATAACTTTCTTGAGAGACCGACTGGATGGAAGTGTTTTATCTACCATTTTACCGTGTTAGTATCTTTATATATTTTATCATTAAATATTTAAATATGATGGACTGACTGCAAGGTTGGAACAATATTCCCAGGCATATGCCTGAGAATATTGTTCCAACCTGGCAGTCGGTCCATCAGTCTGTTAGCAATTTCTCATCTACTCTGTATCTTTAACACTGATGGAAGGAAATTGAAACTACTTTGCAGAAATGCTAAAGTGAAGATCGCAGGTTTGACCTTCCTTAGGTCAAGTTCAAGGTCACACTTGGTCATTATCTTTAAATTTAACAATTTCAAAATTTCGTGATAGAAAGAATTACATCTATTTGGCAGAAATGTTACTTTATAATAATGTGCAGAACCCAGGTTTTATCAGAGTTTGGGAAACATCTGTCTGTTACAATACCAGAATAAACTTTTGCAAGTTTGTTAGTTTGGATGATTGGACTTTCAATTCAATTGGGTATATAAATTTTTTTCTTCTGTAATACATCCATTTTTAAAAAAAGTCGAGCGTTGCCCCAGACTCCAGGTGGTGGCTCTTGATAAGCATACTGTTAATCAAAATGGATGAAATATCTTATTTTTAAAGTGATTTCACTTGTGTTGAGCCTGAGCTGATGAACGATATAAACAAGATTTCTCTATTAAATGAAATATATTCAATATTTATTCTAAAATGAACAATCATCCTCAGGATATTGTCCTTTTGTTCTCCCCCTAAACAACTGTTTAAGTAACTGTCTAGAGCATAATTAGATAATGTAAAGAAAGGTGACATTTTGAAGGACTTCATTATATAGATGGCAAAACATTAAAAGCTTAGGGTCAAGGTAATAAGCATTAGACTGACTGCTGCAGGAAATTCGAAATTAACCAATCAGGTCAAAGCATCATTGACTGGTCTTCCTACTCGAGATTATAACATTGTGTATTTTACTTGTAACCAGTCTGTCACTTTACTTGTAAACCAGTCTGTGGTAGATACTGAAAAATCATTGTTACTCAACTTAAAGAATTAGATTTAAGTTGATTTTTAGCTCGACTATACAAAGTATATGGAGAGCTGTTCTACTCGCCCAGGCGTTGGCGTGCGCGTCCAGATTTCAGATTAAAGTTTTAGTGCAGTAAAATATTTTTCACTATAACTTTGTCATTTCTTAAGGTATCAACTTCAAACTTCAAATATATGTTCCTTATCAATAACCACATCTTATGTGACAAGGTCCATAACTCTAGAACCAATATTTTCAGATTTATCTCCCCTTGAACTTAGAATTTTCCTTAAAAAATACTATTTTTTACTGTTACTTCTGTATTACTTAAGGGATGAACTTGATACTTCAAATATATGTTCCTTATCATCAACCACATCTTGTGTGACAAGGTTCATAACTCTAGCGCCAATATTTTCAGATTTATCTCCACAGAACTTAGAATTTTCCTTAAAAAATACTATTTTTTACTGTTACTTCTTTAAAAATATCAACTTCATACTTCAAATATATGTACCTTATCATCATCCCCATCTTATGTGACAAGGTTCATATCTCTAGCACCAATATTTTTAAATTTATCTCCCCTTGAACTTAGAATTTTCCTTAAAAAATATTATTTTTTACTGTCACTTATTTATTTCTTAAGGGATCAACTTCATAATTCAAAAATATGTACCTTATCATTAACCACATGTTATGTGACAAGGTTCATAACTCTAGCACCAATATTGCAAGAATTATCTCCCCATAAACTTAGATTTTTTTTTACTAGAAAAATGATATTTTTTCACTATAACTTTTTTAGTTTTAAAGGTATCTACCTCAAACTTCAAATACTTATTCCTTTTCATCAATTACATTTTATGTTACAATGTTCATAACTCTTGAAGCAATATTTACAGATTTATCTCTCTTTGAACTTAGGATTTTCTTTAAAAAATATTATAACTTTACTTTTTAAGGTATCTACTTCAAACTTCAAATATATATTTCTTATCATTACACACATGTTGTGCGACAAGGTTAAATTCATAACTCTAGCGTGACTATTTCTAGAATTATTCCCCTTGATCTTGGAATTTATGTTAACAATGTTATTTTTATAACATAACTTAATACAGAATTATACATTATTGATTTTTTTTCATAGTTTTGTCTTCCTTACTGCATCCAGTATTTTATTAGTCGAGCTTCGCTGTCTCCTGTGACAGCTCTTGTTTTTATTGTAATTACTACTGAAGAGAATTATGAAAATTTCTTCCAAGGTCGAAAGCTATTTTAACTTGCTTCTAAGATTAAAGAAATGTATTTGTTGTGTTTTCAAGAACAGAAAGAATTACAAGCAGATACACGTCTAGAAACTTTATCCCTTCTTCAAAAGCTTGTTAAATGTGAAAAAAGTACTTCCATTAATGTATTGTAGTTTCAGTTTACCGTAAAATTCCTAATAAACGCCCCTCCCCTAATAAAGGCCCCCCCAGGCTTTTTGAAAGGGAAAACAATCTACTCATCAGTACTGAACTAATAATTTAAGCCATCATTTTATTCAAATAATTCAGAATCCATAGTATTTTATAGTAAACACAAATATGTATATGAACTTTAAAACCTTAACATTTTTTAATGTCATTACCAACACTTGCTAACACTAAAAGTATTAACAGTGATTTTTTTATTTAGGAAAAACTGTGTTGTAATAATAGCCCCCCTTTTGGAAAATGTTAAGCCCCCAGGGGCGTTTATTAGGAATTTTACGGTACATTACATTTCAAAATTTAAAATATCAGAAACACAAAGGAATGAAAGGTCATTATTTTCATACTTCATTTTTTTGACTTTTTTATAAAAAAAAGAAAAGAAAAAGAAATAACATAAATTTAAAGAAAAAGGAATAACATAAATTTAACATATTGTGGCTGAAGCTACAGGTTCCAGTCTTAAATTTTAAGTTTGAGTTTGAATGTATTGAAGGCTGTATGTGAAATGATTATGTAAGTGTGCATGCTTATGTGATGGTTTGAACAAAACAAGTCTTAGCTACAAATATGCAATGAATGCTCATGCTCTTATACGTGTAGTATGAAATGGGAAAATTATTTCAAAGTCTGAAGCTGCAGTGAAGGTCATTCTTTTATGTTCAGATATTTTTATATGGTTTATTTCATTATTTGACATTGAATAATTCTGTGACATTATTCCTGTATAATATTTCACCATTTTAAAATCATTCCCTGTCTCTAGATATGTCCTGGGTAAGTTTTGTTAAAGGTGAAAGGTCAAGGTCACAGTTTACAGTTAAAGGTCATCAAGAATCATGTCTGACTGATTTCACTGTTTTAAGTGCTTCAGTTGACTTAAGTAAGAGTTGGAAAATGATTTTAGGCTTTTGAACCTCAGTGTGAATCTCCTTTAGTAAAATATTTAATTGTCTACTATGTATAATACTACATGTATATTCATTTGTACAATTGTATACCTATATATTTCTATAATGTTACTATTTATTCCTATTGTGCAATAAGCACATGGAGGATTTTCAGGTTTTTTCTATTACTACAAGATTTATTTTATTGAGTAGTATGAAAATAAGTATTTTCATCGAGCTGTATGAAAATAAATATTTCATGACTGACGGATGCGTCTAATAAAGATAGCGTAATGCAAATACGCATTTTATTTCATCAATATATTTCAGTATTTCAATTATAAGTGTAAAATAAATTTGTATCTACCTTTTTAGTTGTATATTTCAATTAAGTACACTTTTATTTCAATATTTCAACTATTTACCGTATTTTTATTTCCAGATTCATGATGGTGCTGATATGTCTTATATTTAGTGTGTTGTCAACAATAGAACAGTATGGAGATTTTGCAAATGCAACACTCTTCTGGATGGTTAGTAAATTTACATTTCTGCTGTTCTATGGTTATAATAAAAAATCATGCTAATTATAGGGGTTAGACATATAGGAAGGTTACGATAGATCAGTTCTACAAAAAGACTGGTAAAAAAAAAAATTAGCTTTGCAAAAAAACAACAACAAAAAAAAAATATATAAAAAAATGGATTGAAATATTGCAAAAAAAAGACAATTTAAGTAACAGGAAAAAAATCTTATCTAACAAAATAGGTAGGGTTAGCAAAACAAACAAATTTACTGTTGACTTAATTTTGAGAAGTATTGGTATTTACAAACCTGAAAGTAATGGATGACTTGAGAGATTTAATTGTTCTATTAGAGTACTAACTCATGTCTGTAACACCTGATGTTCACACTTTTTATATTGGTCACAGTCAGATCACAATCAACTAAAAAAAGCTTCACGGAACTTCCCCAATGCCATAATTTGAAGCTTTTAGAACTTTCTTTTATTTAATTCTGTAAAAATGTGATTTCCCCTAAGATCAAAATTAATATTTATGGATGAAATTTCATAAAAAAAACCAAAAACCTTCAATATAAAATCTTTGATTAAAGGATGATTCTAAAAAAGGAAATTTTCACAAGAGCAAGTCTTTGATATATTGATTAAAGTCGGTAACAAAAGGGACCCCCATAAAAACATGAATTTTCCAAAAAAACAAGTTTTTAAAGATCCTGTAACACATTTTTTTCATGGTTTTATTTCATAAATATGACGCTCAAATTAAGATTTGTCAATCTTGTAAGTTCAAATAAGCATTATCTATAAAGATATTACCCAATTTAACATTTTGCGTAAATAAAGGGAGGTAATTAGAAATTTATTTTCTATAAATTCCAAGTCAAATTTTCCAATAAGAAATGAATGCATGTAACTTATTGATTAAATATAATGTGCACAAATATTTGCAGTACACATTTTACATATTCTTTGATGTTTGAAAATTGTTTTATTTGCATAATTATATACATATATAATATTTTGCAAGTGTGTGATACACATAGTAACAATATCAATCACAAAACATACAGGATCTTTAATATAATTATTTAATTCTGTACCTCAAGGGAAAATCTTTGATAAACAGATTGAATAGACTTACTCTGAAATATAGAATATTTTGGGGTAAAGGTAAATGTTTGTTTGTACCGGGAGATTAGCTTGGAAAAACTCACAAACGAGTTCCGAATTACATCTATTCAGATACCATAGGACAATGTTAATTGTCAATGTGACTTAAAACCCAACAAAAATCAAACATGGATTAAATTTTAAATAAAGGATGTTCTCCCAAAAGCAAGCTCAAATCTGATCAATTGATGACATTCTGTACTAAATTGAGAATAGATTACCTCAATACCAAGTCTTTGATATATGAATTAAATTCTTTAAAAAATGATAGATCCTAAGAGCAAGACTTTAGTCTTTGTTCAATTGATTAATTTCTGTAAAAAGGTAATTCCTCAAAGGCTAGTTTTTGAATTAGTGATCAAATTTTGTAACAAAAATGAATTCCTAATATTACCTGAACTCTTTCAGCCTACTTCTGACAATAATGAATTGTCTTTGTCACTAGAAATACAATTACACATTTGTTAACCAAAACTTCCATACAAAAGTTCATGATACACCAGAAATCTACCCGAGAGGTTATGGTTGTTTATGTCACACGTTCAAACAGCTTGCCCCTCATCATTGTGGGATTGTCAAATTCCACCAGGAACCTTGGATTCTTTCATATGAGGATATTTTTCAGCTAGCCACTGGAACTTACTCATGTGCCTTTTTTGTGACTGCAATTATGTACAGAAGAGCACCTGAGGTTCTCTTCCTCTAGTAAAGCTAGTAAAGTTGTAAATCGCCATATTGATCTCTACTGTGTTGGTGCCATGTAAAACCAAACAACCTCCCCCCCCCCCCCCAAAAAAAAACAAACAAACCAACAAGAAAACAACCAAAACACTGATTACCTTCTGTATGACATCATTTAAAGTATTTTAAGTAATTTATATACTGTCTCTTATTCAATTTTAATATCTTACATTGTAATCTTTAAAATAAACCTGATGAACAGGTCTGAATTCAAACCAAGGTCAGGTCCATTTACGAAAATCATCAGGTATAAAGATAACATTCTGTGGACTGATTTTTTCTTTCCTGAACAATTGTAATCAGGGTTTCCTCTACATTGTAGTTAGTCTGTCAGGAAATTGACAGTAAAGACAGCAAAGCCCACGCCACTTTATTACTCTCGCACGTTGTGCGGCTTTTACAGATATTATTTTGCATGCGGAGTAATGTAGTACACGCATTACGCTGATGACTGGAAAAACACTTCTGTCTGTCATAGCAGTGAATTAATCAGAAGAGAGGAAAATATCAAAATTGATAGGTTTTTGTGACAACTAGAAACTGATGTTTCAGATGTTTCGATGCAGCCTTTTAGCTCAGGTTTTACATATTCAATAATTGTTAATGTTTAGATTTGAAGGACAGCGTCATTATGAATTTAGACTTTCCTAGTAAATGGAAACATCTATTTATGGTTTGCAAAAGTGCAGAAGATATTTGATTTATGATCTGTATTCATTTCAAATTTGAAAATCCCTCTTGACGATTGAAAATAAAGTAATTTTGGGAATATTGTAAACTTCATTTAGATAGAGTCAAAACACAGTTTACTTCTTTTTACATCATATTCAATAATTGGACACAGATTACAGTTCTGACTATACAGCAATATCTAATTTCTGACAACAATTTATAAAATCAATGATCCTGAAGAAATAGAAATTTGATCAATGAGTTCATCGAATTAAGCACATTGGTAAATTTTTTTTTTTTTAAACTACATTTTAGCTCCACGCTGTGAACTAAAGTGAAGATATCTTACAGTACCCTTGTATTAGCACAGGTGTTCGTCCAGTCCTGGTGCCCATACAACCCCCACACCCACTTTCCTCCAAAAAAAGTAAATAAATAAAATAAAAATAAAAAAGCCTCAAAATAATCTTTCCGTGATAAATGAAAGAGAAAAAAAAATCATTTGTGGTAAAAGTATTTAGAAATTATTATTTTCAAAATTTATCACAGAAAAGTTATTTTATTTGGCTGGGCGCATGGGGGTGGGGGGGGGGTATGGGCACTAAGACTGGACGAGTACCTGTGGGTATGAGCATTAATATTAGTGTCTGCATCGGTGTACACATTGCTAGGGGTTTTGCACATTTTTTGGATAATTTCTGGGGATTATGTCAATTGTTAGGTACTAAAATTACAAGAGATGATGCGAATAAGAGTGAACCCCATTAGATCATTACCAACTTACACTCTGCATGATCGCTGATAGCAATAACAATTAACACTTACCAAGATAAATATTTTATATGGACTTCTCCATGCCATGTATCCATAAAACAATTCATTATTTTTAAGTAAAAATTCAAGATATTACTGAAGGAACAGCGACGATTACTGATGATGATTTAAGGTGGTATGGATTTATGGGCTGATCTTGGTCTGCACTGTTCGCATTGGTAGATTCTGTCAGTGGTGTAGCTACTATTAGGCCATGTAGGCCCGGGCCAACAAGTTGGTCAAAAAATTGACATTTTCAAAAGTCCCTAAAATACAATAAAAACAGGCGGTGGTGGGTTTGGTAGTGGGTTCAAGCGGTAAGGTTGAATCAAGTGTGTTTAAGGCTTTTGCATGATTTACCGTCCCCAGTAAAGTTTGCATCTAATCAAATTTCATAGTTTAAAATTTGTGTTTAGATAACGCATTTTGGTCTTTTTAATCTTAACTTTTGTTTGACCCTGTGGGTGCTAAGACCCCATGACCCACTTTTATGGGCCTACAAGTTGAAAAAAGCTGGCTGGGTATTCCCCTGTCTGTTACTGGTCTTATTTCAAAGTAGGCCATGTTCATTACACAAAGTGAAAATACTAGTCATAAAGTTAAAATCATTGTCAATAATTTTATACAAATTGACAAAAAATCTCAGAAACAGTAGAGAAAAAACAACAACAACATTATTATAAGTTTTAATTTAAAACTAATATTATGTCATCAGAATCCTAGTTCCATGTTGTTTTGTTTCAATAAAATTGATTTAGGTTTGTTGTTTTTAAGTATAAGAAAGTTTTCCTGTCACACAGCACGGCCAGGATTTAATCAGGATTTCTGTTTTCAAGCCAAAAAGCTTTAATATTTAATGTGAATTGATCTAAATAGAGAATATGTTGAGAGAAATTGTTGTGATAATTTCAAATTTACAAGTTCTTTTAAGGAGATTAGATGTTGTCTGACATATTGCCTGTCAAGGGAGTTACTTAATAAAAAGTTTCTTCAGTTTGACTTTTTTGACAGATGCTTCCGTGATGTTTGTTTCAAAATCGTATCAGTTTTAACAATCTTTCATTTTATAGTTTAAATTTAGCATAACGGTGTAAGGAATGCTATGATGGGTGTGAACACTGTCTATTCTTGTCTCCTCTTACTAAGTTCGGGATTTGTCCTTGTCCATCTGTCTGTCCTGTTGTTTGTAAACTGACAAAACAGCAAATGTGAGGGCTCCTGTGTTCTATGGACACTGAAAAGACCTTAAAATCTGACTTAATGCAACATGCTACCTGCACAGTCCATTTGAACCTATATGTGTATGATGTTAGTCTGAAAATTAATGTTACCGGTCTTCTGCCAAAGGTCCTATTAATGCCTACCATTATTTAGCTCAGACAAGATAAATGTTATGCCTAGGTCACAAATAAAACTGGCGCCGCCCGATTAAACGATTTTTATAAAATCGGCAGATTTTTTGATGTCGTGGACGCCGGGCGATTTTAAATCTGATACCTTGCGTGGTCATGAATGAAACAGTCGTCGGGCGATTTTTGCCGAGTAGATTTTACAGAAAGAATTGAACGGATCAGGCGGTCGCCGCCCGATGTCCGTACGGCGCCTGTGCGATTTAAAAGTGAATCGGACGGTTGCCGCGCGGGCGCCGGGCGACAATGACTTTACATTTAATGTCATCCTAGATAAATCAGCTAGTTGTAATTATGCCAGCAAAGAAGTCAGCTGCCAAAGCCAAGGGGAAGGCCAAGGAGTTGGTCCGTGTTGTTGACAACGACCAGTATCGAGGCCGTAGAAAGCAAAAATCAATCAGACATTCGCATGGACATTGAAGAAAAAATTCATGTTTACTAGTATTCAAAAGAAATTTACAAATATATTTTTGAGGCAATTTCAACTTCTTCAAGCTGAAATTACAACAAACAACAGCAGCCCGGTCGCCGGATGACAAAACGATGACCGCCCGGTGCCTGTACATGAATCGTCCGGGTACCGGGCGATAATTGTTTGACTTCTTGTCTCTATTCAGGCACCGGGCGGGGCCCGGCCGATGTCCGCTCAGACGCCTTTTAAATCGGACGCTGTTTTAGTAGAACAAAAAATCACGCGATCAAAAAAATCATCGCCCGGTCGCCACCCGGCGACCGAACGATGTCCGCTCGATGATATTTATACTCAGTGACCCCAAAAATTATCGTCCGGCCGCCGTTAGCTTTTAAGTATTACTTAAAACTCGAAGGCGCCCGCCCGATGAGCAAAATTTTCAGCTGCTGCAGTCCGATAGTCACTGCCGCCGGACGGACGCCGGCCGATATTGCGATTTTTTGGAGAAACAGACGCCGCCCGGCGGCATTTTCTTATTTGTGACCTAGGCTTTAGGTGTATTTATACCAATGAAAGATTTCGCATAATAATAATAAACTTGAATTAAGAAAGCATCAAAATGTACAAATAAATAAAATTCTACAAACTGGCATTAAAGATGGTTTTATCAAAATAGCTCTTGGTTTTACCCTTTAGAGACCCATAAGATCAGGAAACCAAAATTAAAGTGTAAGTCTTATTAAATGAGTCATTACTTAGTGTGCTTTCTTTTACTTTACTTTTACTAAACATAACTTTTTTATTCCTTTCTCTTCACTTTACTTTGTTTTACATAACTTGAATTTTACTTTACTTTCTTTATTACTTCACTTTACTTTCCAGTGAATGGATTACAACAGGAAAATGACGTCATACTTCATACATCATCTCACACATACACATTATTACTTTCACATTTTTTTTCTCTTTTCAGGAGATAGTTCTAGTTGTGTTCTTTGGTGTAGAATATGTAGTGAGATTATGGTCCGCTGGTTGCCGTAGTAAATACATAGGTGTACGAGGACGTTTTAGATTTGCACGGAAACCAATTTCTATTATAGGTAAGATTAAAATATTTTCAAAACATGGTTTTGACCCCTGGTGTTACTTAAAGTTTGTAACACAAGAGGTGAACCAAAAAAATCTTT
The DNA here is from genome assembly GCF_026571515.1 of Ruditapes philippinarum. Taxonomy (NCBI): domain Eukaryota; kingdom Metazoa; phylum Mollusca; class Bivalvia; order Venerida; family Veneridae; genus Ruditapes; species Ruditapes philippinarum. The sequence goes on from NW_026865153.1 coordinate 48,524, forward strand.
CCTGTTTCGGCGCCATATGACCTCAATTGTGTTGGTGTGCCAAAACCAACCTCCCTTGAAGTCTCCATGGCTGACTTCTTGTCAATTACTCGATCTTCACTGTTTTGGGTTTGAGTCTTCCAGTGCAGGAAGAATCAATTGTCAGTATTGGCAAGGTTGTCCCACAACCTATATGGACAAATGATTTTATATCTCTAAAATTTACTAAATATAAATATCATAGGAACAAAGAAAATCAAAGCACAGAAGGCGCTGAATTTGTTTGGGTCTCAGAATGTAAGAAAGGTGCAGGTTGTGAGATTACATGTTTAGTGCCACCAATGCTTTCCAGCGTTTTAATTGTAGTAAATTGGCTATTAGACTAATTGCAACACTGATATTCAATCCAATGTTTATTTGACTTTAACAATTTAAAAAAATGAGTAACCTTTACTGGGATTTGAACTCCAGACCTCTCGCTTCCTAAGCGAGCCCGAAAACCCTTCAGCCACGGTGAATTTATATGTGAACGGCCTGAAGAAAACCATAATTTTATTATTCTAAATTAGGGCTTGTAACGACTTTAACTGTTGTTTAACACAGATGTAAATAATCCTGGAGCTTACTATAAGCATGTATATTTATAAAGAATCAAACGGCTGCAAGTTCTGTGGTATTTTCTGATCTTTGCAATCGTACTGTATATCTGTATGCATTTTCCTGTATAAGTTTATTTTTATGTATTATAATTTCTTTTGTAAGGCACCAGAGTTTGATACATCCGTAATTCTGCATAACTAGAGTTGCATCAAAAAATCATTTATGTCCTTTTTTACGACAGCCACACTTTATCTTTGTATATCATGGCTACTTCCTTAACAAAAACACTTAAAAAAAGAATTTAACAAAAAAAAAAAGTTTTCTCGACTTGGATACGAACTCGAGACCTCTCACTCACGAGGCGAGCGCGTTACCCTTGTACCACGGAAAAGTTATACACAGTGTGTCTGAATAATATCAAATCATTCTAAATTTGGAACTTCCATTGCAGTTCGGGTTTGTAATCCTTATTAATTTCGAGGTATTTTGTTTAGGCTAAACCTGTTGTTTATAATTGAAGTAGATATTTTAGCAAAAATCCTCTCGCCCAAACGGTCCGGCATGTAGAATCTATATATTCCACTACTCGGTTTGTGTAGTATTCGGTAATCAACATGGCTAAAAATAGTATTTTCATTGATAAAATCATATTCATCCGCGTAATTTGTGATTGTGCATTTATTGACAATTCTATAAGCCAACGCTATTGTTTAACTTTAAATGCGTTGTAATTTGTTGGATACTTGTAACAAAATAAAATATTTCTTTCTTTTAAATCGCTAGTTTTTAGCTGTTTTGAGAACTACTTGTTGTTAGGTTTGTAGTAAACTTCTGTGTCAGAGATTGAATGTCCGCTTTGTATTTAGTTATTTTCGATCAGAAAATACAATAAAACAATATTAGAAATCTTTGACCATTCGGGAATTACTTTGCTTGAAAATTGATGCGCCTGTCTTTGACCATCTTTACGCAGTGATCTCCCCTGAATTTTTCGGCTTTAGTGTACATACAAAAGGGAAGTAACCGCTCCAAAAAATTGGACTACTTTCGGCATTTGCAATTAGCAACATTAGACTCTGAAATTTCGCTACCATTATTTGTTTGGTCTGACGACCCAAACAAATAAAAACCATATAAAACTGACAAGTTGGTCAAAAGCAGATTTTGCTAGCCCTGCAGGAAGGAATTCTTAACCTATCCTCAGTACTTAGCATATCAAGGGTACCTATCCTCAGTACTTAGCATATCAACGGTTGGAGATTTTTCTACAAAGGTACTTCACTATGCCCAAAAGAGTACAAAGCCAATCTTAGGTTTCTTTCTCCATATTTTACAGAGCAACTTAAAGATAACATGTGACTTTAACCTATATCAATAAGGCTGAAAAAATCTAAACATCCTAAGATACTAAGACAAATGAGAACATTGTGTTGGCACTGGGAGATGAATGACATGTTTATGTTGGCTTCCGATTTATTCAATAAGACTCAGTGGTATAGCTTCCTATAGTTGATGTAGCCCATAAAAATGAAAATAAAAACTTAATATTTACTATAAAAGGTCATTTAAATGAGGAAAACGAGTTAGGTTGGGTTAATGAAACACTTTTCACAGTGCCCAAAGACCAGTATAAGCCCTCCGACCCAAAAACAAATACAAGAAAAACAAAAACATCACAAACGCATCCAAAAAAAGAAACAACAACAAGAGATCTATAAGGAATGTGAAACTTATTCTTGGAATTAATTCTGTTGTCTCATTCTTGTACTTTAAAGTAAATTAATATCTTTATTAAACATCCACAGGAATTCATTATTATGCCTGAAACAGTGTCTTAACCAGCCAGGGTTCAAAGCCCTCATATATTTTATATTTTCATATCAGTCGAGTAAAAAAAGAGAAAATACATTTATTTATTATGTTCGTAATATACTATTTAATCAGTGTGCAGACAGGTTCAAGATTGATAAATTTAGAAGATATTGGCAGTCAAGCCTGGAAATTGTTGTATAATTTGATCAGGGATGTGGTAATAGTTGTAGTAATGAGTTATTTCTGGGAAATCAGGGCAAAATTGTACAGCAATTCTCAATTCTCAGCCATTTAATTTCATGTTCTGATGTAAGAAATACAATAGAGTAGAATTGCAGCTTTTAAAATTTGAAACAAGATTTATTGATAGATATTGAATTGCTGAATAGAGGTCTTTTTTTTTTAGGTGAAGTTTCCCCGAAATGCTCAGTTCTCAGCATTGTTTTTAGAATCCATTGTACATGATTAATTGAACATTACAGTATTACAAATCTTAGTTCAGTCGTGACTTATATTTTTATTTTATTTAAGTGACATTATGCCAATCCAAGGGTATATAGTGAGTAATAAACAAGAGATAACATTTAGCCATAATTCCGTTCAATTTTGTAATTGACTTTGCATGAATGATAAATAATTCATTTGCGCATAATTTCCAAAAAAAAATACCTATAGTGTTCAGTTTATAACTTTTTTATCTTTTAGGCAGATTTATACTTTTATCGCAAACATTTTCCAGTATCAACTATTGATCAATCTCCGTTTTAAGTCAGTCTTTTATAATATATAGTCAATTCAGCTCAATGTGACAATGACAAAATGAGCATAATGTCACTTTACTTTATAATTGAGCTGCGTCATGACAAAACCAACATAGTGCGTAAGCGACCAGCATGGATCCAGACCAGCCTGCGCATCCGCGCAGTCTGATCAGGATCAATGCTGTTCGCTATCAGTTTCTCTACTTGTTAAAGGGTTGGTAAGCGAATAGCATGGATCCTGATCAGACTGCGCGGATGCAAAGGCTGGTCTGGATCCATGCTAGTTGCAAACCCAGTATGTTGGTTTTGTCATGGCATGGCTCATATACAAAAGAACAATTTCTGGTCATAAAAGCATCTATAAAGTGTTCACCTATTGAGATGTCTGTCTTGCATTGTTGATCTTCATACTGTTATTGTCAATATTTAGAATGCAATTGTCATATTAAAGCTGTTATTGTCCATTTTGACAATGTTATTTCAACAAAGACAGAAAGGTCAATATTCAGGCTGTCATTATCAATATGAAGTCTGTAAGTTTCAATATTTAGGCTGTAATTGTCAGCATTCATGTAATTGTGGTCAATAGGCTGTAATTGTCTGTTATCATGTAATTGTGGTCAATAGGCTGTTTTTGTCTGTATTCATGTCATTGTGGTCAACTAATATCAATATTCAGGTCTCTTTGGTCAATAGGCTGTAATTGTCAGCATTCAAGTCATAATGGTCAATAGGCTGCCATTGTCAGTATTCAGGTCATTGTGGTCACTAGGCTGTAATCATCAGTATTCAGGTCATTGTGATCAATAGACTGTAATCATCTATATTCAGGTCATTGTGGTCAATAGGCTGTAATAATCAGTATTCAGGTCATTGTGGTCAATAGGCTGTAATCATCAGTATTCAGGTCATTGTGGTCAATAGACTGTAATCATCTGTATTCAGGTCATTGTGGTCAATAGACTGTAATCATCAATATTCAGGTCATTGTGGTGAATGGACTGTAATCATCAATATTCAGGTCATTGTGGTCAATAGGCGGTAATCATCAATATTCAGGTTGTTGTGGTCAATAGGCGGTAATCATCAGTATTCAGGTTTTTGTGGTCAATAGGCTATAATTGTCTGTATTCAGGTCATTGTGGTCAATAGGCTGTAATCATCAGTATTCAAGCCTTTGTGGTCAATAGACTGTAATCATCAGTATTCAGGCTGTAATTTTCAAAAGATAGGCTTTTATTGTCCATGTTTTAGCATTTCCCATTTTAAGATTTTTAGATTGTTACTGATTACTGAGAGTGAAATATCTGGTGTTATTAATACATGTTGGGAGTAATTATTATTTGGTTACCAATGGAAAGTCTAATGTGCCTAAAATAATTAACAGTGTTGAAAGAAAATATTTATAAGGTTTATCTTAAAAGTTTCCTTATGTGTTCGCAAACTGTATCGTTTTGCTCACTAGTAGCTTTTCACTTGTATTCAAAATTATGGTTGTAGTTAATCGTCCCTGACTCATAAGCCTAGCGAAGATTTTTACTAAATTAAATCTCTTTATACAATTGACAAAATTCCTTGTTAAAAATTTTGCATGTAAATTTTTACTCCACCACTTATGCTGCTAATTTGAAACTTAAAACACACGTTGTCTGGATCATTAATTATAGGTCACTGGCCAAGACCCACAACTCCAGCAATAATTAACTGAATTATTCCCTCTTGATAACTTTAAAGTCAGAAAATTCCTGCAAAATTCCAGATGCTTTGTTTTCCTTATATGCCTTACATAAAAATATCATTAGAACTATAAAATTTCCTGCCGCAGTGATTAAATGGAATGTATTTATACATTACATTGACAGCACATGTATTAATACATTTCATTGACAGCACATTTACTCAAGGAGGCAACTTGGTGTCACTGATCTGATGCTTTCTATTAGTTAGCTGTCACATTTGGCCAAGAAATTGTCATGGTTTCTTTCACAATATCAGCTTAAAACTTCACTTAAAAAAACATTAAAAAAAATTGAGAAAAAGGAGCTAAGAAACAGAGAATTTTTTTTTTTTTAAAGTAATAATGTTTGTTAGATAACTCTTTATAAAAGAAAGTTTTTTTTATCAACTAAAATTATCTGCCACTATATTTATAATAATAAATTTTATATTAATTAATCTATAGAATAATAGAAACATTTTCATATCTGTAAAAATCTAGGATACTGTCCTAAGATGATAATATGGTCTTAACGGTACATGGGAAAGTCCAAAAACGGGGTTATCTGGATCATTATCCGATATCGTAAAAGTGAACACTTACATATACTATATAGCATTATTCTTATTGAATCGTTTGTGTATTACCTTTATGGATCTGCCGGTAGATCGAAGAAATTGTAACTTTTAGTGTTTTGTACTCATAGGTTCGAACCCCATTTAGTGCCATTTTATAACCACAGTTTTTTCTTCTTACTCTGTTTTTTTATCATTATTATTTATTTATTTTTCGTTTTCCTTTTTGTTTTCTTCTTATAATATATATTTTATTGTATATATTTATTTTTTTTATTTCCATTCTATTTTCTTTTTGTATTTTTTTTTATCGCAAGGTAATAAAATATTCGATGTCATATTCATGTATGTATATGAAAAAACCGGTCAAACTTGTTTTCTGAACAATTTACTGTTCTGAGGTAAAAAAACATGTGTCTTACCAGTAGTCGAACTTCTGCCTGTACGGGTAAAACACATTACTGACACGGTTGCTCTATCTACTTCGCTAACAAGACATATGATAACATGTAGTTTTATTTTCAATTTTATAAGTTGTGGCATTGATCTGCCTAACCCTTTTCTCGCATTGTTATTGGTCTTTGTTATGTAAACAAAGGCTCAAGTTATCATCCTAGGACAGTACCTTACCTGAAAAGCTCAACGAACTGTTATCTATTAAAAAGTACTTTTGACATAACTGATGAAACTATTGGTATAATAGTATCAAATTAATGTTGTTGATTTTCGGTAAGTAAATAAGGCACCGCCTATTCGGATCTCCACTGAGGCCATGTGGTCGGCTGTTGTTTTTTGGCTATTCTTAGCCTGATATGAGTTAAAGCATGTAAACATCATTTTGCACAATAAAAAGTATTATTCTTAAAAAAAATGTAGCTGGCAAATGATTTAAAATTTGGCACAAAGATTTTTAACCCAGACTTACATCAAGTAGAACAAAAATCTAGAAGAAATATTTCCGATCCTACATACTACAAAACCTCAGTGGAGCCTCGTTGACTTTAAACATGTTGCAATTTTCGGAAACAATAAATGCCGAATGTCACTGTGACATCCGTCTAAAACTAACAGACTTTTATCAGTTACGCTCCCAACATTTCTTAAACCACCATGGCATTGTCAGGAATTTCAGTTGTGATTTGTCAACAAATTGAAAATCGGTAGAGCCGATGACATGTCCATTGAAAAAATTACTGCTGGGAGATCAGCGGAGGAAAATAGAGGCGCTATAAATACCAGTGTCAATGAAGCCGCATTATCTTAAAATCACTGCCATTAATTTGTCAGCAATACTGTTATTTTGTTGTTTTGTTTTTTTTCTTAATTCCGATACTGTTTGTAACAGAAGTGCGGATCATTTGCTTATTCAGCACTAGTATAGAATATGGATCATCAGGCTAGCATGCACAACTTTGCAGCTGGCATGAACAGGGTTTATATAACTCATAAACCAGAGCGAATCCATTGTCCAAAGTTGGACGGATGTTTGACCACACATTGGTACATTGTATATACATAAATTTAAAGGTCTTTCTCTAAAAATGTTCAGTTGTACAGACATCAATACTGGTATATCTTCTTGTACCTCAGAGTTTGGATGTTTTACTTTCATGCCCTTACACAAAATTAACATGGTACCCCACATAGTCATATTATACTGACCCTGGACAAACTAACATTAACCTGCTAAATTTGTAGAATATTGCTTTGTCCTACTTTAGAACAGTCCTTTCGCAGATTAAAGGGATTTTGATATCAAAATACAAAATTTGAACTACTAACTGTATAAAGCTTGACCAGATTGCATGGAAGTACACAGGCTGGCCTGGCTTTATATTGGTGGCAAAGGCTTATCACTTTTGGTTGCAGCAGGTAAATCTAATCTTTAGTGAAAACTGCTATATACTTAAGTGAAAACTTTTATGTACTTTAGTGAAAACGTCTATGTACTTTAGTGAAAACTTCTATGTACTTTAGTGAAAACTTAAAATTTGGGGGTTGTGTTCTGTACATATTCCAGTACTGTTAAATGCCAAAACACCAGTTTGGAGTGCATATTTTGAAAGACTTCCTCATGCAAGCAAGTGGTTTCAATCAAAATATTATGTTATTAGCCTTATAATCATTCTGTCTATTCTTTTACTGAAAATTATAAAAAATGCTTAAATTAAATTGAAAAAATTTCTTGATTGATTATTTGAAAAAAAATTAATCGTACAAGTCTTTCATGCAAGTCTTAGATAAAAGTTAAGATGCATCAAACTTGCTGATTTTCTTGAACAATTGCAAGGAAGCAAACTTTATGTTTCAGTAAGGCATTTGCAAAATATCTTTTTTACTGTTATACATTTAGTTATAGTTGTTTTGTATTTTTAATCTGCGGGAAATGAAAGTGATTAGCCTTTGCCACCAATAAAGTACATACGAGCAACGTCTGCGCATCCATGCAGTCTGACCAGGCTCTAGCTATACTGTCTGCTCACTAACACTCTAACTTGACACTGACCATGCTGAATAATTTTAATGGACTTGTTCCACTTCCATTTTAGAACTAGGGATATCATTTTGAATATTTAAATTTTGTCAACCAACAGTATAGAGCCTGGTCAGACTGCTTGGATATGCAGGCTGGCCTGGCTCTATACTGGTGGCAAAGGGTAAACACTATCGGTTCCAGCACTTTAAGGGTTAATAACCCCTGAATTAAAATGTTTGTAGCAGTTCTTACAGAAAACGTTCATGATTTTGTATAATTAACAAACAAAAAATGAGCCGCGTCACGACAAAACCAACATAATGGGTTTGCGACCAGCATGGATCCAGACCAGCCTGCGCATCCGCGCAGTCTGATCAGGATCCATGCTGTTCGCTTACAAACCCTATAACAAGTAGAGAAACTGATAGCGAACAGCATGGATCCTGATCAGACTGCGCAGATGCGCAGGCTGGTCTGGATCCATGCTGATCGCAAACCCATTACGTTGGTTTTGTCATGATGCGGCTCAAATGGAAATGAGATTGAACCAGCTCTAAGCAGTCTGCGGAGCAAAAAATAAAATGGCTTGACAAGTCAATTCAAGTAAAAATAAAAAAATCAGGAAAACCTTCAAATAAATGTTAAAATAGGTTAATTCCTAGTTTGAATCTTTTAAGAAAGAAAACCCCAAAAAACAGTGTATTGATACATGTATGTTGTACATGCATCACTCCACATAAAAATGATACTGTCAAGTGTTACTCTAATGAAATGAGATGTCTTACGTCACATTGTACAATTTTGTTCTTGGTGTCGACTTTCTCTAATTTCCCAGTGGTATGTTTTCTTTCCTCTCCCTGCAGTTTGTCAAGTCCTTGAAATTTGCGAAATGGTCTTCCTCACACCTCATTGGCAAAAAAGCAATCTGTGAGAAGCGGGATTAAATCTACCTCAGTCTAAGGTCTGTTTCCTTGTGTAAGCCAATTTGTTTCCCTTAGAAAAACACATTAATTTGTCTGGAGTTTATCACTGCCTAAATTAGAGAGGAAATCTAGGTGAGTGCAAAGCTTAGCTGCTGCCCTCATCAACTTTTGTTTTGGGTTCTAGACTAGAGTAATTTTATAATCTCTAAACTTCCTTCTCAAAGCTTTTGCTTCCTTGTGATATAGGATCACTTTCACTGCTGTTGATTCAGCTCTTTTAATTTAGTTTGGTTTAGTTTGATCTTTGAAAGAAGGATAGGAAGGACTGTAGACAAATCTCTTTGGGTTTTTTTTGTCCCTGTAAGTATCATTAAAACTGAATGCCTCTAGATGAAAGAAAATCAACCTTGAGAAAAATGAACTAAGATTTTCACAAAAGTAAGAATATTCACAATTTAGGAGGTATTTATATTAATAATGAATATGCAATTCATCACCATAATTTTTATTGCTAAAAAAATACAGTAAGGGCTATTTTTGCATATTATGACCTAAATATGGTGATTTTTTGTAGCTTTTAAGTGCGGATTTTTTCTTTGATCACATGACAATATTTTACTTTTTAATACAATTTTAATAATTTGATGAAAATTAGCATGAATCTGGAGGTATGCTGCTTTAAACAAAAAGTTGCCTGACAATTAAAATCATCAGTGGTTGTTTTTGTTTTACTGGTCATTCAGGATCATTGATTTTAATATGTTGAGTGTTGAAGCTACATGTTAGTACTTTGAGGAAGTAAGAAATGAGCTGTATCATGACAAAACCAACATAATGGGTTTGGGACCAGCATGAATCCAGACCAGCCTGCGCATCCACACAGTCTGATCAGGATCCATGCTGTTCGCTTACAAACTCTATAACAAATAGAGAAACCGATAGCGAACAGCATGGATCCTGATCAGACTGTGCAGATGCGCAGGCTGGTCTGGATTCATGCTGGTCGCAAACCCATTATGTTGGTTTTGTCATGGCACGGCTCAAATGTTGTACTTTTCATGTTACATGTATTTCATGAACAGACTCAAACAAACAAAGTACATCAATTTTCAAAGTCAACTATATGACAAGGCATTAGCAAACTTGGAGACATCTTTTAGATTTACATTTAGAAGTCACTGACAAACAGCCAACTGTGTTTGTGACATTATCCTGTATTGACCTCAAGTACTGGATGCAGGTGGTACACAGTAAGGCGTCCAAAGCAGCTGCCTTTACGGACATACAATGTAATGTTGATAGACAATCATGTTCTCATTTCTATCTCACTAGGCAATCTGTTATTTATGATATCCAGAATCCTAAAGTCAGTTAGCATTTTGAGTGTCACATTTGTAAACTCACTTCTGAAAGACATCAGGATAATAGAATTTTTAAGTAACTTCATACAATGATCATTAATATCAGAGATCAAAAGGTCAAAGGTCAGTGTCATTTTTAAAGGTCATTGGTCAATTTAAATTGGTATTTTTATCCAATATAAGGCATGTGCTTTTGACATTACTATTAGGTTTGCCCCTCTTTGCATCAGGATCTCTTGATAACATAAAAGGCACCTTTATGGCTGAGGGGTTTTGTTGCCTTTAAAGGTTGAGGCATCAGAATTGCAGCCATTCTTTATCCCTACATGATCATTAGAGGCAACTAAATGGGTTTGAATAACTGGAGTCTGTGCATCTCTTAGCACCAGCAGATGAGGTGGTTTTGACCACTGGTGTTGCTTTAAGTTTGTAACTCCTGTGACTAGCCATAATCATCTTCCTTGTTTCTGCACCATATAACCTAAAATGTGTTTGTGCTCAGTAAATTGGAACAAAACAAAAAAATATATCAAAAAAGGCTAAATATTATAAAGTATAATAAATAATTTTGATGGAAGTGGTTATGTTTATCAATGGTTATAACGAAATTGTGCACATTATTTTGATGATTTCCTCATATCAAAATTCTGCGTGCTATAGTAATGAAAATTATCAAAGTCTGGCTTTAATTTTGATGAATCCAAAATAGCTAGTTTAACTCATTTACTGGGTTTACTTGGCAACACTTTCACCAAAATCAACGGCTGATGTTGCCAGGAGTTTGGTCTGTAAATATGAGCCGCGTCATGACAAAACCAACATAATGCGTTTTCGTCTGTTGTACTGCAATGTGACAAAAGTACAAAAATTAGTTAACTTTTGTTTATGTTGTTGACTATACATGTACATGTATTTTGTCACATTGAAATATTGAATCAAAAAGTATAAAGTGAAAGACAAAGATTACAGCATTTTAGAAAATTATGTATTATGCCACTCATTTGAATTTGTGTTTGATTTCTGGTATATCAAAGCATTCTTGAGGTTTGATTTTCACTTTAGTGCAGGGCTTCCATTTGTGGAAGTTTAGGCTTGTGACTTCCAAAATGGAATGCTTTTCCTTCTATACCTATATAATGTGACTTCCAAGGTAAAACATTTTGCAGTCTCTGACTTTCAATTTTTTGGAACTTAATGGAAGCCCTGCTTAAGTGGATTTTGACAATATTACTTATAATATCTGATTAAAAGTGAATGATTATGAATTGTTTGTTTGTATATTTCAGATTTTCTAGTTGTTACAGCATCAGCAGTAGTATTAGCAGTAGGATCCAATGGTCAAGTGTTTGCCACATCTGCAATAAGGTATGGTGTACATATATTACATGTGCTTAGGCAAGAATAATTATGCCCCCCTTCAAAGAAGAGGGGGTTTGTTGCTTTGCATTTGTCTGTCGGTGGGTCTGTCCATCCATAGTCCAAATGTTTTACGATCAATAACTAAAGAACATTTAAACCTAGGAACTTTAAGTTTGGTATGATGATTGTACATGACCAGTAGATGACCTCTATTGATTTTGGGGTCAAAGGTCAAGGTCACATTGAATTTGTAGGAAACAACTGTTTTTGATCAATAACTTGACAAGCCATGTGTGGTTGGCCCTCAAACTTTGTAGGTGCATTGGATTTGGCAAGATAACCCTTATAAGTATTTGGTCAATAGGTCAAAAGTCAGTCAAAATGACCTGACCACATGACTAGTTGGCTGCCGATAGGGGGCATACATGTTTTACAGCCACATCTTGTTAAAGCTTAAAAGACATCTTGAACCTTTTATTAAAGAATTGAAAAGTATTTTGCTGTCATTGATAACAAATAAGATGCTCTTCTAGTTATGGTAAATATTTGGGCCAAATTAAAACAATGATGTGTATATTGCTGTTTATGTATTATTTGAATCCTAACACGTTCTCAACAATCTGTCATAAAACTTGGTATTTAATAGCAAACTTATTAAATGGAGTCATTGTTTAGGATTGCTTTAGGACCTCCTTAGGTCAAGGTCAATGTCACTGTTCTTAAAATAGGAAAAATGGTTTCCAGATAATAACTATGTTTAAGAATGAGCTATTGTAATGAAACTTGGCATTTAGCAAGCTTATGAAGATAAAGGTAAAGGTTGCTGGTGGGGGTATTTAGAATTATCACCTTTAGTGATAGCACTACTTTGCTTTATTATTTTTTCTGTTCATCAAAATGTTTTTCTTCCAAAAGCTTTACTAGCTGGACCCCGTAATGTGGTGAATGTTTGTTGTCAGTCTTCAGCCAGGTCAACCTGGACCACTATTTATGCAATTTAGCAGGTTTATTGAATGGTTTAATTTTAAAATTTTCGTGGTAATATACACGTTCACTGAAATTTACGTCATTTATCAAGTCTGAATTTGATATATGAGCCTGCATTTCCTGTCATTGGAAATTGTAATAAAAAAAGCTTTTACAGCCATAGGCTGTTTGCGTACCAGATATAAATCCAATATACTAACAGTAATTGTAGATTTTTCATCCCGTATTGTTTTTCATTTAATAGCTGCCGTCACCATATACAGTATAAGTCGCTACATACGGAATTGTCACTAATGTTTGGTTGTAATTGATCAATATCAGATATACCGTTGTTCATTGCTGATTGCTTGTCTCGGAAAAATAACAAAATGCTTTCAGATATATATCAATTTTGCCAATTACTCAGAAAAAGCATATTTCTGATAAGTCATTGACTTGTAAGTAAGAAATGGTTTAGTTCTGATAGTCAAGTGTGGGCCAGTTGTGTAAGAGTTGATTAGTTTATACAAATTTATTTTAGATTGATTGTGTTGGAAGCTATAAGCTTATTGAAACACTCTCAAATACGTTCCTGGAACCAACCAGTACTGACCAATGAATGTAAAAGTTTCTTGCTCAAGGAAACAATGGCTAGCTCCTGACAGGGTTTGCACCTACACGGTCACCAATCCTTACTAGATTACTAGACCGACGCTTTAACCACTTGGCCATGCCACCACTTAGAGTTGATTGATTTTGAAGATAAAATTTTGGAAAAAAACTCCAACAAAAACAAACAAAAAACCCCAAAAACACGCAAGTTGTTTTGATAAATTAGTGGAGCTATTTATGGTCTGGTAAAAGTACCATCTGCTGATAAAAAAACTGGTAATTTTATCTTTTAAACGTTAGTGCCTGCTGATTAGAGAAATGTAAATGTCAGCCAGTTGGTGAATATCAGGGGACTTGAAAAATAGATTGGACAATATGATTGAAAATGTATAGCTGATAATATAGATTGCTGATTGAAATAGAAAAGTAAATTGTCTGATTATCATAAAAACTAATTGTTAGCAATTTGTAAAAAAAAAAGTTATTAATTGTCACCAAAACTTTAAAGATGCACAGATTCAATCAAACCGAGTTTGCCATTTTCATGTAATTTTGCTGTTTTTAATGCTTCTGTCCGAGGGATCACTTTTTCCCAGATATTTAAAGGCCTTGTTGCCTACACTAAAGCCATTGAAATGGTTCACTTTAGCCAAAGTGCTATACTTTAGCTAAAATGCTATTCTTTAACCAAAATGTTACCTTTAAGCCAATTTAATGCTACACATCAGCCAAAATGATACTCTTTAAACAAAATTGTGTACTTTAACACAAAAAGAAATCCTATGATTTAGCAACAAAAAAACCCTGTAATTTTCACAGACTGATGTCATTTTAAATTGACAGAATTCTGCATTATTAAACATTTTTTTCCATATTTTCCATATTAAGAACTTAAAGAAACTATGGACTTAAAAGCGGTACAGTTTTATTTCAAATGTGCTTTGTTCTGTTTTATGCAAGACCTTTCTTGTGATAAAACATGACATAAGGGTTTATAAATAATATTTATACTTCCTGTTTATAAACTAACCAATATCTTAGATATTTGGTTGATACCTTCCAATGACATTCACCTGTACAAATAGATCTAGTTCAAGGTCGCTGAGGCTAAGAATAGATTTTGCTACTTATTACCTCATATTATGATAGACAAATATTGGGAATTCAATGTCTTATCAGGAATCAGGATAAGGGTCAAAATATGGGGATTTTTAGAACCCAGCTGGGATTATTACATGTATGACATAACATGGTCAAATTTTTAGATTTTCTCCAAGCAACAATGGGGAGGACCCTCCATCAGTTTTGCTGATATTCTTATTCATTCCAATTCTGAACATTATTAAGTTAACATTATATAATTATTAGTGTTAATTGTTTTTTCAGAGGAGTTCGTTTTTTACAGATATTACGAATGTTACATGTTGATCGTCAAGGTGGCACATGGCGACTTCTTGGTTCCGTTGTATACATTCATAGGCAGGTACGTACAAAAGTGACTGTTGTTGTGCTACTCCATAGTTACAGAATTGTTTTCCCAAAAATAAAATTATCTTGAAATTTTATGCCATAATGTGTATAGTAGAACCATTCTAAGTAACAATTCTAGGAAAGCGGTGTCAGTAAAGTAATTGATTGGTTATATAAGGCTTTTAAAGAAGGGCATGTAATATGCTAGTCAAAGCAATTGCTGTGCCAAAAGTTCAATATAAGTTTTATTTATAGTATATTCTTATTGGGAATTGTTGCAAAAATACATACATGTACAATGAACAATTTTATTTGATTGACAACTTTTGTAATATTGTCCATTTATATTGAACCTTGTGCATATATATTTGTACAAGTTGATGAATAAAGGATAAGATATTTCAACTTCTCAAATTGAATACACTTTAAAAAGACATAAATTAAATACTTTTTAGCTCGTCTGCCTTGAAGAAAAAATCAAGCTATTATGATCGCTGCAGTGTCTTCGTGGTCCTTTTTATTTTGTCCTTGTTGTCATGCAAAAACTTGAATGTAGTCAATTATTCAAACATTTTAAAAGTTATCAAAATGAAACACAAGGTGCCCCTGTGAGACAAGGAACATAGCTCTGAAAACAATATTTTTGGAGTTATGCCCCTTTTTAACATAGAATTTTTATCAGATAAGTGGTAACTCATGCTCTGCTCTTGTTTTTTCAGTTATTTTAAAAGAAATGACTGTTGTTATAGTGATTGACAACAAATGTTCAGAATAAAATATAAATTGTTTCAAATATTAAAAGACTACCACACTTCCTTAAATAATGATAAATTACTGATCAATTTCAAAGGATAATGATATTTAAAGAAATTCCTGTGTGTGATGTTGGTCATTGTTTATTCATGTAAAGAATAAGAAGTATAAGATTGGAAACAATCTTGGAAGAATGTAAAGTTGTTTTTTACTTTTACATGACATTGTACACTCTTCCCATTTACATGGATGGACTGAAAGTCTATTAAATTGAACCAACATCTTTCATCCTTTATGTAAAGCAGAAGATCATGTTGATATTTATGTTATTGCAATATGGCAAGAAGATTCATTTATCGTATCTCAGCATGCAACTACATTGTATTAGTTTTTATGCATGTGCATTGATTCGTACAATTCTACATGAAATAGATCTGAGGCATGTTTTTTTTTATAGTCCTCTCTTTTTGGCAGTCTTTTGATGTCGTCGCTACAGAATAGTGTTGACATATAGGTACCACTTCTCCATCCTCTGTCTGTCTGTCTGTCCGTCTGTTGGTTACTTCAATTTTGACCCTTAACAATTTCTTACAATAAGCTTTAAGAGCCTTTAAAATCTTTGACACAATAATACGTGGGAACTAAATTTTCAAATTAATCTGTTGAAGTAATGACTTTTAATCAGGGAAGGATTTTTACTTTCAAGGTCAAATATAAATTTTTCAGAAACTTTCTCCATTATTTTAACATGTGGCTTTTAAATTTTGAAAAGTCTATTTTTAAGTATTGAGAGATTTTGGCAATTGCATAACAAAATAAGCAGGCACATCAATGGCCACTGATCATGGTCTGCATTGTTGGCTAATCATTTGATACATATTTTCAAAATTTACCCTAATAATGTTAAACGGTTTTGACCATATTGAAAGATGGACAAGTCCATTTAAGATATTTAGTGAGGAAAAGCGTTAAATATTTTAAAAACTCGTTTTAAAACTATCAATAAAGACAAGCTTTAAATCTTCTACCTTGACCTTGAAATATGTCCTCAAGAATTGTGCTTGAAGATGTTAATATAATCTAATCAATTTGTCCTTTTCCAATGATATCACAATTCATGTTTTGCTTGTTATTTTGTTTAGAAAATATAAATCAAGTTTTTTTTGTGTGAATATCTAATTTGTATAATTACGGAGACAATATTGAAACATAATCACTTTCAACAATTCAGAATAATTTTCCAGCCTGTAATCAAATCCCAACATTAACTTTTTATGTGTTGCTTGTCACTCTTGCTTTGAGCTGATTTTAGCTTGTTTTGTGATTGGAATGAAGTATGTACATTTGAGATTTCCAATGTTTTTTCTAATCATATGCATTGTATTTAGTTTTAGTCCTGACATAAAATGGTTTTGTTTTTTTTTCCATTTTTTTCTTCTTTGTAGTTTAATAGTCAGCATTAATGAAATTAAATGTCAGGCGCGGGTGCGACAGACACAGTCCCTTCACAGATTTAATGAAATTAATGCTGATTTAAATTTCAAATTGCTGTTCACAGATACATGTAGTTTATATTAAAAGCCCATGAAATATTATGTTGAAGGTAAATTTTCCTTATAAGTGCAGATGTTTAGGTCAAAAGTTGAAGGTTATTTATATAAAGATTATAAGGGTTGAAGAGTTGTATTTGAGAACGAAGGAGGAAGGAAAGAGTATTAAAAATTTATTTTGACTTGTTCAGGCTGACCTATGTTTGTTGTTAAGGTTAAGGTCAATCTGAATGAGAATTCTAAATTAGTCAAAGCCTACATCTGTGTACTAAAATAAAGCAATTTTCCCATTTTGCTAGTTATACATTGGAGTCACCAGGTGGTCGGTCCAGCGGTCCGTTGCATTTTCCTTGTCCAGACCATTACTTAAAGACTACTTGTTGGAATTCAAAACAACTTCACACAATGGTCAAGCACAATAAGAGGAAGTGCAGTGCATAAAAACCATAACTCTATGTAAAGTATTTACAGAGTTATTGCCCTTTATTATTTTTCCATTGCTTTTTTCTTGTCCAGAACATAACTTGAAAACCACTAGTTGGATTTCAACTTCATACAATGGTCAAGAACATTAAGAGGAAGTGCTGTGCACAAGAACCATAACTCCATCTTGACTAGTCACAGAGTTATTGCCCTTCATTACTTTTTCTTGTCCAGTGCATAACTTCAAAAAACTAATGGTTGGAATTCAATGCAACTTCATACAATTGTCAAGCACATTTAGAGGAAGCGCAGTGCACGAGAACCATAACACTTCCAAGAGTAATTATAGAGTGATTGTCCTTTGTTACTTTGCCTTGTTGCAGAGCATAACATGAAATCTACTCCAGGTTTGAATTCAATACATGTGTGTACAATGGTCAAGTACATTGAGAGGAAGCGCAATGCACAGGAACTGTAACTCTTTCTTGACTCATTTCAGAGTTATTGCCCTTTGTTACTTTTTATTGTCCAGTGCATAACTTGAAAATTAATGGTTGGAATTCCATGTAACTTCATACACAGGTCAAGTGGAGTGAGAGGAAGTGCAGTGCTTAAGAACAGTTATTCTATATAGACTTATTACAGAGTAATTCAATGTAACTTTATTAATGATCAACCACAGTGAAAGGAAATGCAACATACAAGAATCACAACTATCTTTAATTGCCCACTCTATTTCAATTCTTTTACAAGGTATTCTGTAACTTCCTCATTTCCGAAGCAGTCTTGCTGAGGTATTAATCACATTTAGTGATAGCTCTAGCTTTTATTTGTTATACATGTCTGTACAAATGTACATGTACCACGATTACTCTCACTCAAACATCGCTTAGCCTTTTAGGGTATTTTCATTTTCCATCATGTTCTATAATATACTCAGTCAGTCCAAACAAATTGTAAATAATTGAAAAATATTCAAATGTATTTTCTGTCAGAAAGCAAAAAATAAAAAATAAATGTGAGTAATTTATCAATGATTGATAACATTGCAGAATTTTATTGCTCAAAACACATTCTGTTAAATGCCATCATATTGAATAATTAATGTGATGAATTAATATGAGATTCTATATATAGCCGTTATATCACAGTTTACTCATGGTGTTTAATTAAAGTGATTGGTCGGTTTAATTCCATGAAATTGTACAGAATTCTGGCTGTTAAAATATACAAAAAATGGGCAAGCTTTGATAAATAACAGGCTTGCTTGATCTGACAGTGAGGAGAAGCACAAATTTCCTATAGTTTTGCAAGAGGTGGGGTCATTGAAATGCATTTTGGCAAGCCAAAAGCTGTTTTTTTTTTTACTTGAACAAAATTTTAATACATTAGAATATCATCTAGTGTAGCTTATAGTACCATAATAATCCCTACTTCATCTTAACAACACTTTATATTCTAAATATTCAAAACCATACATCATTTTTAGGGAAAATTCCAAAATATGTAGTGACTCAGAATAGCAAACAGTGTGTCACAGGGTTAGAAAAATGTGCAGCCTTACTCAAACTCCAAATCAGGGACCCTCGGAACACTGTTCTGTGGCTCTACCATTACTTAGCTATATGGCAGTTTACACATGTTTTACCCCAAATAATGAACAGTTCTAAACTTTGACCAGTGCAGACCACAATCAGACAGTGCCAGTGTGCCGGCTCATCTTGGTCTGCACTGATCACAATGGGTTGATTCTGAGTCACTAACTAAAGACAGTATTTAATAATATCTAATTCTTGTATGTCTTTTTAGAGGGTATTTGGCAATGTGATGTTAATTTTTTTATAAAAGACCAATCAGTCAATGCATATATAACTTACTATATGATATCATGAATTTATTGACTGCCGCAGTTGAGACAATTTTAATATGCCAATGGAGTAAGGTTTTCATGAGAACTGCTATGTTAACAAGACTTTATCTATACAGTTCCATCATCATATAAAGTATTCTTTCATCTGTATATATATATCATCTGATGTGATCTTCTGGCTGGACATCTATGTCAATGTGAGGTTTCTATGAGGTTGACAAATAGCAAGAGACAAATCTATTTTTCAAGAATTTAAATTTATTGATGGGGAGTCAGTCTCAGGTGGGTGTGTAACCTGGAATAATGCATGGAAGAGCACCATGGGGTCTTCCTCTACCAGTAAAGCTGGAAAGTCACCATATGACCTAATACTGTGCATATGCGACGCAAAAGGTAGTCAGTAATTGCCTAGTAATTGAGATGTTTACCCCTCAATCCAGAGATTGTATGTTTGAGCTTTACTGGGTCATGACAGTGTTCCTATTTAGAGACCACAGTGCTTATTAAAGAAGCACGGTTTGTTTGTTTGTTTGTTGGAGACCATTGCATCTAAATGAGACATCAGAACTGGCTACTTGAGAGCGGTGTCTAGAAACAAGTTTAAGTTTAAACTTATATACATATATATAGATTTATTGTGATTAAAGCCATTGAGTCAGGACCAGTACTTATGCAATATGAGGAAAAATAATTGGGACCAAAACTGGGCTTCAAATTAATCAATTTAAGTAGTCTCACAATTATGCATGGACAAATACAGATTAAATATATAGTTACAGTGTAACCTCATCAGAGCAACTCTCCTCAGATTTATAACAACAGAGGTTTTGTAAATAAAATGATTGAGATTTGAGGGTAGTGGTGGCCTGGATGTTAATGTTCCTGCCTCTCGGCCCTGGGGTCATGGGTTTGAGCTCTACTCAGGTAACGATCATGTTTCTTCATATGAAACCAGTACTTGTTAGTTCTAAGTGGCAGAGCAGAAAGTGATTAATGTAAGTTGCAAGAACTACCCCTGCGAGAATTCCATGAATAATTCATGAACTGTTCATGAACATATTCATGGACAAGTTCATGAATGTGCATGAACAACAAATGAGACTTTTTTTCGTTCACGGACAATTCATGAATCAAGATATTCATGAACATGTTCATGAATATATGTTCGTTAACATTCATGAATATATCGATTCATGAATTGTCCATGAAAGAAAAAAAGTCTCATTTGTTGTTCATGCACATTCATGAACTTGTTCAAATGCACATTCATGAAATTGTTCATGAATATGTTCACGAACAATTCAAAAACTTCTCCCAGGGGTCATAATAATGTGACATCACAATCAATTTTCATTTAATTCTAAGACTGCTGATTTGTACCAGCCATAAAATGCACAATAGACAGTGTTTTAGTACAAATACAAAACACAACAGCCCATTACACAGGTAATGAAACTTGTTAAACACTGTGCTCATTGATTCCCTATGTACAAATTGAATTGTCATTAGAATTCACGACTTGCCAGTTTGCTCTTCAATTTATTTCTTTGACACAATTTTCCATAAGATTTTATATAGACCATTATGTAAATACATCACTTTTTCTTCATTTTGCTAAGTCATTGTTATTTATTCCATTTTTAAGTAAGTTTGCACCGAAAATTTGTTAAAACACATGTAGAGCTTTGTTTCTGGCGGCCATGTTGACTTTTGCATTATGGGTGTTACCAAGGTCAGCTAACTCTTGTTGATGATCAGTGAGTTCATGAACTCACGAGAGTTCATGAACTGAAATTTTTTCTAACACTAAAAAGTATTCACATGGGTTAAAATTGTAAAGACATTAAATTTGTTTTTAAAGTTCATGATTATTGTCAGCTTGTTCATGAACATACCAAAATGTTCATGAACACATCAACATGATCGTGAACAGACATACATATTCATGAACTTGAATGTTCATGAATATTTGTTCATGAACATTTCTGCCAAGATGATGAACAATTGAAAGATGTTCATGAATATTCATGAACTGTTCATGAAAATTCATGAATTGATGAACATGCTTTCGCAGGGGTTGTTTCACAATCGAGCTAAAACGAATATGTTTAAACTAAATAATAGAGATTAGCTTTTGTACTATAAATTGTCATTTTATATTTTCAGGAACTTATTACCACTTTGTACATAGGCTTTCTCGGGCTCATCTTCTCTTCTTACTTTGTGTATTTGGCCGAAAAAGATGCAGAGCCGGACTCTGGATCTAAGTTCAACAGCTATGCAGACGCCCTCTGGTGGGGGGTTGTAAGTATATACATTTATTATATAATTATGAATTAAATATTCAGAAATATTGATTAAATAAAATGCGTTTTTTCATTTTCTATATTTTCACTGTAAAAATTTATTTTTCATTGCAGTGAAACATATTTTCCGTATTTTCACTGATGTCTTGTCACATTGCTTTCTTCTAAATTCAGCCAATTCACATAATTTAAGGGGAATTAATTTTTTAAATTGTATTGTCAAAAAAAATGTTTTTTCTATAACTACAGGATTTATTTTCATCCCCTGGTAACTATGAAAATATCATAATTCATACCATTCAATAAAAATATATACAGTATTTATAGAAAAACTTAAATATCCTTTATTTATGCCTCATTGTTATACATTGTACTTTCTTTCTTATTTTTAAGTTGTTAAATAAAACTTTAATCTGTTTAATTTGTGTAATGGATGTGCCAAGCTTTGAATTTAGAACAGTCCATTCTAAGTGGATTTCACTATCAAAATACATTTGAAAGAGCCTGGTCAGACTGCACAAATAAATATGGAGGATGGCCTCTCTTTGTTCAAGTGGCAAACGCCAATCTTTTTTTTGACGGAGTAGGTAAATAATTAGCTTTGGAAACAATGGCAGATGCTATATTTTAGACATTTAAGGCTAGGTTGTAAATGGTCGGAAATCATGTTAAAATTCAGACTGAGGGCCTAGTTGCATACATGCGTATTAATTTTGGTCTTTGATATTTATTAAGTGCTCAAAGTTCAATCAGTAAGTGCTCAAGAGTTCTATGTAAAATATAGAAAATTCAGTGTATTGTTTCAATGTGTTTGTATGAAACTCTCAACTGCATATTTCTAACATACCCTTTCACAATACATGACCAGATGTAGTTAGCATTTATTATCATCTTGTTAGCATGTACAGAACTATTTATCTGAGAGGTTATTTCTAGTCCATCAATATCCATTCTCTTTAGATTATTGGTCAGAAGTTGACAATCCTGGCTAATGTCACGGAGCGTGATAGCATATTGTCACACAACTTTCTATTCTCATGCCTAGAATCAATTAGTATAGGGTTTCAAAAATAACAACAACAAAAATGTCAGAAGATCCTTAACACTAATGTGATCAGTTATAGTTGCTTAGATCACTAGAGTGCTTGATCAGTAATGCAAGAATTTTGTTGCTTAGATCACTTGAGTGCCTGATCAGTAATGCAAGCATTTTGTTGCTTAGATCACTTGAGTGCCTGATCAGTAATGCAAGCATTTTGTTGCTTAGATCAATGTGTGCCTGTCTGATCTGGCAATAGTTGGGTAAGACAGGTATTTGTTGCTTTGATCACTTGAGTGCCTAATCTAGCAATCACTGGGTAAGCCAAGCATTTTGTTGCTGAGATCACTATGTGCCTGCCTGCTCTGGCAATAGCTGGGTAAGAACCGCATTTAGATGCTGAGATCACTATGTGCCTGTCTGAACTGGCAATAGCTTGGTAAGACCAGCATTTTGATGCTGAGATCACTATGTGCCTGTCTGATCTGGCATTTAATTAATTTAGCTGGGTAAGACCAGCATTCATTGCTTAGACCACTGAGTGCCTGATTTGTAAGACAATCATTTTGTTGCTGAAATCACTACTTGTCTGGTCTGGCAATAGCTGGGTAAAACAAGCATTTGTTGATTAGATCATTGAATACTGGATCTGGCAAAAGCCGGGTAAGACCAGCATTTGTTGCTTAGATCACTGAGCGCCTGGTCTGACAATAGCTGGGTTTTGTGGCTGAGATCACTACATGTCTGATCTGGCAAAAGCCGGGTAAGACCAGCATTTGTTGCTTAGATCACTGAGCGCCTGGTCTGACAATAGCTGGGTTTTGTGGCTGAGATCACTACATGTCTGATCTGGCAAAAGCCGGGTAAGACCAGCATTTGTTGCTTAGATCACTGAGCGCCTGGTCTGACAATAGCTGGGTTTTGTGGCTGAGATCACTACATGTCTGATCTGGCAAAAGCCGGGTAAGACCAGCATTTGTTGCTTAGATCACTGAGCGCCTGGTCTGACAATAGCTGGATTTTGTGGCTGAGATCACTACATGTCTGATCTGGCAAAAGCCGGGTAAGACCAGCATTTGTTGCTGAGATAACTGAGCGCATGGTCTGACAAAAGCTGGGTTTTGTGGCTGAGATCACTACATGTCTGATCTGGCAAAAGCCGGGTAAGACCAGCATTTGTTGCTTAGATCACTGAGCGCCTGGTCTGACAATAGCTGGGTTTTGTGGCTGAGATCACTACATGTCTGATCTGGCAAAAGCCGGGTAAGACCAGCATTTGTTGCTGAGATAACTGAGCGCATGGTCTGACAATAGCTGGATTTTGTGGCTGAGATCACTACATGTCTGATCTGGCAATCGCTGGATATGACAAGCATTTTGTTTACTTGCGATATAAGGGTGGTAATGGAACCAGACTACTTCCTATATAAGTCAAGCTCTTAATTTTCTCATGTAAAGGAAGTCTATTCCTGACAAAATTTATGACTTGTTTATCACAGCATATTTGATGATTAAGCTCTTCATTTAGAGTAGTTAATGATCTGTTGTAAAGCTTTATATTAATATATGATTGATTTATGAGCTTTTGATAATTAGCCATACAAGCTGTCTGATCATGGTCTACACTATTTGCCATTCATTGAGTAGTTATTTTGAAAACTTCCTTAAAGGTAATGAGTGGTTTTGTTAAAGACATGTGGCTTGGATAGAGTTAATGAAGAGAGTTTGTAGAATAAAACAATGAATAATGTAAATTCAATAGTGTAAGAAAAAATGAGCTTTTGACAATCTAGATTCACTCGTGTAAGAATAAATAAGCTTCTGATACTGTAGATGATTTGTGAATGTAAGAATAAATGAGCTTTTACTCATGTAGATGATATGTGAATGTAAGAATAAATGAGCTTTTGCTCATGCAGATGATTTGTGAGTGTAAGAATAAATGAGCTTTTTTTGTAGATAACTATGGCCCTGGTTGGTATTGCGTTTGGACCACCTTAGGGGTCAAGTTCAAGGTCACCATTACTAAAATAAAAAAATGATTTACTATGACAATTATGACAATAACTAGAATAAGGAATGAGATCTTGTAATCAAACTTGGTGTATAGCAAGCTGATATGAACACTCTGTATTGCATTTGGGCCCCCTAGTCAAGATCAAGGTCATCGTTACTAAAAATGGAAAAAGGTTTTCCAGGCAATAACTAGAGTTAGGAATGAGGTATTGTAATCAAACTTGGTGTATTATTATACTGTATAGCAAGCTTATATGGAAACCCCAGTTGGTATTGCAATTAATTGAAATAATCCTTTGTACACATTTGATACTTCATTTATTTTAGGTTAAGTTCAAATTTTTCTTCAGATCACTTGTTTTTCAAAAGTCAAAATGGCTTAGCTCTAGTTTGTTTTGCTATAAATGAATGGCCGATATAATAGTTAACACATAACAATATCTGATGATAGGTAATCCCTAGAAATTCTAGTAAATCCCTAGTTTTCGTAAAATGGAAATAAATGTCTATGCTCATTTGCAAAATTATTGATCCCTTAGCAAGTTCACCCACTGAATTTATAAAAGTATAACCTAATGTCAGATCATCCACTTGTAAAATTATAAGCATGTTAATAATAGACCCATATAAAAATTTGAGCTCCAAGTAGAAATATCTCTGTACATAGGGACATTGCAAGTCATCCAATAGAATTCCAATAGAATAGTTCCTGATATTTGATCCCACGGAAATCTCTTTAGTAATTATCTATGCCTTAGTGATAACCTTTTTCAGTGTTGTATAATTTAAATAGGAGTTTTTTTCATTAACGATTCATTGAAATATGACCTTGATAAATGATTTATAGATTCAAACCTCTTGATAAATGATACTTTCAAATTTGACATTTAAGAAATGAACCCTTTCATAAAACTCTTCCTGGAGAAATCATCCCGTTAACCCACCTTCACCTGAATTTTGTGTTGATAACTTTTTCTTTGGATTACATATATAACAATTCTTTGGAAGTTAAAGTGATTCCAGTATAAAAAATACGAAAATACGAATGGCGGCATGGCCGAGTGGTTAAGACGTCGGACAAGTAATCTTAGGATTGCTGGCTGTGTGGGTTCTAACCCCGTCAGTGGCAAGATGTTGTTTTTGTGTGGGTTCTAACCCCGTCAGTGGCATGCTGTTGTTTCTGTGTGGGTTTTAACCCCGTCAGTGGCATGCTGTTGTTTCTGTGTGGGTTTTAACCCCGTCAGTGGCATGCTGTTGTTTCTGTGTGGGTTCTAACCCCGTCAGTGGCATGCTGTTGTTTCTGTGTGGGTTCTAACCCCGTCAGTGGCATGCTGTTGTTTCTGTGTGGGTTCTAACCCCGTCAGTGGCATGCTGTTGTTTCTGTGTGGGTTCTAACCCCGTCAGTGGCATGCTGTTGTTTCTGTGTGGGTTCTAACCCCGTCAGTGGCATGCTGTTGTTTCTGTGTGGGTTCTAACCCCGTCAGTGGCATGCTGTTGTTTCTGTGTGGGTTCTAACCCCGTCAGTGGCATGCTGTTGTTTCTGTGTGGGTTCTAACCCCGTCAGTGGCATGCTGTTGTTTCTGTGTTGGTTCTAACCCCGTCAGTGGCATGCTGTTGTTTCTGTGTGGGTTCTAACCCCGTCAGTGGCATGCTGTTGTTTCTGTGTGGGTAACCCCGTCAGTGGCATGCTGTTGTTTCTGTGTGGGTTCTAACCCTGTCAGTGGCATGCTGTTGTTTCTGTGTGCAAGAAACTTTACATGCATTGCTAAGTACTGGTTGGTTCCAGGAACGGATTCGAGGTTTCATTTTAAGCTTATAAATAGCTTTTAACACAATCAAACTAAAATAAATTGGTATAAACTTAATTAAAGATACCTAACTGGGTTATTATCATTAATGACCCTGGTCAGACGTCATGAAAATACACGCTTAGTCTGTTTCCACTTGTGTTGAAATCATCAAAATCATGAAATCATGTTTGGTTTGAGCAGGCATAGAATTAAATTTTCACATCTTGATGTAGAATGATCAATTCTTCGAAATTGGATCTTTGCTATTTGACCTAATCGCAGCTGAAAAATAAATTTACAAGTTCATACATTTGTTATTGATTACCCACGGTATATATTTCGTACATATATATTCCTTAAATTGTGTACATTGTGGGTAAGCAATGATACACACATACTTATTTTTGTAATTTTATTCAAATTTACAGCAGTCAGAACATGACATGATTTTAAATATGATTTCAGATAACAGTTACAACAATAGGTTATGGTGATACAGTTCCTCAGACGTGGATGGGGAGAATTGTTGCCTCATGTTTCTCAGTGTTTGCAATATCATTCTTTGCTCTTCCAGCTGTAAGTACACCATGTATATCTTTTATCCTCATTTTATCCATCAGTATGTGCCCTCCTTTCATGTCCAAGTGATTCGTGTAATTTTTAGCTCACCTGTCACAAAGTGACAGGGTGAGCTTTTGTGATCGCTTTTCGTCCGGCGTCCGGCCGTCCGTCCGTCCGTCGTCCGTCCGTCGTCCGTCGTCCGTCCGTAAACTTTTGCTTTAAATGACATCTCCTCATAAACCACTGAGCCAATTTCATCCAAACTTCACAGGAATGTTCCTTTGGTGGTCACCTTTAAAAATTGTTCAAAGAATTTAATTCCATGCAGAACTCTGGTTGCCATGGCAACCGAAAGAAAAATCTTTAAATATCTTCTTTTAAACAACCCTAAGAGCTAGAGCTTAGATATTTGGCATGAAACATCTTCTAATGAGTGTCTACCAAGTTTGTTCAAATAAAAGCCTTGGGGTCAAAAATTGGCCCCGCCCCCGGGGGGTCATTGATTTTCCCTATATGCATATAGTAAAAACTTAAAAGATCTTCTTTTAAAGAACTGTAAGAGCTAGAGCTAAGATTTTTGGCATGGAACATCTTCTAGTGAGTGTCTACCAAGTTTGTTCAAATAAAAGCCCTGGGGTCAAAATTGGCCCCGCCCCGGGGGGGTCATTGATTTTCCCTATATGCATATAGTAAAACACTTAAAAAATCTTCTTTAAAGAACTGTAAGAGCTAGAGCTTAGATATTTGGCATGAAACATCTTCTAGTGAATGTCTACCAAGTTTGTTCAAATAAAAGCCCTGGGGTCAAAATTGGCCCCGCCCCAGGGGGTCATTGATTTTCCCTATATGCATAAAGTAAAAACTTAAAAAATCTTCTTTTAAAGAACCAAAGAGCTAGAGCTTAGATATTTGGCATAAAACATCTTCTAGTGAATGTCTACCAAGTTTTGTTCAAATAAAAGCCTGGGGTCAAAAATTGGCCCCGCCCCAGGGGGTCATTGATTTTCCCTATATGCATATAGTAAAAACTTAAAAAATCTTCTTTTAAAGAACTGTAAGAGCTAAAGCTTATATATTTGGCATGAAACATCTTCTAGTGAATGTCTACCAAGTTTGTTCAAATAAAACCCCTGGGGTCCAAATTGGCCCCTCCCCAGGGGTCATTGATTTTCCTTATATGCATATAGTAAAAACTTATAAAATCTTCTTTTAAAGAACCCAAAGAGCTAGAGCTAAGATATTTAGCATGAGACATGTTCTAATGGGTGTCTACCAAGTATGTTCAAATAAAAGCCCTGGGGTCAAAAACTGGCCCCGCCCCGGGGGTCATTGATTTTCCTTATATACATAGCAAAAACTTAAAAATCTTCTTTGAAAAAACCCAAATAACTAGAGTTTAGATATTAAGCATGAAACATCTTTAAGTAAATATCTACAAAGTTTGTTCAAATAAAAGCCCAGGGGTCAAAACTGGCCCTGCCAGAGGGGTGTCATTGTTTTTTACTCTATGTGTATAGTAAAAACTTAAAAAATCTTCTTTTAAAAAACCCAATGAGCTAGAACTTAGATGTTTTGCATGAAACATCTTCTTATGGGTGTCTACCAAGTCTGTTCAAATAAACAAATAAAAGCCCTTGGGTAAAAATTGGGCCGGGGGGGGGGGGGCTATATACAGGTGAGCGACCTCAGGGCCATCATGGCCCTCTTGTTTTGTGATTCATGCTTCCAAGGGGTCACCCTTATTTCCAGATTTTTATGATCCCTCTGTCACGTTGTCTGTCCATAAACTGACAAAGCAGTGGTATGTTGGGCATTCAAGTTCTTATGGGCAATTTTTTTGTTCCTTTTTATATGGCGGAAAAAATTCTGCATAATTATAATTTTATACATTTCGTCGTTCTGTCTGTTAGCTGTTTTCATGTCCGGACTTTATTTTTTTTAAACAGGTGAAAGGAAAGTTTTATGAATCAATAACATGTAGATAGGGTAAAAAATGGTTCCACATTGGAAGTTATATAATATCATAAGGATAATTAAGATAAAACATTTTTCATTTGGGTCTCTACCCTTATTGAAAGATAACTCAAACAAATTTACATTCAGGCATATTGCTCTTGTTAAAAGTTAGTCTGTCTGTATAGTGCCTAGTCATACTGCATGATGTTCAGGCTAACCTGGTTTTATACTGGTTGCTAAGGCTAATCTTTTTAGGTCACTTGAGCTTGCTCAGGGTGAGCTTTTAGGATTGTTGAATGTGATCCGTCCACATTTGTTCATAAACACTCTATCAGTGTTTCTGCGTTTTTGCCTCAATCATCAAACTTTGCCAGGTACTTGTCTAGGTAATTGCTTGGATGAGTTCAAACACAGGTCATCTCGGATGAAAACGTAGGGCACAGGAGCTAAAAATAGAAATATCTTGTTAACACTCTAGTGGCAACTGTTTTGATCAAAATATCCTGGAAGTTGGTCTGAAAGTTTGTTTTGATGATTTCTAGGTCAACTTTGAATATAGGTCACCTGGGGTTAAAAAATAGGCCACACTGCCTAAATATGGAAAAATCTTGTTAACACTCTAGTGGTCACATTTTTGACTCAATTGTCCTCAAACCTGGTCAGGATGCTTTCTAGGTAATTGCTCAGATGAGTTTGTACATGGGTCATCTCTAATGAAAAACAAAGTCACAGGAGCTAAAAATAGAAAAATCTTGTTCACATGCTTGTGGCTACTGTTTTGATCCAAATATCCTGGAAATTGGTCTGAAAGTTTGCTTTGATGATTTCTAGGTCAAGTTCGAATATTGGTCACCTGGGGTTAAAAACTAGGTCACACTGCCCAAACAGTCTAGAGGTCACATTTTTGACTCAACTATCATGAAACTTGGTCAGGATGCTTGTCTAGGTAATTGCATGGATGAGTTTGATGGGTCAGGTGAGATCTAGGGCCATTTTATCCCTCTTGTTTTGGTTACAGCAGGTTAAAGGTCAAAGATCATCTCCTGACTACATAATTATGATATAAAGGAACTCAAAGGTCAAAATTCCTTGTTCTAATGTTTATAACCTTGTAGGCTCAGGCAAGTTTTGATGCTTTGAAGTGATTTGTTAAAAGGATATTTTTTTGACTGCCATAAATGGCTGATATAAGTATGGTTTTGACTCTTAAACTCCTCCAGGAATTTAATGTATCCATGCCGTTGATTTGCGGTGTGGCCGAATGGTTTACAAGTCAGACTGGGTTCAAACCCTGTCAGCGGCAAGGCGTTGTTTCCACGAGCAAGACACTTTACACTCATTGCTTAGTACTGGTTGGTTCCAGGAACAGATTTTAGAGTGTTTTAATAAGCTTCAGTAATAACTGATCAACCCATGCAGCCAGTGTAGACCAAGATAAGCAAGCACATTGTTGCTGTTTAGTAATGGTCTGCACTAGCTGTTTTCAACTTCTCCCCATAAATAATGAATAGTTTTGTTGAGATTGACAGATGGACAAGTTTAATTAAGGTATTTAGCATGGTAAGTATTAAAGGTAGCAAGGGGTTACTTAGTGCTAATTATGAGATTATATGATAAATTTACATGTATATAATAGATTAATTCTATAGCATAGAAACTGTCAGGCCAAAGTTTTGAAAAGAATGAGGCTTTAATGTTGTCAATGACTACTGTATTATTCATGCAATAAAATTTCTTGCATACCTGTATGTTTTAATGTGCGTCTGACAATTAACAGTTCTAAGGCCTTAATTACTCGCCATTTATTCGCTAAAATCAATTAAATGATTGCGTAACTTCTCATTTCCATCGTAAAACAAACTAACAAACTGTATAGATCTTCATTTTAATTAGAATATCAAACATATTGTTATTACACATATTTACATGAGATGTTGGGTAAAATAATTAAACTCTTAAACAAATAAAAAAACAACTTAATATTTGATTAGAAAATCTATCTGTCTGCGCATCAGTTAAAATGATAATAGTTTACAGAACAATGTGTTGCAAATGTCTTCCTGAAATGTTAACAGATAAGAAATATTGCGGAAAATCTTGATTTTTTTCTTAATATTTGACAACATGCAGTAATTTTAGGAATAATAATCAAGTTCATGGTTATTCAAAAATGAATCTTTTAAAAGGAGACATGGTTGCATAATGTAGGGTGGGCAAATAATACTCATGTAGAATGATGGGTTGACATATTATTAGTGTATGAAAATATGATGATCAGTATATTAAGGTGGGGCTAATATAGGAGGGGCCAATGTCATGTACACAAGTACAAAAATAGCCAATGTGGTGTATGTAGGAGGGGCCAATACAGTTTAATGAGGAAGGGTCAAGGTCATGTTCATAATTACAGGAATAGCCAATGTGGTGTATATAGGAGGGTCCAATATATTGTAAAAGTTAGTAGGGGCCAATATGTTGTATAAAAGAAGGGCCAATGTGCTGTATAAAGGAGGGGCAAATATTGTGCTTTAGTGATGGCTCATTGTAGTGCATAAACGACGGGCTAATGTGGTGTATAAAAAGGGAGTTAATGTAAGAATGCTATAGAGGGATATAACTAGCAATGCCTTTATTTTTAGTCCATTAGTAACATTATGAGCTAATAATAATGGGATCATTTATTCAGGTCCAATGGCCCTCACCTAACAATACCAATCGTCTTTTGGATAAGACATAAAAAACTAAGGTCCCATGTATTTTCTTGTGTTCTACACTGGGCACGTAAAAGAATTGGGGTTGCCTCTGGAGTGGGGAAGCTGCTGTTTCATGTCCTAAAGAAAAACAACTAACTCGCTGGCGGTGTTGATTTATGGGAAACCACACTAACCAGAAAATAAATCAGAATTATAAAGAAGATGAAATATTTTAAGTACGAGTATATTAACACTTCAATCTCATTAAAATCATATCCTAACTGTGGCTCCACTAAGCTTCGATCGTAACGAAGAGAATAGGAGCGAAAGCTATGATCTGATTTAAATGAGATTGATTAAAACTTCTGTTTGCAAAAATCTGAACAATTTAAATTCAAAGTAGAACTTATATTTTGTTATAGGATCTTGAAAATTTATTAATCCATGCAGACTTTATCAATAATGGACGTATTGGTTAAATTCACATATAGAAATATTATCCTAGAATTTTACTTAATTGAATTGCCAAGCAGTATGAACAATACCCCTGTGTGGGATGATCACATTAATAGCTTATACAACATAGTTCCTGAATTATATGTACATAGTTTTTATATAGCGCTCATGTTCTTTTTTTTACAAGTCCTTTATACAGCATTGAATGGATGGAAAATTTAATATATCAAATTTTTTTACTTTATATAATGAGATCATATTGTATCATATTGATACGAGATCATGTGGGAATTACGTTAGTGACATCTCAAT
Source organism: Ruditapes philippinarum (assembly GCF_026571515.1). Taxonomy (NCBI): domain Eukaryota; kingdom Metazoa; phylum Mollusca; class Bivalvia; order Venerida; family Veneridae; genus Ruditapes; species Ruditapes philippinarum. The sequence goes on from NW_026865153.1 coordinate 80,860, forward strand.
CTTATTAATTAAGTTAACATTGATGGAACCGTATTTCATAGCCCGAGTTTTTATGAATCGTGTCAACCTTGGCGACCCTTCTCTATGTATTTCCCACCAATTCATTACGTAGTTTTGAATGGGTGAATTGGGATTGTGTTGAATGGGAGCGATTGTCTTCAACAGGTTTCTATGGAATCTGGTTAGCGCCATTTTAAATGCTTTGAATTGTTGTTGGAGGTTAACAAATGACATTTGAAGCAGAATATGACAATATGAGATTACAAGATGAGAATGCATGACAATGAGGCGTATTGCATAACGATGCAATTATAACAATTGAAATGAATAGTGTAAGGTATGCACACATTTCCCCCCCCCCCCCCTCCATAAAAAAAATGCATCATTAGACATTTTTGCCCCCCCCCCCCCCCTTCCACTTCCTACATGGCAATATGATGGCACCCACTCCAATACACATTTAAAACTTGTTTAATTGAAGCAACGCTTGGTAAATGTCTTGTACACAGAAATTAGTGTTGTCCTTGCCCAGGGATTTTTTTTTTGTTCTAAAAGAGCATTGGTTGTAATCGTAGGTAGTTACCAGGGAGGCATTTACAAGGAATATTGCTATTTTCAGACAAATAAAGTACATTGTAGTCATTTAAAGCTCTAAAATTTATTTCTTGACACTTCTTGGAAGCCTTTTCATTTGCAGCAACATGTTTTTAGTGACAACTCGATACATTAACAAAAACTTTATACAAATCACCATTAAGATTGCATCTGTCATGTCATAATGTATTACATATGGATTGAAAAGTTCCGATTTGTTTCATATTGTATACGTTTCTCTTCAGGGAATCCTCGGTTCTGGATTTGCCTTAAAAGTTCAACAGAAGCAGAGACAGAAACATTTTAATCGTCAGATTCCGACGGCAGCATCGCTCATACAGGTATCAATAATTTTGTTCCTGACCTTGCTATATTTGTGTTATGGATCTGCCCTGCTTTGAATTTGGATCAGTCCATTAGTAATGTGAGGGAATTTGATTTTTAAAGTTTTGTTTTTATCAATAAAGAATGTTATTTGTCTAAATGAATGCTACGGCATGGCCGAGTGGTCAACAAGTTGAAAAAGTAATGTAATGACTGCTAGTCCAACGGGTTCAAACACTGTCGGGGGCAAGTTATTGTAATCTTGAGCACTCATTGCTCAGTATCATAGGATTTGTAACTCGGCTCCCTGATTTGATCCCAGGACTAGGTGACATTTCTTGGTGACAATAGATCTTTGACATACTAACTAATGCTCATTTTTCTCTCACTGCTGATTCAGAAAATCATGTTTGGTTAGTAGTTGATCACTTATGGGCAATTGTTAATTACTGGCCAGTTATCCATTAAAGCTGGTATGGTGAACCAGCTGCGAAATTACTGGTCAGCTGTACAGGAAAGCCTGTTAAGAAGTCAAACAAGTGCGAGATATGATCCAAATTGTGTTAAAATTGGTGTTTACAAATTTATCTCCCAAAGGATGTTGCTTAGCAGAGGTTTTTTCTGTATAAGTTATTGATGCATTATCTAATGTATTAGACATTGTTTATGCGCATCTTTCTTGTTTTGTTTCTTTAAGAAATGAAGCGTAGTGATTTATCATGCATTTCTCCAAATTGCTTAACAGCATAATGAGTTCATGTTATGTATTTTCTTCAGAAATTTGTTGACTTTTTTGGGAGTTTTTTTTTCCGCTAAGATTTAGGCTTAAGGGACAATAATTATTTTCAAGGTATTTTAGAATTCTTTAAAAAATAAATAAAGTGAAAAGAACATGTGATTTAGTAAAGTCTGTTTTGTGATTGGTAGAATTGTAATTTTTTTATGCTTGTGATTGTTTATGTATGAATTTTAAGTCACAGCAACACTGTTAAGGTCATACCTTGACTTTACAGCTTTACTGGTAGAGGAAGACCTCTGAGCTGGCACCACTTCAAGCATTATTTCAGGTATGAACGCCTGAGTAGAATCACTGACTCTTCCGTAAGCTAGCTAGATAGGTTCCTCATATGAACAAAATGCAAAGTCCTTGACAGGATTCAAACCAACAGTTTTAAGCGGCAAGCAATATGAAGTTTGCGACCTTAACCACTGGACCATGTAGCCCCTTATGCTTCTGTTAATGTTGTTTTTCTAGCTGACTTATAAAGTTAATTATCTGTTAAAATAGCAAAAAGCTTAAGCTTTCCTGAATTGGATTTTAAAGATATGATATGTATTAAATGGCTTGATTAGTCTAGTGGAGAAAATGTCTGCCTCTTAAGCCAGGGACGCTGGGTTCAAGCACAGTACTGAGATTACAAGCATGTTGCTTTGTATGGCACTACTGTTGCAGAAACCAGACTTAAGAGTTGTTAAAATTAAACTCTAAAACTTTCATGAAAATATGTGCTAAGAATAAAGTCATTTAGCCTAATGCAACAAAGCGAATGACTTACCTACACAGAATTCTTGTGTGTATAGAACTAAAAAAAGTAGTAGCCAATTTTTTCTCTCGTATTGTTCTTGTGAACAAAAATAGCAAAGCTAATGTTTTAGAGTGCTTTCACTTCTAAGTACAGAGTGCAGTGTTTGTCTGGAAAGCTATTTAAAAGGCTTATTTCATTTTCTGTCTTGTTTTGTCTGATATATTACATTATTTTGATGAAAGAAATTCCATTTTCTGACGAGCCATAGTTCACTCAATAAATCAACTGAAGAGAGATTTTACACTCCTGTGGGCGGATAATTCTGTCATCTAAATGTATGTCATTAAAAAAATTAGACAATCAGGTTACTTCTACAAGAGATTTCTTTTTTCATGTTTCTAGATGTTGATATTAAATCACCTAAATTTTTTTTTGTTGTTGGTTCTTTTATACAACTTTGCCGATACAAACCGTAGTGTGCACGTGACTCAAAATTTTTACAAAAAATTATCTTATTGTCTTATTTTCCTTTCATTTTTTTAAAAACATAAATCAAATCTCCTCGCAACATTTTGATAATCAGCTGCGTGATTATTTTCATACATGAAGTAAAAAAAATTTTTGGGAGGTATAATTTTATAAAAAAATTGATTTTTTAATTTTGACCCGCAGGAAATAATTTTCATGAAAAGTTAAGTAATACCACTGAACATAAGCAGTAGAAAAACGTATCATATGAAATGCAAAGTATGGTTGTTCTATTTCGGATCTGGCTACGATCTTTTTCATATCTTCCCATTTTTTCTCCATTGTGGCAGGAAAAAAAGCATTTATCGAAACCATATCTGTAATAACGTTTGTTGTGTACCTCATTTACTATGATTATATTGAAGAAGTTGGTAATAATAGCAAATTGAATGGCTTAACCATGACTGGAGCAAAACCATGTTGAGTTTTTTTTATAAGAAAAATAAACAAAAAATTAATCCCTTGATGTGATTGAAAGATATTTTTTGTATTAAAGGCTTGGGTGAAATGGACATACACTGTAATTCATATATGAAATAATGAAAAAATATATATCATATCCACTCGAAACTATTGAATTGAAATGATGTGAGATAGAAATGACTTGAGGATTGACTGCAAAACTGAAGTAATTTGTATTAAGTATACAAGGACTTAAAACCGTTTTGCAATCAGCCCTCGAGTTGTATCTGTTTCATACAGATTTCGCCCCTTAAATGCCTGTGTTCTTGATTGTTTTCAAGGCGCTGCTATAATCTATTGTATCAAAGGGTATCAAGAAATACTCATGGGCCATCTATTATTGGCAGAGTATTTTGTTTTCTATTTTGTAAGTATGTAATAGAAAGAGCATCGAAAAACGAGGCTTTCTGATTTGTACGAGGGGAAATAGCCCTCGAGTATAAATCAAATTGCTGAGTGTTTTGATGTTCTTTCTTTTTTGTATCATATGCAGAAAAATAAAAACATGTTCCCTGTTGTTACAATATGAAATCCCAAAAGAAAGTAAGCAATGTACGAGCATCTGAATATGACTTTTCTATCGTTATTCCTTTCCCTGTCTTCACAATAAGTAAACCCCTAAAAAAATATAGCCAATCAACAAGCATACTCCATATTTATCCCCAACAGACAGTGTGGTAACTTTAAAGTGCCATGATTATAACCTATACTGTGTTGGTGCGTTGTAAAACCCAATCAAATCAAATCTAACCAGTTAATTAACGCACTGTGATTGTATGGGTATACAATATAACTCTGACATGTTTTCAATATGATATGATACAATGTATTTTGTTTAATTTTTTGATGCATGTGATATCAAAGTATCTAAATTGAGAGAATGTTATATGGAAATTTCTGATACAATGGGTAACTATGTTTTTTTGTCTGATTTTCTTGAATTATTAATATGCATTAAATAACAGAGATACTTTTTTGGCAAAGCTATATATCTGCAGATATGATTGGAATGTTATGAAAACAACATGATATTACAGTTTTTGAATTTATGTCAATATAATAAATTTTCAGTTTTAGCTTTATGTCTTTTTACATTGTACTTTTCATTTTCAGAGTATATGGCGTTGCCATGCCGCCGACCCTAAGTTTAAATCGGAAGCAACGTGGAGGATTCACTATCATCCTTATCATCATCATCATCATAATCATCACTATCCACACATGTTCAGCTCAAACCCTGGCTCAAACAACGCGCTGAGTCGCATGGCGAGAAGAGCCAGTCTTCTCACTCGTAGATTCTCATCGCAGAAATTACATAATCCAGATACTCCAAATATTGTACAGAATTGCTCAGGTGACTAAATTAATCACAGGCTATAGTGAATATTTAATTCAGATTTTTGAGTTTTATTATGTCTCCATTACTTACAGGGAAGATGGCATATAGATTTGCCATTGTCTGTCCGTCCGTCTCACTGTAATGCTGTTCTTCTTTTAGCTGACTGTCCATAGACTAACAGTGGAATGTACGGGCATCCATGTCATGTGGACACATTTTTAGTACATAGCTGATTTTGCAACTAAGTTCATCTTTTGAAATTTTTTATATTCAGTGAACACGGTTGTGAACCTTTGTGTCCATAGACATTTAATACTAAATTTGGAACTAATTGACCCACATGGCTATTTTTTGAATTCCTACTTTTGGTTAAATGATCACATGTAAAGAAACTATCTGTAGCCTTAAACTACCATATCTGTGGAGGATAGAAATGCTTGTCAAGTTTATGTTCCAAAGGAAGTCAATGGCACAACAATGAGCTTAAAAATAGCTTCTTCCACCAACAGTGTCAAATTTCATTTAAAGACTTTAAACTACATAATTAATAGAAAGAGCATCGAAACATGAAGCTCTCCGAGTTGTATGTAGCACCCAAGTATCAATCAGATTGCTGAGTGTTTTGATGTTCTTTCTCTTTTCTATCATAGTCAAATATAAAAACATGTTCCCTGTTGTCACAATATGAAACCCCTGAAAAAAGTAACCAATGAACGTGCATCTGAATACAATATTTCTATCGCTTTCCCTTTCTCTGCCCTCACAATAAGTAAACCCCAGCAAAAATGAGCCAATCAATGGGCATGCTTTGGACTACGGGTAACTTTCAACAGGAAGGTCCCCAAACTATGATACAATTATAATTATAGCATTTATGCAGTTGTTACTTAAACTAAAAGTCAATGACTTATATTTGTATTTTTCACTTCTTGCAGATGTAAATAGTCAGTATCAACATCCAGTACAGGACACATCTATAGATGATGATTTTGGTTATCACATGGTCTCTAGACCTGAACAGTAAGATATCTTATACACTTTTGTAATGTATTTCAAAACATCTACCATTGTATCTTCTTTCTTTAAACTATTAAAGGGACTCCACTGAAGATTTTTGATATGATGGGACTTGAAATATTTTTCCAAGATTTATATACAGTTTGATATAGGTCTGGAGCATTGATAGCTTGTATGCAAATTTAAAGATAATTCTGTCATACCTGATCTCCTGAAGAATCATTTATATGGTTCAAAATGGTAAAGCATCTCAATTAATGCTTTTCACTCCAATCAGGTTAAGAATCTCACACAAAAATAGATATTCAATTGTATTCTGTGTATATTTTAATATTTTTTTCAGATTTTTGGAATTTTTAGTGTTTCACTTTATCTATGTAAAAATTTCATAGTTCATGATTTAAGGCTTCTTTCTTTTAACTGAGTGGAGCTTCTTTAATACAGATGATATTGATTGAGTGTAGTTTAAAACTTAATTTATTGAACAAGTCGAAGAAACTCATATCATGCGAGCATGGTATTGTTCAAGTCAATGAGTTCAATAAAGTTAGTATTGAACCTACACGAATATGATATTCTACCTATCACATATTCAAAATAAGAGAATGCGATACAGTTTAAAAGAGTCATTTTTCATCGACGCACCTATAGTGTAATGCTAACATGAGTGCGCTTAAATAACACTATGTTTGTATATAATGCAAATGACGTCACGTCAAAGTATTATTACACCAGTGTTATATCGTTTTTATAAATGGCTTTATTACATGACACTCTTGTACCATAGGCTATGTGATAAAATATCGTATTAGTACGATTTGATTATACTAGTTAACACTTGAGAAGGACCTAAAAATATAAAGTGATATGGCTTCATTGGGTATTGATATAACTTCACTCTCACATATTTTCATACCATCACATTAATTAAGCCATTCCCTTCTCAAGAATTATGTACATCCCGCTAAATTTCTTAAATGGACTTGTCCATTTTTCAATCTGTACAAAACCATTTGTCACTTTAAGGGAAAATTTCATCAAAATTTTTGAAATATTCTCAACATAACATAATACATAATATTAAGTAAGTAAGAACGTAAATATTTTATTATGGTGACATTTGTTTGTTTGTTTGTTTGGGTTTTACGTCACACCGACACGGTATAGGTCATTTGGCGACGTTTCCAGCTTTACTGGTGGAGGAAGACCTCAGATGCCCGTCCGTGCATTATTTCAGGCACGAACGGGCATCTGAGTAGAACCACCGACGTTCCGTAAGCTAGCTGGAAAGCTTCCTCACATGAAAAATCCAAAGTCCCTGTCGGGATTCGAACCCACAGTGGTGAGGGGCAAGTGGTTTGAAGTCAACGACCTTATGCTGACATGTGTTTGACAATTTACAAATAACTAAATAAATAATTTAACATTACACCAATAAGCCACCTTAAACATATATACATTAATAATATTCACATGGAATTATTATTATACGTATATACATCATCAATATTGCTGTATAAATAATCGTGTATGATACATAACAATGTACATATCTACATTGACTTGAATTTACATTAAAATTTGAATCTTAAGATGTTCGGGAAATAAATGTAAGTCATTTCAATAGAAAAAATATTTTATAGTCTTTTGTTTGTGGCAGAAAGTGAAAAATGTTATTCTATACTCATGTTTACAAACTGTAACCATGGAAAATTCATGGCATTTTGAAAGTTTATGATGTTAAAACATCACACCTAGTTTCTGTAATGTTGATTTATTTTTATGTTGCTATGCCCACAAACTTTCATTATTTCTCAGTTTCTACACCAAAACTGCCACTTGGACCTCCTACCAAGTGTGAAAGCATTGATTTTCATATTTGTTTATATGGTTCTTCATATTTCATCTATATTGTTACAGATATACATGTATATTTTTATCTCTTTTTGCTGAATTAACAAAATAGTAACTTGTAGAATTTCTGCATACAGATATTAGATTTTATTTTGGTATAGGTACAGTCAAACGTCTATTAAGAGGACCGTGCAAGGGAAACATCAAAAATGGTCGCTTAGTGAAATGGTCTTTTAAGACAAAGCATGATAAAAAAGTCAAAATTTATACATGACATCTTTCTTTTTTGGCAGGAATGTTTTTCAATTCATTTATATAAATGTTTAATAATTAGAATGCTCCGATAATTTAAATAAAATAGATGCTAAAATTAAAAATTAACTTTCTGATATATATTGACAAAAACATACGTGTTTGACATTTTTCCAGAATTTTTAAACTTCTCTGTTGCTTCTCCTTGTCTCCAACACGAAAACCCTAATAAGTGTAATTATACCCCCGCACAACAAAGTTGTAAGGGGGGTATACTGGAATCAGCTTGTCCGTCCGTCCGGCCGTCCGGCCGTCCGTCGGTTTTTTCATGTCCGCCCAATAACTTAAGATTCCTTTGACCCTTAGTCTTCATATTTGGCATGGAGGTTAGTCATGATTAGTAGATGACCCCTATTGATTTTGAGGTCAAAGGTCAAGGTCACAGGGGCCTTGACTTCAAAAAGCTTGTCCGCCCAATAACTTAAGATTCCTTTGACCTACAGTCGTCATATTTGGCATGGAGGTTAGTCATGATTAGTAGATGACCCCTATTGATTTTGAGGTCACCAGGTCAAAGGTCAAGGTCACAGGGGCCTTGACTTCAAAAAGCTTGTCCGCCCAATAACTTAAGATTCCTTTGACCTACAGTCGTCATATTTGGCATGGAGGTGAGTCATGATAAGTAGATGACCCCTATTGATTTTGAGGTCACCAGGTCAAAGGTCAAGGTCACAGGGACTTTGACTTCAAAAAGTTTGTCCGTCCAATAACTTAAGATTCCTATGACCCACAGTCGTCATATTTGGAATGGAGGTTAGTCATGATTAGTAGATGACCCCTTTTGATTTTGAGGTCACTGGATCAAAGGTCAAGGTCATAGGGACTTTGACTTCAAAAAGTTTGTCCACCCATTAACTTAAGATTCCTTTGACCCACAGTCTTCATATTTGGCATGGATGTTGATCATGACTATAAGGTGACCCCTATTGATTTTGAGGTCACTGGGTCAAAGTTCAAGGTCACAGGGACCTTGACAAAAAAAGCTTTTCTTCTCAATTGCTAAAGAATGTCCTGTCTGCAATGTATTGATTTTGACATTTTCACATTTGAAGCATGTAGAATACATAACTTAGCAATGCACTGGCTTAGTAACCTCAGATTTGGCAGGGAGGTTGTCCTTGCGCTCTAAATGGCCACTGTTGATTCTGACAAAGTGGTATGCGGGGGTATTCACGCCAAGATAGTGGCAGTTCTAGTGTTTTCTGTTGTGCATTTTTTATTTGAAATCAACAAACTACATATTATTGTTACGATTAATTTAATTGCTGATCAAGTTTAAGGTCAAGGTTAATTCAATGCAGTAAATATCAACAGTGAAGCGTATACACCGTCTCAGTAGAGGCGGTGGGTTGCTTGTTCTAACGATATTATTTGATATATTATACACGTCGCGCGTATATTTAACTTCATTTGCATACGCTAAAAACAGTTTGGGAAATAAGAGTTTTTCACACATTTATATATTGTGTTTTGATTGTTGACACTTATGACATCACAAAGCCACACTCTGAAAAAACAGGAACACTTGACAGGTAAAAGTGGTCGTTTAATGAAAAGATTGATCTCAATTTGGTGACTAATTATTGGTCGCTGGTCGCATTGAGGAAAAGTCGCTTAATACATTAAAGATATAGAGAGAAAATGATCGGGTGAATTTAAAGTGGTCGCATAAGACAAAAGTCGCTTAATACGCGTGGTCGCATGGGCAAGTTAGACTGTAACTATTGCAGTACCATCCCTAATATGTACTTTCTCTTTTTTTGTGACTTATCGATTCAGGCTCTATACTGTTTATAGCGTAATTTTTGGATTTTGTTATTGAAATTCCTTTAAATTGTAATGTACTCTTCCAAGTTCAAAGAAACGCAATCTATTACTAAAATTCAGAAGGTTCATAAAGGTTAACTTTTGATCCTGAATTCCCTAAAATTAACAATGAACAAAATTCAAAAACATGCATCCGCCTAATGGCTAAGGGATTGCGTGATTGTCAGAGGCGACTTAAATAAATGGGTTCGAATTACTAGAGTCTATGTTATAATCTCTAAGCTGCAGCAGATGAGATGGTTTTGATCCCTGGTGTTGCTTTAAGTTTGTAACACTCTAGGTAAGCCAATATCATCTTTCCTGTCTAAACTGTGTTAGTTCTACGGGAAACCAAACAAATCAAAACCAACAAAAACATGCATGATGAGCTCATATCGTATCACTGGTTGGGAAATAGTGAACAAAGGCTTAAACTGTCGACTTTGAAGGTTTTTCACTCAACACTATCGTAGGTCGGTGAAATTAATTAACATGATAGTACAGTGTTGCATTAAACTCCTATTTTATACATTATTTACTTGAAAATTTTGAACACGGCATTTAGAATATGAATTATTAATAAAAGTAGTCCCTCTGTCTGGAGATAAAAATCACAGTACTCAAGTTCTCAAATTGGATATTGTAAACAGAGACGAATACCAATATTTGTTGAAAATGGTTTTATAAATAAGTTATAAGTAACAGGTTGTATTCATTGTTTGGAACTATTTCGCTTGGCTGACTTTATGAATGTTTTAACTTTTATTGATTATCTCTGTTCTTTGAATGTTAGCAACAATTAGAACTTGCCTTTACCAACAGTTACATAGGATTGGGTCACGTTGTAAATCATTGCAGTCTGATACATAACACTGAGGAATGAACTCCAAACTAAATTTTCTGTTCGGATACTGCAGCAAAACTCAAAATCAGTTTTTGGAGAGTTGCTATCATAAAATCCTGCCCTTTTCTCGGTAACACTGGTTAATACGAGGGGAAGTGAACCATGACGTAGACCTATGTTTTAGGTACTGTGTGTAACATCAGATATCAAAGCCGCCCTGGTCTTATAATTTCTTTCCAGCAAGCAATTTTTTCAGTTCTGGAAACAAATAAAAGTCACAGGGGGCGAGGTCTGGGCTATAAGGAGGGTGAGACAACAATTGCCATTTGTAAGAGTTGATAACCTCCACTGTAGCTGCGGCGGTATGGGAGGGGGCGTTATCGTGAAGAAGGAGGACATTTTTCTGTGCTAACCTGGGACGCATTTGCTTCAGCTTTTCTCTGAGATTTTTCAGAATTACTTCAGAATAGTACTTGGCGGTGACAGTTTGACCTTTTGGCATGAAATGAGTAAGTATCATTCCTCGTGAATCCCAAAAGGCAACAAGCATGACTTTGCCAGCCGAAGGAGACAGCTTAAACTTTTTAGGAGGTGGGGAACCAGCTCGTTTCCACTGCTTTGACTGAGCTTTTGTCTCAGGTTCGGAATAATGAACCCACATCTCATCTCCAGTGATAATGCGGTTCAAAAACTTATCTCCTTCACGATTAAAACGACTTAAATGTTCTTTTGCATTGGTTACTCTGGTTGCCTTTTGATCTGCGGACAGCTGTCTAGGCACCCACCTGGCACTTACCTTGCTCATGCCTAGGTGTTCGTGTAAAATCTTGTGTGCCGATGCCTTACCGATGCTAAACTTGTTGGCTACCTCCTCCAAAGTTACTTGACGATTTTTGTTGACAAAAGCTTTAACATTTGCTACCATTGTTGGGGTCACCGCCTCAGGTGGCCGCCCAGTCCTAGGCCTGTCACAAACACTTGTTCTGCCTTCACGAAACTGAGAAACCCAGTTGTAGAAGGTTGAACGTGATACACATTTATCAGAAAATCTTTTTTTAAGCCTCTGAAAGATGTGGCAGGGCTTTTCACCTTCTGCAACCAGAAACTTTATTACAGAGCGTTGTTCCTCTAACAAAGAGTCCATGATAGACGAAACACCTATCATATATCAGAGGGCAAAATACTGTGTATACACAACTATCATTGAAAATAAACTGACCACGTTATTGGCGAATGAATGTAGTTTTCACCAATATATAATGTGTGTATATAGCTGCACGTGGAAAGAGAGGAGCATGAAAAGTCCGGATATTTTCTGACCGTCCCTCGTACATACATCTTTTAACTCTTACCACAGTAGAAATCTTAGACTTGTCTTTCAGTCTGGGCTAGACCATTTATCCATTTTAGAGACACTTTTAGGGAAATTTCAAATGTCCGATGTTCTATGCCGTCTGATGTTGGTTTACATTGGTCACACAAGTATTATATTCTTGCATTATCAGACAGGATTATCTACCATTTATACAGGTGCTAGAAAACCTGTCTGTCATCCCCAGTGTAAGAAAGTTGCGTGATGTAAATGACCTCATTCCTGCGCGTCTTATATGAATGAATTGCATTCTTAGAATAACATCATTTCACCGTTATGATTGATATGTTATATGCAAGAAAAAGAATCTAACACCGGCTGTCGTAACAGACCTGAATATCTAGCTCTCGGCAGAGCCTTGTTACCACTCGTGCTAGATATTCCAGTCTGTACCGGCAGACAGTGTAAAATCTTTATAAACCATTGCTGCCAGCAGACTGAAGTTTATTGAACAATACAACTATACAGTAATTTTTTCTTGTCTCTTTTTTCAGTCTCACAGAATCTCATAAAGTTATGATACGTGTAATAAGAAAAATAAAATTCTTTGTGGCGAGAAGAAAATTTCAGCAAGCCCGTAAACCATACGATGTACGGGATGTGATAGAACAGTATTCTCAGGGTCATTTGAACATGATGGTTAGAATTAAAGAGCTACAACGAAGGTAAGAAAAAAACAACATATGAGCCGCGCCATGACAAAACCAACATAATGGGTTTGCGACCAGCATGGATCCAGACCAGCCTGTGCATCCGCGCAGTCTGATCAGGATCCATGTTGTTCGCTTACCAACCCTATTACAAGTAGGAAAACTGATAGCGAACAGCATGGATCCTGATCAGACTGGGCAGATGCGCAGGCTGGTCTGGATCCATGCTGGTCTCAAACCCATTTTGTTGGTTTTGTCATGACGCGGCTCATATGACTAAATTATTACATTATAACAACGTGCTGTAAAACCTGTTATAATATAACATTGAACTTAATGAACAAGCATTCTGGCTGCACGAACATGTCCTTACAATAAATTTCCAAAACTTCTTAAATTTTGATATTTCGTGAACTTTTTTATGTGCGAAAATATTCACTTTTACAATATTTTATATGATGCATGAATAATTTACATAAAATTTAAAACCATTGATGCAAGAATAGTGTTAAAATATTGATAATGAATGAAAATCTGTTTGTTTATTATTTTGTAAAGATAACTGAAAAAAAAAAACAACAAATTTATCTTTTTTGCTTTTCAAGGTTAGATCAAACGTTAGGAAAGCCGAGTTACCTAGGTAACATGAAAGACAAAGATAGAATGACACTTTCTTCCAGGGTAGCATCTATAGAACATCAGGTAACAAGATTGTCATTAAATCATCGCACCTTTACCCCTTGTTTAACACCTCCCGGGCCTTTCACTAAGGTTCTCAAAGTCATAATCTAAAAGCTTAAATCTGAGATTTTTCTCAATGCAGAAACTGAGATTGAGATTTTTTCAGTTTGAGAAAGTTTAGTGAAAGCCGGGTCAGGACCTAAACCATAATACTCAGCCTTCCTTCAATGAATATAATTATGGACCCTTTTCCTTGTTTTGATGATCCCTGACTGAGAGAAGTGAGCCCGGGTCGAGTGGTTAAGGTCGTTGACTTCAAATCACATGCCGATCACCACTGCTTGTTCGAATCCTGCAAGGAGCTTTGGAATGTTTCAAGTAAGAAGCTATCATGCTAGCTTATGGAACATTGGTGGTTCTACTCACATGCCTGTTTGTACCTGAAATAAAGGAAGGAGGGGCACCTGAGGTCTTACCCTACAAGTAAAGCTGGAGGATTGTCAAATTACTTTTACTGTGTTGGTTTGACTAAAAACAAACAGAGGCATAGGCCTTTCATTTCTAATCTACCTCGAACATTTTTTTTTCTGAAAAGTTTTATCTGCAGCGTCTGTGACTGAGTGATAATGGTTGCTGTTTTCCAGTCATTTGTTCCCCATTATTTCGGGTTCAAAGTTCACTAGTCACATCATATATTATCATTGAAGAAGCTATCCAGTCTATTGAAGGTTGGATGACCTTTTACCCGGCTACTCGGGTGTGTGCTTGTGCCTAAAAAAGTGAAAAGGTGAGCAATTGAGGTTGTGCTCCATCAGTTAAGCTGAAAAGTCACCATATATATTAACAGTGACTTTTTAAACACATGAAAAGCTCCATCATGGTATATTGTAAAGTTCAAAGCAGTACACTTAATATATTATACTTAGTAATAGTTACATTTTACAGAAACTCAAAATACTGCATCAAAGATATAAAGTTTTGCTCCAAGAGTTTTTTTCGATGGACCATGAAAGTTGCTAGCACCACCATTCTTCCTTCCATCTTTATATATTTGAAATTGTGATAATGATATTTCACTGCCCTTGAACACATTACCAGGGTTATTGGGTCGTGGTCATTATGGCTAAAAATAGATTTACCTATAATTCATGGGAAAGCATCCATTACCAATTTTGAAAAGTACTAAAACAAATCTGTATGCATATGCATATTGTCTCTACAGAATGAACTACCATGTAATAGATGAAATTTAAGAAAAATTTATATTTTGTTTCAGGTATCTAGGTTGGATAAGAAAATGGATCAGACTTTAGTTTTATTAAACATTCTTGTGAAATCTCAGCAACAAAGTGAAAGACCTTTATATGCAAGAAGTTTATCAAGGGAGAGCACTCGTTCTGGAAATAGAGATAATAAAGACAATACAAGACCTCGTAGAACTTCTGAAGGTTTAGACGACAGCGGTAGTTTCGAGTCAAATCAAACTGTTGATCATTCGGAGAAAAGTAAAAAGGCAATAGAAGAAATAATATCTGAAGAGAAAGATGATTCCTAGCAGAGTTGTTTCCCCTGTTAACCTACTATTCCTGGACAATTCTTTGAAAAGTTATCTCCCCTTTTCAGCTTACTTTCCGATGAATGTTCCCTTTTAAAGGGAGTTAAGCCATGGAAATGTTGAGGAGAAAATTGCCAAATTCAGTGCAATTTCATATTTGTGTAACCTGTTGTCTAAACAATTTGTAGGTTATACTTACATGAACTTTTTTTACTCATTTTAATCAGGTTTCATGATAACTGTATTGTGATTTTTTTAAGCACTTGTGTACAGTTTTAGCTCCACTTTTCAAAGAAAAAAATCAGAGGTTTTTACTTCAAATTTGAAATACTTGTTAAGTATAAAGAGCAAATAATTCTGCCAATCAGTTTTAAAGAATTATGCCCCCCCCTTGTTTACTTTTACAATACAATCTAGCATTGAGAAAAGTGCAGCGGCGTGCTCATCATTGAGCTCTTGTTTAAAGATATTTTTTACAAAAGGTTGTTGAATAAAATAAAAATTGGTTTTGAACTATAATAAAATTTCCTTTAATTTAATAAAGGCGTTTTATTTTTTATTCACTGTTGGATTTTTTACAATTTTTATAAAGTGTCAATTTTATTTTTAATTAATGATTGGTATTTAATATATTGACTTGTATTGGATGATTATCATTCAATATCAAAATAAAAATGAGAAGTGTCCAGTGCTTTTGGGGTCATGTGGAAAACATTTGAACCGCGTCACGACAAAACTATCATAGTGCGTTTGCGACCTGCATGGATCCAGACCAGTCTGCTCATCCGCGCAGTCTGATCAGGCTCCATGCTGTTCGCTATCAGTTTCTCTATTTGTAATAGAGTTTGAAATCGAACAGCATGGATCCTGATCAGACTGCACGGATGCGCAGGCTGGTCTGGATCCATGCTGGTCGCAAACCCATTGAGTTGGTTTTGTCATGATGTGGCTCATTTATTAACCCTTATATTTCTAAATATATTTAATGGACTTGTCTGTCTTTCAATTTAGACAAAACCATTCATCATTTTTACTGAAAATTGTAAAATATGTGTACTGACTGAAAAGTGAACAGTGCAGACCATGATCAGATGGCACAAATGTCAACAGATCTTGGTTTGTACTAGTCACTTAGGCAGATTCAGTCACTGCCAATTTGCTAAGTGTAAGTTCGCCTATACAGGCAAACTTTGTTCCCTTGAACTCAGAGGGCCTGTGCAAATGGGGGGGGGGGGTATTCGAGTGAAAACGAAGTTTAACTGTATTTCAAGTTTTACAACAATACTGTTTTGTTAGTAATGATGGTGTTCAATTTATAAAGTTAATGACCTCATTAGGCCAGTATCTTTTCTTTATCCACATTAACCAAAATCACTAGATACAACTCATATAGTTACATGTATATACCGTATATAAATTAATTTTTACAAATCGTTTTAAGGATAAATTTTACTGCAAATTTTATGTAGCAGATTTAGTATTTTATATACATGCATATTTTTATTTATACTTAAGAAATTTTCCTGATAACTTATTAAATACATACCATATTTACCCTGTTAAACATTCCATTTTCTTCATATGAAATTTTATAAAGTGAAACAAAGGATCAATTATTTCGGAGTCTACCAACGTTGTTGTTTTTTTTATAGTTTATTTCGCAAATAAAATAAAAATTTTATACCCTGTTTCAAGATATCAATATATCTAAGGAAACATTTTGTGCCTGATTTATTAAAAATAAGATTTTTGTACTTTCCTGATTTTGGTATGGTAAATTCATGAAATTTATTACAAGTGGGGCATTTACAAGCAAGGGGTTGTACAGTTATTAGAATTTTATTTTAATGCACAATTTTAATATTATATGAAATTACATGCTCAGTTTTTAAATGCTCATTTTGTAAATATACCAATCTATGTGCCGTGTCATGACAAAACCAACATAGTGGGTTTGCGACCAGCATGGATCCAGACCAGCCTGCGCATCCTCGCAGTCTGATCAGGATTCATGCTGTTCGCTATCAGTTTCTCTACTTGTAAAAGGGTTTTTCAGTGAACAGCATGGATCCTGATCAGACTGAGCAGATGCGCAGGCTGGTCTGGATCCATGCTGGTCGCAAACCCATTATGTTGGTTTTGTCGTGACGCGGCTCCTATGTGTTTTAAGATATTACAGATATTTTCTTTACATACATGCATCTTATCATATATTTTATTTTCTTGTGTATAGGCTTTTCATTTTCATTTAGAAGTGATCTATTTTAAGCCTAGTTTAAGCTTAATTACAATGTAATTAGTGTAATTTTTTTCTTTCCTTATTAGGCACGTTACCTTTTATTACAGTTTTCATGATGAAAGGTAGGCGGTTTATTATAGAAATATTGGGATTTCTTTTTTGAAAGTAACTAGAATATAGAAAGTCAAGATAAGCTTTTAATTAGGATAGATCTTGTATTACCAATCTACTTAAAACATCTTCTCCTGTACACAGTTACTAAAACACGAAATCATAAAGAGGGGCACCTGAGGTCTTTCTCCTTCAGTAAAGCTTGAAAGTTGCCATATGACCTATACTGTGTTGGTGTGACGTAAAACCCAACCAAAAAAAAATATAAAAAATCAAGGTCTGGGCTACTTAAAACATCTTCTTTTCCATACACAATTACTAAAACACAAGATCTGGGGCAATTTTTTAGAATAACTCCTATAAAACCTATTTCAAAGTCAAAATATAGCTAACAGTTAGAAAACTATGACCTGCTCCTTAGGATTTTTTTTTATTTTTTTAACAGACCCTTTTAAGGGCTAAATATAACCAACGGTAGGAACTCTCCTGACCAACTTCTTCTGAATGAATGAATAGACAGATCTTTGTCAAACTTAGTATGTAGCATTGTTTTAGGAAAGTGTACTATAGAGCTGGTTGGCCAATTCTACTGACCTCCACAGATTTTGTATTAACCTTCCTTGTATCGTTAGAATTCATTCAGCATCTCTTTTTCAGGGACCACAAAGGCCAGTAATTGATGAAAATAATCTTAGATAACAACTTTGTCTCATAAACTTTTAGTTACATCATCATCAAACTTTGTAGAGAAATAAAGGGCAATATTTTAGGGTTGAACATAAACTGCTTTTGCCCCTGATAGGAAGCAAAAATAGAAAACAGTAACAAACTTTTGGATGATTTTTCATGAATATATGGATTGATCACCTAAAATGGCTTACCATCCTTTGACAGTCATCATTTACACTCATTAAGCTTTTTTTTAAACAGCCACCAAATTTTATAAGCAATCTCGAAATTCCTGCAGGAGTTATGCTCCTTCACATGGTACTTAAAAGAATATACTAATCATCTCAAAATTTCTGCAGGAGCTATGCCCCGTTACATGGTACTTAAAAGAATATGGTAACCATCTCGGAATTCCTGCAGGAGTTACCCCCCTACCATCTAGAAATTCCAGCAGGAGTTATGCCCCTTTACATGGTACTTAAAGGAATGTACTTAAAATGGAATTACTTAATTCTAAAGATAGGTTTTGTTATTTCATTTCTAAGTTACCTTTTATTGTGCCCCCACTTTAGTGGCGGGCATTTAGATTTACCCTTGTCCGTCCGTCCGTCCGTCTGTCCGTCCGTCCTTCCGTCCGTCCGTCCGTCCGTTCACTTTTGTGTCGCACGTAACTCAAAAAGTATTTGACCTAGAGTCATGAAACTTTACAGGAATGTTGATCAGCATGTGAAGTTGTGCACCTGGGTATTTTCGTCTGGATATTTTTAGTATTTTCAGAGTTATTGCCCTTGACTTAGTAAAATTTTGCAATTTTCAACTTGTGTCGCATGTAACTCAAAAAGTATTTGACCTAGAGTCATGAAACTTAACCGGAATGTTGATCAGCATATGTAGTTGTGCACCTGGGTATTTTTGTGTGGATATTTTTAGTATTTTCAGAGTTATTACCCTTGACTTAGTAAAATTTTGCAATTTTCAACTTGTGTCGCATGTAACTCAAAAAGTATTTGACCTAGAGTCATGAAACTTTACAGGAATGTTGATCAGCATGTGTAGTTGTGCACCTGGGTATTTTTGTGTGGATATTATTAGTATTTTCAGAGTTATTGCCCTTGACTTAGTAAAATTTTGCAATTTTCAACTTGTGTGGCACGTAACTCAAAAAGTATTTGACTTAGAGTCATGAAACTTTACAGGAATGTTGATCAGCATGTGTAGTTGTGCACCTGGGTATTTTCGTCTGGATGTTTTTTGTATTTTTAGAGTTATTGCCCTTTACTTAGTAAAATTTTGCAATTTTCAACATGTGTCGCACGTAACTCAAAAAGTATTTGACCTAGAGTCATGAAACTTTATAGGAATGTTGATCAGCATGTGCAGTTGTGCACCAGGTATTTTCGTCTGGATTTATTTAGTATTTTTAGAGCTATTGCCCTTCACTTAGAAAATTTTTGCAATTTTCAACTTGTGTCGCAAGTTACTCAAAAAGGATTTGACATATTCATTAAACCTTACGGGCAGATTGCTCAGCATATTTAGATTTGCACCTGGGGTTTCGCTTGTGGATTTATCCAGTATTTGTAGAGTTATTTCCCTTGACTTAGTAAAAAGATTGACAGAACAGTGGCGCGGTGGGGGCACCCGTGTCCTATGGACACATTTCTAGTTTTTTGTTATGAGAAACATTATTATGTAAAATGTATATAAGAATTTAAGTGAGATATGTGATTACGTATTTTGTGATTTTTCCCCCCTTTTAAGCAATATTTTCTATGCAGAGATGTTAATTGTCACATGCAATATTTGTGTTTTAACTATTGTAGATATTATATCCAAGAAAACAGTATTTCATAGAAGTGTAAAATAGCAAAGCATGTTAATAAAATAGAGTTGTTGTCAAGATTTAGTTTTTAGGGAGAAATATTTACCTTTCTTACATTTTAATGTGAATTTTAAAGGCACACTATGCCTCAGAAATGAATATATTTTTACTTCTCTAGAAAAGGCATATATGAGTTTTATAATGTTTTACTAATTATTTTAGAAAATGTCAGATGCTTATTTTTCTTTAAGAAGTAGTGCTGAATGTGAAATAATTTGACATAAAAGTACCAAAATGTAAACAAAGTAGTATTTGACTTCCATACTTAATATTAAATCACTATAACTGTACTTTAAAGAAATTAAACGATTAAGAGTTGAATATAATACATCAGTGAAGAAATGTATTGGGAGTATAGTCTTTGACTTATGTTGAGTATAAATCTATCAGAGTAAAAAGGTTATAGTTGTGATCAATTTGACAATTTTGATGTTATGATATTATGATTCGGTGTTATATGGTATATTTAGATAGTCTAACTCAGTTTATTACCTCGGTAGATATGAGAAGCTTGTATGTTCTACACCTACTCAATATATATTATAAAATCTAGTTCAACTGTACTTTAGATAGATATAGAAAAATAAGATATACATGTATGTTTTGGCTACCTATTTTAGTAACTGTTACTTAGCTTGCTGAGCAGAATCTTAATAATCTTTGCAAAAAACACTTGGTACCAGGCCAGATGCTGAATACTTTAGTGTCTGCCAGGTACCAGTCCAGATGCTGAGTACCACAGTGCTTGTCTGAAACACCAAGTACTTTACTGTCTGCAAGGTACCAGTCCTAACGCTGAGTATGTTAGTGCCTGTCAGATTCTAGACCAGAGGCTGGGTACCAGGCCGGACGCCAAGTACCACAGTGCTTGCCAGGTACCAGGCTGGATGCCAAGTAACACAGTGCTTGTCAGGTACCAGGCAGGACGCTGAGTACCACAGTGCTCGTCAGGAATGCTTGTCAAGGCCTGACACCCAGTAGGTCAGTGCTTGTTTGGTATCAAGTTATTTGACAGTTGTGCTTAAAAATTATTGCTTTCGATTAAAAAAAAATAGATATAAGCATACAACATTTAAGCAGACGTCAATTTTTCCAGAACGCAAAGTTTCAGCATCATTTACTTATATATTTAAATCTTTCTCATTGTTATCTGGAAGACTAAATAGACTTTTTATCTTTTTTCTGATAATAGTACTTTTATAACAGAAATTTTACCATAAAGTATTGAGCCTTACCTTTTTCTCTGCCCCCCTGTAGCTCCAAAATCTTAGCAAAGTTGTGACAGGACTGAATTTGATAATTGATAATTATTTCTCTCACTTACCACAAAATATCATTGCTCTGCAGTCAAGATTATTTCTCTCTTTTTTTCATTCATGAGAAGTAACTCTTGTTTTAAGAGTTCTTTCCCTTTAGAAATTTCAAATCAAATTTAAGGGAGATAAAAATTTCCTGTGGGTTTTTTAGCTCACCTTGCACAAAGTGCAGGTGAGCTTTTAGGATGGCCAACCAAATGGCGTCCGTCGTCTGTCGTCCGTCCACATTTTAAATATTCTAAGGACATCTTCTATGATACCGCAAGGCCAATGTTAATGAAACTTGGCAGGAATACTCTTTGTATGAAGCTCTATCAAGATTGTTCAAAGAATTCCATTTCATGCAGAACTCTGGTTGCCATGGCAACCGAAAGAAAAATCTTTAAATATCTTCTTTTAAAGAACCGTAAGAGCTAGAGCTTAGATATTTGGCATGAAACATCTTCTAATGAGTGTCTACCAAGTTTGTTCAAATAAAAGCCCTAGGGTCAAAATTGGCCCCGCCCCAAGGGGTCATTGATTTTCCCTATATGCATATAGTAAAAACTTAAAAAATCTTCTTTTAAAGAACCCAAAGAGCTAGAGCTAAGATATTTGGCATGAAACATCTTCTAGTGAGTGTCTACCAAGTTTGTTCAAATAAAAGCCCTGGGGTCAAAATTGGCCCCAGCCCGGGGGGTCATTGATTTTCCCTATATGCATATAGTAAAAACTTAAAAGATCTTCTTTTAAAGAACTGTAAAAGCTAGAGCTTAGATATTTGGCATGAAACATCTTCTAGTGAATGTCTACCAAGTTTGTTCAAATAAAAGCTTGGGGTCAAAATTGGCCCCGCCCAAGGGGGTCATTGATTTTCCCTATATGCATATAGTAAAAACTTAAAAAATCTTCTTTTAAAGAACCCAAAGAGCTAGAGCTTAGATATTTGGCATGAAACATCTTCTAGTGAATGTCTACCAAGTTTGTTCAAATAAAAGCCCTGAGGTCAAAATTGGCCCTGCCCCAGGGGGTCATTGATTTTCCCTATATGCATATAGTAAAAACTTAAAAAATCTTCTTTTAAAGAACCCAAAGAGCTAGAGCTAAGATATTTGACATGAAATATCTTCTAGTGAGTGTCTACCAAGTTTGTTCAAATAAAAGCCCTGGGGTCAAAATTGGCCCCGCCCCGGGGGGGTCATTGATTTTCCCTATATGCATATAGTAAAAACTTAAAAAATCTTCTTTTAAAGAACTGTAAGAGCTAGAGCTTAGATATTTGACATGAAACATCTTCTAGTGAATGTCTACCAAGTTTGTTCAATTAAAAGCCCTGGGGTCAAAATTGGCCCTGTCCCAGGGGGTCATAGATTTTCCCTATATGCATATAGTAAAAACTTAAAAAATCTTCTTTTAAAGAACCCAAAGAGCTAGAGCTAAGATATTTAGCATGAAACATCTTCTAATGAGTGTCTACCAAGTTTGTTCAAATAAAAGCCCTGGGGTCAAAATTGGCCCCGCCCCAGGGGGTCATTGATTTTCCCTATATGCATTTAGTAAAAACTTAAAAATCTTCTTTTAAAGAACTCAAAGAGCTAGAGCTAAGATATTTAGCATGAAACATGTTCTAATGGGTGTCTACCAAGTATGTTCAAATAAAAGCCCTGGGGTCAAAACTGGCCCGCCCCGGGGATCATTGATTTTCCTTATATGATTATAGCAAAAACTTAAAAATCTTCTTTGAAAAAACCCAAATAGCTTGAGTTTAGATATTATACATGAAACATTTTTAAGTAAATATCTACAAAGTTTGTTCAAATAAAAGCCCGGGGGTCAAAACTGGCCCTGCCCTAGGGGTGTCATTGTTTTTAACTATATGTGTATAGTAAAAACTTAAAAAATCTTCTTTTAAAAAACCCAATGAGCTAGAACTTAGATGTTTAGCATGAAACATCTTCTTATGGGTGTCTACCAAGTCTGTTCAAATAAAAGCCCTTGGCCTTGGGTAAAAATTGGCCGGGGGGGGGGGGGGGCTATATACAGGTGAGCGACCTCAGGGCCATCATGGCCCTCTTGTCTTTTGTTATTACAATAATTTATTACATTGCTGTTAACCTTTTTGTTAAGGTCCGTATCAGAAAAGGAAACACAAAAAGGTTTCTGATTTTAAACTTGAAATTATATTTCACCATTAAAAATGGAAAGTTCACGCAAGTAAATAGCCTTATTTTACAACTTTAGATATTTATAAATATGTTTTTATATATTTTTTACATTAGTATAGTCTAGTAATAGTATATTGTGATAGATTCCAGTACATATGTATTTTAATTCTTTAATGATTCTTTTTTATCAACACATATTCTATAGGCTAAAAATGTCTCAAATGGGTCTTATGAAGTTACCCATATGATAAGCAATATTTCTCCATCTACTGTAAAATTTCTATTAAACGCCCCTCCCCTAATAAAGGTCTCTACAGGTTTTTTGATAAGGAAAAAATCAGCTCACCAGTACTGAACTCAAGTGTAAATCCATAATTTTATTCAAACCCTTCCCAATCCAATGTATTTTATAGTTAACACAAAACATTAATGTACATGTATTATATAAACTTTTAAACTTTAACACTTTTTAATGTTAAAATGAATACTTGTTAAACACCATGAATTTTGGATTTAGGAAAAACTATGGTTTAATAAACCGCCTTTTGAAAAATGTTTAGCCTCTGGCAATTAATAGGAATTTTACGGTATTTTTGTTTTCAATGCTAAAGAGTTTAACAGGCATGAAAATTAATGCCTGTGGCAGGACATGTAAATTAATAAAAATGCTTGTTTAAGAATAGTTGATTTTTATAAAGTAATGTATTAATTAAATATTGAAAAGTTTTCTCTCTAAAATTCACAGAAATCTTGATGCCTAGCTAATACAATTGAATGTATGGAAAAATTTGTTTTATGTTAGTGACAAATACGGATCCATGTACCACAGACACTGTAATAAAAGTCTGTTCATAAACAGAAGTACCGGACTATTTTTCTCGTTGATTACCATCTGAGCTGTGTATTACATAGCATTAAGAAATGTTAACCAAAGCTTTTGAAGGCATGGCCTCTTTTGCAGAAGTTACGTATTCATCGGTCATTCGGATATATTTCTGTTTCTCAAATAACTAAGTTCAGTATATTAAAACTCATTTTGTCTTAAAATTTATTGGAGTATAAAAAAAATAATTATGTTGAAGCAGCTGTCTGAGGCCATGTATTTTCCTGCTCGCAAGGTTGAAAAATTAATATCTTGCTCGAACTTCGGTTTCGGGAGATATCAATTTTCCACCGCTGCTGGTAGCAAAATACAAAGCCTCAGAAAGCTACTACAACATAATATATTGTATTAATTTTACAGCATCACACCTATCAGTTTAAGGTCCTTTTTTTTTACCATATTCATAATAATATTCCAATGTTTTCTATTGAAAAGAGTTATTGCACTTTAATGTATGTTACAGCATACAAATCCAGGGTTATATTTGATTAATTATGGTATTATTATGTTCATTTTATAAATTCTTGTTGCAAATTAAATACATGTACATGTTTATTAAAATCTTATTGAAACATGTTATTGAAAATGTGCTGTAGTTAACTGGATAAATAGTTAAATACAACAGCAATATAAAAAGTGTTACAAATTATAAACTGGACAATGTAGAGTTAAAAGCAGTTTCTTTTTGTTATTGGAGATAGATCTGTTTATTCTTCCACATCAGTAGAATTAGGGTTATATCCTTTTTTGTTGTTCTGTCTGTCTGTCTGTCTGTCTGTCTCTGCCAACAGTTGTAACCTTGGCCACCATATTTTCATTCTATTGGATAGTTCCATTATATTTCTTGGACACATAAACATAAAGTTTTTTCATGATGAATATAAAATAAAATATGACCTTAAACCCTAAATGACCTTAACCTTCAAAGGTCAAATTATGAAAATTTTGGAAATCTCCCATTCCTTTTATTATTTACCAATTTTTGATCGGGGTGGGGGCATGTGTGTTTTAATTGTTAATTTATTGTTAATTTCATTGATATATTTGGTATTATGTCATTTTTTTTTGTTCCACTGTATATAGAATTGAGAACTTTTATTTATTTGTTTGTTATTCACTTTTATAAAATATAAAACATTCCACTGATTATTGACATTTTGTTGTTTCTTTCCCTATATACTGTTTCCATTTTTGTGTCGCCCTATGCAGAGTACCAATAATGCAATTTCAATGAAACTTTGCAGAATTGATTGGTAACTCAAGTACTTGTGCATATAACATGAGTTTTCCGCTTGAATGATATGTGGCTGAGTTATGGCCCTTGAATAAAAAGGGTTTTTTTTAGTTGCCACCTAAACAGAAGCTTGTCTGGACTATTTCTCAGAAAAACTAGTGCAATTTCATTCAAACTTAAAAGGAATGATTAGTACTAAGTTTATATTACATTTTGTATTTGTATTTTAAGGTTCAATGATTTTTGTCACAGTTATGGCCCTTTAATGATTTTATGTTTTGTTAAGACTCTCTTATACTGCTAATGCAATTTAAATCAAATTTGACAGGATTGATAGGTACCTCAAGTACTTGCATTATATAAAACGGTTTTCTGGTTGAATAACTTTTGGCTCAGTTATAGCCCTTGAATAACAAATGTGTTTGGCCATGTTAATGATTTGAGTGTCTCCTGCTACACAGTAGCTGCAACATGCAAATGACTATCATGTCAGGCGACACATGTGATCACGGATTGCTCTTGTTTACTAACAAAAAAGTCCCTCCCGGTCACCTCCTTTCATCTACCAAATAAAATTGAGAGTTTTCAGATAAAATTCATCATTGTTCAGATAAAAAGAGTTGTTTTATATCTAGCAATGCCATGTTTCTTTGGGAAAAAAAATTGAGAAAACAAAATAAGTATAAAATCTGAAAGGAGAAAATAAGTCTATATTCTGCAGCGATGAAATTATTCATAAAATTTACAAGGACAAAATCTGTCTTAAATCTGAAAAGACTAAAATCTGAAGCAGTGCTTAATATATATATAATTATATGAGATTTTCAAGTTTCAACAATTTTCTTACAGATAAAATTATCCATGTGTAATTAAACATGTTTGATACAGTAACTGTTGGTTTTTTTCACAGAAAATCAATAAAATGTAATTACAATACAGAAAAGAAAATCTATGAATTATTTTTATCATACTCACATCTAAATTATCATTTTATCAAATAAAGAGAAAATATCGTTAAAATAATTGGTGTGCATATAATTTGACATAAGATTTTTGATGAGTTTAAACTGTTAAAAGTGAACAGTGAATTTGATATTTAATAGGCTATTATCGTAAGAGTTTTCTGGACTATGCAGTGTATGTATAGATTAATGAAAATGAATAAATCTTTGTGTAACGTGGCCTGTTTATTTTTACTGCTGGTTGTTATGATATGGCTAAAAGACAGTATGAATTCAAAGACGCAGATTCACGATTCTGAGGAACCTCTTGAACGGTCGGGGAGACATTCCGGTGCAGTGGACGTTGCTGTTTCTGATCCAGATTCAGAATTTCAGCTGCCGTCCGACCCATTTGCTGCAAGTTTGATAAAGAGAGGAAAAACGTATTGCGATTCAAATTTCATTGCATTCGGAAAATTTGCTAAAGTGAAAAACATTATAATAAATCCAGCTTTCGGAAAATTAACGAGTGCAGTAAATTCAAAAATTGGATTGTACAATGTTTTGCCTGGATTTTTCATTGAGTGAAAAGTTTAAAGATATGATAGTGTTTCATTGCGGGCCCCAATTTAAATTCAATGGGGCAAAGGCCCCCTTTGACGGTTTTGAAAAATGCCCAAAAATTTAAAACAGTTTCAAAACCCGGACCCCTTGCCCTTTCCCAAAGGGAAACACAATAAAACTTTAACCCAAAAAACAATGCTGGATTTTTTTACAACGCATATTTGCTATGTAGAGCCTTTGACCTTGATCCTAAAACTGTAAATATCCTTTTTATAGATGGTCTACCAGAAATGTCAACAAATTCAACATGGAAAACACTTTTTCGCCAAGTCCACAGAATCCAAGAAATAAAGAAACCGGTTATGTACAAGAATATGATATGGGGTTTAAGCGACAGTGAAAGCCCACTAAATTCTAAGTACAAATTACAATCCATTCCAAATCTGGAAAGTTTTAGGAAATTTTTCCTTAGCAGACACAACCTGGATTATAATCATAAAAAAGATTGTAAAAAATTAAACGTGTTATTTATGAACAAATTTGATGCCGTCATCGATCGGAAAACGGGACATGCTATTGAAAACATTCGTGAGGACCGCTTTTATCCATTTATGATGGAAATCTTTTCAGATCATAAATTACAATCGTACAAAACACTAGGTAGTCTACAAGACAAGATTGAAGATGTCTCAAAAGCAGACATACTTGTCAGTATACATAGAGAAGAGCTTGTAAACATTCTGTTCTTACCAGAGCAGGCTATAGTCTTTGAAGTATTTCCAACGAATTATAGCTTAAATGTGAACAACACATTTCAGACATTAGCTAAATGGAGAAATCTAAATTACCATTACTGGGAGGCCGATACTTTTGATCTGCAAAAATCTTCACTTGCAGACGCATTGCCAAGAGAACTGGGTCATATAGCTGCAAAATTTCTGAGGCAATTATGTTTTCAAAATAATTTCTTAAATTGGAACTAGATTCTAAAATAAATGTACAAGAATCTTGATACATACTTCTGTTTTTGGTCAGACATTTTAAAAGTCTCCAGTCATTTAAAACAGCATTGCCTCCAGATTCATGCTAATTTTTATGAAAATTTTGAAAATATATTGAAGAAATAATAATTATGTATTCCAAACATTGATTTTATGTCTAAATGTCATTCATTGCATATAACATGTAAATTATTACTTGGATTGTGAATACATTTACTGTTTCTTAAAACCTATGTATATTTTTCTAAATGTTGATATTCCTAAAATCTTTTGACAGATGTGGAGGCATGCAGCTTTTATCTTGACTGTTTTCTACCAAAATAAGAATACAATTATTTGTCTTGAAATGTTGATTTGGTTAGTTTTGAAATAATGTGGACAATTTTAACATTAATGTACAGTGATTTTGTGAAGGGATGCTGTTGCAATGGCAGCAGAGAAAAAATAAAGTGCTTGGATAAACATTGAGACTATGAAATGACATTACCATAGCAATACTAATTGACCTCAATAATCTTTAATGCACATAATCATGTACAAGTCATTTTTGTCTAAAAGAGAATTTACTCATGCAGTCTGGCCTCACTAGGCCAGTGGTATAGACTAGACACAGCAAGGTTCCAGCAAGTTCAGGTTTAAAAGACTTATACCACCAAAATATAGAGCCAAACCAGCAGGGCCATACATGTCCATGCAATCTAACAAGACTAAAATCTGATACTACTGGCTGTTTAATTTTTATTCTTTTTTAATCAGGAAAACCAACCATGCTTCAGCCCGATCCCTAAATGGCTGTTCCAAATTGAATTCTTGACCTGTTCATGGCAGCTGATCACAGCCAACACATCCATGCCTTCTTGCTATCTTCATTAGTTATAAAAATCATATTTTGAAGTTCTTCCTAAAAAATCTGAATGCATAGTTTTGTCCAGATTGAAAGATGGATATGTTTAATTTATAACATATTTAACATCTATGTACAGGTAAAAATAGCACATGTCCATTTCATAATTGGTTGTGGGAGGTTCTCCTTTTTTTGGTCCCAGGAAGGGGGATGTTAAGTCACAGCAACACAGTATATAGGTCATATAGCCACTTTCCAGCTTTACAGGTGGATGAAGACCTCGGGGTGCCCTTCTGCACATTATTTCAGGCACAAACCGACACCTGAGTAGAACCACCGACATTTCTTAAGCTATGGGCAAGTTTTTTAACCAAATTACATAATGTATAAACATGTTGTATAAGGTTTGTTGAAACTTGTTGAGGGAAAACACATTATTTAATAAATTTACCACTATATAACATTATAACATGCATATGATTTATTCATACTTTATATAAATAACACAACATGTGGTTAAAACAGCTGTTATAAATGGCAACAAAAAAATACAGCAAAATATACACAGTCACTTTGTTTTATACCTGGTGTAAAAAATATGATCATGTACTGCTACACATGCATTTCTGATTTTAAAAGAAAAAAAGCCCCACTGTAGAAATATAAAATTTGTAACTCTTACGTACTCCTAAATTTATTTCAATAAAAGATATTAACTCAAATTTTCATTGAATTTTGTTCTCTTTTTTACAGTTCAGAGCTTATAAATGCTCTTTACTTTTGGGTCATTTTGCAAAATATGGCTGAGTGGTTTACATGTCAGATTAGTAATCTAAGGGTCTCTAGCCACTAGGGTTCAAAGCCCATCAGATGAAAGCCCTTGATACCTAGTCTCATTTCTCAGTACTGGTCGGTTCCAGAAATGGACTCAAAAGGCTGTCTATAAGCATATAGCTTACAACACAATTAAACTGAAATACATGTAAATTCTGTATAAATGATAAAGTTTATCTTCATAGGAACTGATACTGTTGTTGTAGAGATTAAAGGGACTTAACTGAGTCAAAAGACAAAAAAAAAATAAAATATGAAATATGAAACACTTATAATTGAAAAATCTGCAAAGGATAAATTAAAAATATACGCAGTATTAAATTGAATATCTATTTTTTGTGCAATTCTTAGCATGATTTGAGTGAAAAGTGTTCATTTACCCTATGAAAATGTTTATTCTGAAAAACAAGGAATAAGAATGATGTGACAATTTGCACACAAATTATTGGCCTAGATCTACAGCAAATGGTAAACAAATCTTGTAAATCTGTTTATACTCTCGTTAGGTTGGGTTCCTTTAAAGTATTGCTCTACAGTACATAGGTCCACCCTGCCGAGGTATATGATATTTAATAGATGTTCATCAAATGATTTTAAACCCACAAACCCACATGAAAAAAATTTAAAAAACCTAGATTAAGTATTTCTGGTAACAAGAAATATAATGTCTTGGACACCATATAGGTTCATATAACAAAATAAGCAGTTCAATAACGAAAAACCGCATAAAAATTAAAAGTATTAAAATTAATTTTAAAATTTTCAGTTAGAACTCAATCACAATGCCTTCAGATTCAAGCTAATTTTCATCAAAAATTTTATAATGTATTTAAATGTAAATGTATATGAAATGTAAAAAAAATATTAATTTAAACATTGCAAACAACACTTGCAATTCATGTAAATTACCAAAAAGAGGTCAAAATATGCAAAAAAAAGCCATTACTGTGTTAGTAATTCTATAGAAATATGGTAACAAATACTGCAAATACTACAAAATCAGGCATTAATCACACATGCAATGTAACAAGCAAATTATTGCTTGAATCCTTTTCTTAAAATCATAGAACATTGTTCTTAAGTTTAATTTTCTTGAAATACTTTAGATATTATTCGGAGTCATACAGCTTTAAAACATGCTGTACAGTTACAAAAAGAAAAAAAAATGTAGACAGCATAAACCATATTGATCTTTTAAAATTGTAACCTCCAGGCAATCCTTTCCCTGCTGAATTTGTGTTTTGGATTTACCCTGCTTTTAATTTGGAACAGTCCATTTAAATTCTAAGGAATTTCATGAACAAAATACAAAAATTGAGCTATCATCATTACAGAGCATGGTGAAAGTGCACAAATGTGAAACATGGGCAAGCTCTATACTTTGAGGGTTGATCGCAAAACTGTTGTAAGTCCTTTTTTATATCATATAAGTAATTGTAGTTTTGCGGTCAACCCTCGAGTCTTATGCAAAAGGTAGATCACTTCCATTGGAGCAGGGTATGGCAAAATGCCTTAAACTAAAATTATGTTTTACAATCAACAAGTTTTATTAATTTTTCATTATTTCTTATTGGAAGAACCTAAGGCAAACTAAAATTGACTTTATGCAATCAACAACAATAATTTTACTAAATATTTTCATTTGAAGTGCCCCAAGGCTAACTAACATGATCTTTTAAAATTATCAAAAGTATTACTATTTAAAACACTGTTATTAATTTCAGTAATAATTAGAATGCCAATCTGGAGATATGATGCTATAACACAGGTATAGACATTATCCCCAACTCAGCAAATTTGGGTTTCTCCAATTCTGGGGCACATTTATAGCTTTACGGATTTCACTACCATTCGCAACAGAAAGATCAACATTGCACTTTAAAATTGATATATTTAGCAAGTTAAATATAAAAGTTTGCTCATATACTGGGATAAAATGCAGGTTTTCATTACAGGGTGGGCTTAGGCTCATGTTTCTCAGGATATGGATGAATTTTTAAAAAAAAAAAACATTTCCATTTAATTCTGTAATATTTGTTTATTTCATAAACAATACAAATAAACTCTACAAGTTTAAAACATCTTTTCACAACACAAACTTTGCACCGAGAACTGACACAGAGTAGTTATGGGAGAGTAACTATTTCTAAAATACCGTTAGTAAATCAAGAATACAATTTAAATATACAAGGGAGGTAATTCACAGAAACATCAATTTAACACATATAATAAATAGATGCTTTTTACATTGCAATGTTTACCTCCCCTGACTGCCATTTTGAGGGTCACTGACAACATATCGTTAGCTTTAGATAAGACAAAAATCTTATAATTCTAGTATTTTCATTTAAATGAAAAAAAAAATCTTTTTGATGCTGGTGCTACAACATTACGTTTATATAATTTTTTTCTTCATATTTTATCAAATATACAGAATATTGCATAATGGCTGCCACTTTTTTGGTAAGGGAGGTAAATATTGTATAAATCAGGAACTATCTAAGCCATAATATGAGAACAAGTTAAACAAGAGGGCCATGATGGCCCTGAGGTCGCTCACCTGTATATAGGCCCCCGGAAGCGGGGCCAGTTTAAACCCCAGCAAACTTGGAAGACACCCATTAGAAGATGTTTTATGATGTTAAGTTTTTACTACACACATATAATGAAAAACAATGACCTCCCCCCCCCCCCCTTTGGCAGGGCCAATTTAAACCCAAGGGCTTTTATTTGGACAAACTTGGCAGACACCAACAAAAAGATGTTTCCTGCTTAAAATCTAACCTCTAGCTCATTGGGTTTTTTTCAAAGAAGATTTTTTAAGTTTTTATTATACACATATAGTTAAAAACAATGACACCTCTAGGGCGGGCCCAGTTTTAACCCAAGGGCTTTTATTTGAACAAACTTTGTAGACACATACTAGAAGACGTTTCATTCTTAATATCTAAACTCTAGCTATTTGGGTTTTTTCAAAGCAGATTTTTAAGTTTTTGCCATACACATAGAAGGAAAATTAATGACCCGCGGGGCGGGGGCCAATTTTGACCCCAGGGCTTTTATTTGAACAAACTTTGTAGACACCCATTAGAACATGTTTCATGCTAAATATCTTAGCTCTAGCTCTTTGGGTTCTTTAAAAGAAGCTTTTTTTAAGTTTTTACTATATGCATATAGGGAAAATCAATGACCCCCTGGGGCGGGGCCAATTTTGACCCCAGGGCTTTTATTTGAACAAACTTGGTAGACACTCACTAGAAGATGTTTCATGCTTTATATCTAAACTCTAGCTATATGGGTTTTTTCAAAGAAGATTTTTAAAGATTTTGCTTTCACATATAAGGAAAAGCAATGACCCCCGGGGCGGGGCCAATTTTGACCCCAGAGCTTTTATTTGAACAAACTTTGTAGACATCCATTAGAACATGTTTCATGCTAAATATCTTTGCTCTAGCTCTTTGGGTTCTTTAAAAGAAGATTTTTTAAGTTTTTACTATATGCATTTAGGGAAAATCAATGACTCCCTGGGGCGGGGCCAATTTTGACCCCAGGGCTTTTATTTGAACAAACTTTGTAGACACTCACTAGAAGATGTTTCATGCTTAATATCTAAACTCTAGCTATATGGGTTTTTTCAAAGAAGATTTTTTAAAATTTTGCTATACACAAATAAGAAAAATCAATGACCCCCGGGGCGGGGCCAATTTTGACCCCAGGGCTTTTATTTGAACAAACTTTGTAGACACCCATTAGAACATGTTTCATGCTAAATATCTTAGCTCTAGCTCTTTGGGTTCTTTAAAAGAAGATTTTTTAAGTTTTTACTATATGCATTTAGGGAAAATCAATGACCCCCTAGAGCGGGGCCAATTTTGACCCCAGGGCTTTTATTTGAACAAACTTGGTAGACACCCATTAGAAGATGTTTCATGCTAAATATCTTAGCTCTAGCTCTATGGGTTCTTTAAAAGAAGATTTTTTAAGTTTTTACTATATGCATATAGGGAAAATCAATGACCCCCTGGGGCGGGGCCAATTTTGACCCCAGGGCTTTTATTAGAACAAACTTGGTAGACACTCACTAGAAGATGTTTCATGCCAAATATCTAAGCTCTAGCTCTTTGGGTTTTTTAAAAGAAGATATTTAAAGTTTTTTCTTTTGGTTGCCATGGCAACCAGAGTTCTGCATGGAATTAAATTCTTTGAACAATTTTTAAAGGTGACCACCAAAGGAACATTCCTGTGAAGTTTGGATGAAATTGGCTCAGTGGTTTATGAGGAGATGTCATTTAAAGTAAAAGTTTACGGACGGACGACGGACGGACGGACGACGGCCGGACGCCGGACGAAAAGCGATCACAAAAGCTCACCCTGTCACTTTGTGACAGGTGAGCTAAAAAAGGGCCATAACTCATGTAACAATCATCAAATCTTTAATACAGAGAGTTAAAGAACCAGTTCTAGCACTAAAGTTCTTTAGATTTTGGCAAGAATAAAAACTCAGAAAACAGAATGCATTGGGTTGACGAACTAATAATGTCCTCGTACAACTTAACACCTTTTAGTAGCATAACCAAACAAGTCATGGGTTGTATATAAATTTTCTATCTACAAGTATTCAACCTTGTTCCTGCAAGGTACTGGTAGATTTAAATATAAAATATCTGATTATAAACAACAAATATAGATCTTCTAACTGTATCTCAACTTTTCTGTTTCACATTCAAGTCTTGGAAAAACATGTCTCTTCTGTTTTGTAGATTATTACAAAAATTATCCACTCTTTTCTGTCTTGCTTGTGAATATTGTTCGACCTTTTCTTGAAAGGTCAATTGTTTAAGGTCATTTGAATGAGGACAGTTGCCATGGTTACACGATTCAGTGTCACATTTTTTACACTTTTCCTCCTGAAGTACACACTGTCTGTCTGATTCCGCCTGTAATCTTTTCTTTTCTTGGTCGTTCTCTTCTATAGCATTCTGTAAATCAAAGCAAAATAATACATCAATAAACTTTTAAAGTAAAAATCTTACAAATTAAACCGGACTTACCTTGGTTAAGTTGAAGATTGATTTCAATCTTTTGAGTAAGACTTGAGTGTGGGGCTTAACTTTGAACTGTGCATGCGCAATCTTAGCCTAGATAAGTCCCCCAAAAAATTTTCTCACGAAAACAAATTTAGGAAATCTTGTTATCAAATCTTCAAGTACCGTGTAATGATAAAATAAGTAATAACATAAAACTTCCAGTTCATGAAGAAATAAAACATTCAAATACAGTGCAACCTCTGTACAGCAACACCCTATGGGACACAATGATTTTTGTTGCAGCTGAGAGGTGTTGGTCTGAAGAAGTTTCACTGTAGTTTAATATTTTATTTCTTCATGAATTTCAAGTTTAATGCTATCATTTGTTTCAAATCAATTATGAATTGTTACTTCGGGAAGACACTTAGCACTGTTGTTTTAAGGAAGTTATTGCTCTACAGAGGGCATTTTTGCACAGGTTGTACTGTAAATAAAATTCATCTTGAGGTCTCGGGGAGAAAAGATTTTAACCCATATGTAGAGGGAGTAACAATGATTTCACACAAAACCCTTTGATTTATGGATCCAAAATTTTGGCAATTTTGAAAGAATTTGGCTCCCTTTTACTGAACTCAAGAAATAAAATAAACTTTTCTTAATTCTGCTCTCTTTTTACTAAACCATCACAGAATTTAAGTAATTTTTAATTTTATTTCTATATGTCAAAATAATACTTTCGGGCAATTCATCTTATCATCTGCAGACGCATTTTTACAATCAATTTGTAAACACAAACACAAATGGTACCAAGAAGAAGAAGAAATCATACATACATTTACAGCTGTATAGTTCCTCTGATAATGGAGAACCGCTGCATACAGGTGCCAGATACTAAAATCTGGCCATAGCACCTCTAGGAATGACAGCACGCTGAATGTACTCTAAAATATAACAGAAAGCCATTGAAAGTTATTCATTAAATGATATTTTAAATGTTTAACATACATATATATAAGAATATGACCAAGACCTTACATTGTTGTCTTTACACATAGATTTACGTCCATTTACTTAAGCTACAGTCTCACTGACATCCCGGCAGAGCCCCGGTAGACGACCGAGGTATGACCGCGAACCATAACTCTGCCAGCAACATCCAGGATGATCCAGGAACATTCGGCATTCAACCCCGGATGGAAAAAAATATTCATTATCTCCGGGGTGATCCGTGAAGTAAAGCTTTGCCGGCTTCATCCTTAGCTCTGCTGGAAACGACTAGGGTTACACCAGGGAAGCACCGTAGCTCTGCCAGCACAAACCGGGGATGATCCGGGGTATGATATAGCCTGTAGAGCTACGGTAGAGCCCCGGTGAATGCCGGCAGAGCCCTTGAGGATGCCCGCAGAGCCCCGGAGGATGACAATGGAGCTATGGTTGATCTCGGTAGAGCCCTGGTTCATTCCAAAAGAACCACGACAATTTGCAATGATAGCACTTGTTTGTATTAAAACCCTTCCCATTTCCCTTCTATCAAGTCTTGCATAAGGATTTTTCAGAAAATCATCATGAATTACTATTCTGGAACAATAGATATTATATTAAATAAAAATTATGTATCAATGTTATCATTTTCGCGTGTTTTCAATCCACCGGAGTTCTACTGAGGCTCTGCCTGTATCATCCTGGGCTCTGCCAGGGCTCTGTCTGGATCGACCTGGGCTCTGTCGGGGTCAACCGGGGCTCTTCCGGTGTCATCCGGTTACAACTGGGGAAGCACCGGCATGAACCGTTGCTTCACCTGGGCTCTGCCTGGATGGTCAGTTGGTTAGTTGGAAATTATCGTAGTGCTGCCGGGTTTAGTGTGACCGCAACAATAATTTCACCCCGGATCATCCCGGTATCTTACTGGGGTGGTCCTGGGCTCTGCCGGGAGTAAGAGAGACCGCAACTTTAGGAAGAGCATCAGATTTGCAATCTATGAATTACTGATTTGATCAAGGGAAAATTTCTCTGCGACCATTCATCTTGGACACTGACTCTTATGGTCATTGGTCTTTCATAGCTAATTTTTGTGGGATTAGCAGATGGTTACTTACAGAGAAATTTGTAAAACTAATCAAACTTACACACTTATATTTTTTACATTAACAATAAAATTATTGTACAAATCTTTAAGTACAAGATATAATAAAGCCTAAGAATTCACAACCTGAAATGCCATTTTCTCATCAACTATGTATACATGTATATATTATTAAAGAAGTACAAATAAATGGCTGTACAAATGTACTACACTGTAAACATGTAATGCTGATTGATAAACCAGCAGTTCTTTTACCTGCCATAACAGGAAGTCACTAAGGCGCACTTCTCCGGAAGTACGAATCAGCAAATCAGGATGTCGAGAACGGTTTGTATACAAACATCTCTCCAACATCTCCTCACTTATGTCACTGTAAACATATACATGTACAATATTTAATAACAACTTAATTAGTTAACATTTATTGTTAAATTAGACAAAACATTGATGATTAAATTGTAAATCTTAATGGTATTGGTAGTTTTTACTCGGGATCACAGCAGTAAGTTACATTGAATTAACCAGAGCACAGTTCAGCCACCGCATCACTCCTGGGATGGCTGTCAAGCCTTTTAACAGTACTAGTTGCCTTAACTTTTGCAAGGAGCTGATAACTTCTTAACATGCCAGAGCAGAGGTACAGTGTGAATGACTGTAGAAAGGATTTCATGATCAATCACAATGAAAGTGACCTGCACTGTCCCGGAATCGAACCTGGATCACTTGATTCACAGTGCAACACTCTACCTTTTGAACTGGATAGTGCCATCTAAATGGTACACTTCAGTCTATACTTTTAAAGTCTGCTATCTTGACCAATTGTTATAGAGTTTTAAACTAGCAGTTTCCAAGAAATTGGTCAAAAATGGAATGATACACTTTTTTACATGATACAATATTTTTTTACACTTTTTGACAAAATATTTTGAGATTTACTGCACAGAAATGGGTGTCAGACTTATAACACTTTTAATAATAATGCTTTTTTGAGTTAAAGCTTACAAGTTCTGACAAAAATGAGCAAAAAGACTATAATTAAAAAGTGAAAAAATAAACAGATTTTTCACCTCTCCAGTATTTCACCACTCTCAACTCCCTCCGCCATCTCCTTTACAGCCGTACAGATCTCGTCTCTTGATGTGTATGAAAAACACACGTTCAATGTTGCCCTGCAAATATATATAAACACACGTCTCATAACAACTAACAGGACAATGTCATAAAACCAGGTCAATATTCTGCCAAAAAACATGATCAAATCACAAATCAAAATGTCATGTACACTATAGCATACATTTCGTGAATAGTTCTCTTAAAGTTTTATCCATTTAAAAATGTTGGAGGAAATACACACAACAGAAACTGTTTATGCCCAGCTGCCCACTGACATACACCAATCAAATAAATGGTTAAAGCAGCATGCCTCCAGATGAACCAAAATATTTCGAGAAAAAAAAGTGCATTTTTTTTTACCTCTCTGGTAATTTACGTAGATTGTAAGTTCCGTCTGCAATGTGAAAATAACTTTCTTAGCTCACTTCACAACATAATACTTATAAATATATTTTCAAATTTTTCATGAAAATTAGCATGAATCTGGAGGCATGCTGCTTTAAAACTGGAAACAAACTGTAAATAACAAATAATAGAAACAAGGCTTGGTGCAAAAAGGTAATACATGTTCTGCCTTTATTTATACATGTAGCATATGTATCTTTTTGAGTCACAAGTTTAACATATCTAATCCTCAATGTATTATTGTACATTATGGTCCTGATAATGTGAACAGAATATCAAGGGAAGTAACTACCTGTAGTCATATTTGTAAACCTGCGGAATTACCCACCTTCTTTATTTTAGACTGTCAATTATCAATTTTAGGAATATCAAGGTCAGCAAACAGTACAGTATGTGGTTAGTATGCATTTCACTACAGTCTGACCTATACTATAGTATAGTATACTGGTGGCAAAAGTTCCAGCATGTTAAAGTTTGAAATTTATTAAAACAAGCTAAAATTTGCATCCAATTAACATTATTAATATCATATTAAGTTAAAGGGACTCCACTACTGAGTTGTTTTTTTTTAACATAACAGCACTTGAAATAATTTTTTGAGATAAATGTTCCATTTGATGCAGGGCTAGACTACTAACTTGTGTGCAAAATTTCAGATCGTTCACTCAATCCGTTTTTCAAAAATATTTTTTATTCTTACTATGCAAAATGACCAAAAATTGAAAAGCGTTGCAAAATCAGGCTAAAAATAGCTCTAATATACGATTTTCAATTTAATTTGAATATATTTCTTTAGTATCTTTTGCATATCATTCTGTTTTAAGTGGCCCAGCTGATCTATGTTATACTTTCAAATTTTATGTTTTTAGGGTATAGGACCTCAGTGGAGTTCATTTAATTGAATATTCAAAAGTATTATTAAGGTATAATCTAAATTTTTCTGATGAACTGGATTCTTTTTTGTATAGCAGAACAATGAGAGAAAATTACAGCTGATATTTATTGGGGCTCTCAAGCATATAACTGTGAACATGTACATAATTTATTACCGGTATATACAATTCCAGGTAATTCTAAAAATAGTAACAACACTTTCTTCTTTACCTCACCTTAGAATGAATGAAGAATAGCACCGTTGCCAATGTAAATTATTTTTGTTTCGGGTCCAGTTATTCAATACAAAAATCACATGAAAGATCTTCCACAACTTTGTTAAATGCACCATGTAACAAGGCTTTGTCATGAGTATTTAAACATTAATACAGAAAAAACATTTTTACAATTGACGTCAAAATTACAAACTACAAAGAATTACATGTTTACAGCATATTCTTTTAACATCAAATGCATATACTAAAATATAAAATCATTTTCTCAAAGAATTTAAATTGTTTAATCACAAACTAAGAACTTTACCGGGAAGAAAAATGGATTATGCAATAAAAAACTGTACCAAAATAAAAACTGATTATGTGTAAGAATTAACAAACACGATTATTATACATACAATTCTCTAAGAAATAAGATTATGCAAATTCATAACTTTGCAGGTAAGATATGCAACATAGAGTAAGGTATATAAACAAGAGGTAAACATCACACTAATGGAAGTCCGCTGCTCTGGAGATATGAGTCTGTAACTTCAAAAACATTTGATTCAGTTTCAATACTAGTCCGGCCTCTAGAGTGTAACTTGACTTTCATTTTATATTTTTATCTGTTGTATTTTTAGCGCTGCTTTGTTGAATTTGTATAATGGGCCTGTCTTGCCAATACTAGTCCTGCCTCTACAGTGTAACTTGACTTTCGTTTTAGTTTAAACAAATAATTTTCTAGTTCAATTGTGTTAGAAGCCATTAGCTTTCATTTTGTATTCTATCTGTTGTATTTTTTAAAGTGGCTGTGCTTAATTTGAATAATGGGCCTGTCTTGCCTGCACCATGCTCAATTAATATTAAATGGACTTGTTCATTTTTCATTCTGGGCAAAAACCATTCATCATATTTTAGGGGAAAATTTTTAAAATAAGTGCTTGACCGAATAGTGAACAGTGCAGTCCATGATCAGCAATCAGTATAGTGCCTGGTCAGACTTCACAAATGAGCAGGCTGGCTTGGCTCAGTACTGTGGTGGTGAAAGTATTTTTCAAGGATGTAGCCCTACATTAGGTGGTATTAGATGCAAGATAAAAGAGTACAGGTTTCCAGACAAGGCTCTTCACTTTTTATACAGTTGTATTCTATTGGGTTAATTTTTTTATATATTTTTTCATTAAAATGTAGGTTTCTGCAACAAATTCTTTAAGAATTTTATCAAGATCTATGACACTGTAAAATTAAAAAAAAAAGTTTTATGTTATATTCCAGGCCAATATAGTCCAATCAAAACTTAGTATTGATAGGACTTACATGTATGCATAAAGTAACTCTGCCTCTTTTGAAAATGTATTTCGTAAAAAATTTTTTTATTCAAATTGTTTCCTAAAACATGACTTGTAAGGCATGGTTTCTGATTTGCATATCTTTGTTCATAACAAAATTAATTTCTTCTTCTACAGGAAAAAATATTTCTTCTTTCTTCATCAAAACTACAGTATTCAATTTCTTGTCTATTCAAATAAAGCAGTTAAGTTCTTTTGAATATGGCTAAAATACAAGACCTATGACAAACCTAAACAGACAAACCAGAAAAAAAAGTTAAGTGAAAACCTTAAAACAGTTAAGTGCATCTCTTAAAACAATAGAAAATAATTTAAGATCTTAACAAAATTAACAATGTTTTTTTTCCACATATTAAAGATTCTTTTAAGGGCACTTCATATAAGAGGAAAATATTTGATCAGTTTTCAAGGGTTATCATAAGATATTTATACTCTGTGTTTCTTTGTTAATCAAGGCACACAAGAGTGTGTCTATATTACCTATTAGCTTCCTACACAATCTAATTAAATTAAATTTTGCCATAATAGGTTGTCAATGCCACATGTATACTGTTTGACCAGGCTATATACGGTTGACTGCTCTGTAACAGTCCCTAGAACAGGTAAATTTGTATTTTGATATTAAAAAAAAAAAATGTTTTGCACTGATGAAGGCATATAGCCGAAACGTTTGCAATAAAATTTAATTACTGAATGTTCGTGTTTGTGTGGCTTGTCTGTTTATTTTGATATTAAAAATTTAAAATCCCTAAAATTTAAAATGGACCATCCCTAATTCAAAGCTGGACAAGTCCATTATACAAATTCAGCAGGATAAGCAGGATAAGGATTAAAAAATAAATAGCAAGACCTATTTTTTTCTATTCTTAATACAACCACTTTAATAGAACCTGACATAAATTGAATCACCTGGCTTCAATTAACTGTTAAGTGTTATAGTAATTAATGATATACAAAATATTTGAATTTGTATGCGAAAACACAAAAGATCATAACATGTCCCTGGATGTTATTTATCAGCTTACAAACATAAATCTATATTGTTATCCTCTATGTTTTATTATTATTATTTTTATTATTATCATTATCATCATTATTAATATTATCATCATCATCATCATCATCATCACTATCATCATCATCATTATCATCATCATCATCATTATTATTATCATTATCATCATCATTATTTTTATTATTATTATTATTATAAATATTATTATTATTAATTAATATTATTATTATTTTGATTTTATGCCAACACCTTAGCATCACAGTGCCCTATTTCTATTATATGTTTGCCTATTTGATTTGCTCATGTTTTTGTAAATTATAAAAAACTGACTGTTATTGTAAACAAGAGCCCGGTTTGAGCCGGGTGATGCTCCCCGAATAGGTTTTGGATACAGGAAAGTACACCTCTTGTAGTTTCAGAGTTATGTCCCTGGAAAAAGTTCAAAGTGCAATAATTCCAAAATTAGGCAAGGCAAAGTAACTGTTCTTTGCACTGCACTTCTAATCAATGTGATCTATCAACCTACAAAGTTTCATGTTGATATCTCTTATGGTTTCCGAGTCCCGGACAACTTCAAAAAGTAAAAATAAACAAAGGGCAATAACTCCAGATTTAGGCAAGGCAGAGTTATGATTCTTGTGCACTGCACATCTTCCCATTGAGATATATCTACCTACAAAGTTTCATGATGATATCTATTATAGTTTTACAGCTATGTCCTGGACAAGATTTTTCCAAAAGGGGAGATAATTAAAAAATGAGGCTGAACAGAGTTATGGTTCTTTTGCACTGCACTTCTACTCAAGGAGATCTATCTACCTACAATGTTTCACCTTGATATCTCTTATAGCTTATAGAGTTATGTTCCGGACAAAGATCAAAGTGTTAAAATTAACAAAGGGCAATAACTCCAAAATTAGGACAAAAAGAGTTATTGTTCTTATGCACTGCACATCTGCCCATTGAGATCTATTCACCTACAAAGTTTCATGTTGATATCTCTTATAGTTTTACAGTTATGTCCCGGACAAGATTTTTCTAAAAGGGGAGATAATTCAAAAATCGGGCAAAATAGAGTTAAGGTTCTTTAACACTGCACTCCCCCTCAATGCCCTCTACCACTGTATGAAGTTTAAACAAATTATCTCCAAGGGTTTTCAAATTTATGCTCCGGACAAAAAAACGGACGGTCAGACGAACGGACGTTCCTACGAATGGTCATTTATTGGGTACTTCTTTTGTTTAAAAGTACCCAATAAGAGAACAAAGGTACCCAACAGTACTGACGGAATGAATAGAATTACCCAACAAGTTTCCTCTCATGTGTTCAAGGTACCCAACAAGTGTCCTCTCGTTTGCCCGGACGGACGTTCTCACAGGACAGTAATTATGTGGCTACTCTATTGTTCTCTCTATTGTTCTTTTTAGCCACACAAAAGAAAATAGCCACATAAAAGCATTACGGAATGAGTGACATCAAAGAGAAAGAACAGTTACCTATTGTCCCTCTAGCCACATAATTACTCTCCTGTGAGTGCGGACAGACAGACGGATGGACAGAGGGACAAGGCGCCGACTATATGCTCCCCCGAAATTTTTCGGGGAGCATAATAAATTGAAACTGAAATTTACATTCTAACCCTTGAACAAATGGAATGAATTTTTCAAGCCTTTGTTTTAGAAACATTCATTGTAAATTAGTAGTTTATCAGATTTGAAATAAAGAAAACTAAAAAAAAAACTTAATGATGAGCAACAAGCAGTATAAAGATGGGTCAAGGGGCAAGTGTTTTCAAAATAAACTTGCTC
The DNA here is from genome assembly GCF_026571515.1 of Ruditapes philippinarum. Classification (NCBI taxonomy): domain Eukaryota; kingdom Metazoa; phylum Mollusca; class Bivalvia; order Venerida; family Veneridae; genus Ruditapes; species Ruditapes philippinarum. The sequence continues at coordinate 124,278 of NW_026865153.1, forward strand.
TATGCTATTCTCAACAGTAGACTGGCTCTATATTTTGGGAACAATAGACTGGCTCTATATTTTGGGAACAATAGACTGGCTCTTTATTTTGGGAACAATAAACTGGCTCTATATTTTGGGAACAATAAACTGGATCTATACTTTTGGGAACAATAAACTGGATCTATACTTTTGGGAACAATAAACTGGATCTATAATTTTGGGAACAATAAACTGGATCTATATTTTTAGGAACAGTAGACAGGCTTTATGTTTTTGGCAACAATAGACTGGCTTTATGTTTTTGGCAACAATAGATTGGCTCTATGCTTTTGGCAACAGTAGACTGGCTTTATGGTTTTGGCAACAATAGACTGTCTCTATGTATTTGGCAACAGTTGAATGGCTTTGCTATGCTTTTGGCAATGGTGTTTTGTAAGCAACCAAAAATCCTCTAAGTCTAAGGGTTAATGTGTAACGACCAATATTCTGGAAATCTTACCTTGTGTTATTTTTAGATAGGTTTATGACCTCAGCCACAGTCCGCTGCACATCTTCAGGAAGTAAGGAAACATTTCCCAAAACTCTGACACATACTTCATGTTTCTGAATCAGTTCTCTATAAACAATAAATGGGTGTAAATGTAAATTTTAAATAAGAATATGTATTGTTAACAACAATTGATACGGATACTCTCAAAACTTGTTTTGCAAAAAGCTTAAAAACATTGGATAACTATGAAGAAAAGAATGAAAATCTTAATATATCTATATCTATATGTACTCAGAATTAAATTGAAAATGGTATTTCTGTGAGATTCTTGGCCTGATTCAAGTTTAAAGCATTTAAATGCATTTAAATGCTTGTGTATGTTTTAACAATTTAAATAAACATTCTGGAAAAACTGACTTAGTTAATGACCTGAAATTTTGCAGAATGGTTATTGGTCCAGAATCCAGACCTACATCAAATAGTACATAAATCTTGAAAAAATATTTCCAGTCATTACCTCAGTGGAGTCTGTTTAATCAATTTAACTAATTTAATGGAGCAAACTCAATAAAAATCGAATAGTATCAATCAATTATTGCAAAGAAAAAGGCTACTTACTTTTCTTCTAAAAGTCTTGCAAATTTTTGTCTTGCCAATTCCATGAGGCAATCTACTTCATCTTTGGATCTTTTAAAGTTTTCTATACTGAATGCATAAACTGTTACCTCCAGTATACCAAGACTCAAACACCATTCTAGCGTCTAAAAATAAAATTATGACAAATAATGATTAAATCAAATGAATGAAATTTCTTATTGCAACATTGAATATTTTATCCTCATGCACAAGATATTCACATTATTTTAAGGCAATTAATTATTTTGATACAGTTTTTGAAATTACTGATCTCGTACCGTAAAGTTCTAACCTCTGATACCCTATATATTTAATCTCTTCTAAGATTTTTTTATATTTAGTGCAACTTGACATTGAGGAAAAAAAGTCAAAAATGTTTAGATCTACAAGTATTCCATAAATAGTCTGTAACAGTCAGAAAAATCTGCTTAATGGACTTAAAACAAACCCCTTTGGAATATCATTCAATGACTTTACTGACTGAGCTTTCAGGCTGTTTACACATTTTTTCTCACTCTGTAAAATCTCAATGATCTTTTACTTATAAATGGTAGTCAGCACACATTGGGAAAGCTGAACTCCTAGATCACTCTTTGAAAATTGCCAATACAATATTTTAAGATGACCAATGGTTTATTAGGAGAATAAAGGTTGAAATAAAATCTTGCAGTAACCACAAACTGGTGTTAATCGTTTGCACAATTATAAAACATATTGCAACATACTTCTGCAAGTTTATCAAATCCTTTTAAATGTCCTTCAGCTTTAGCCATGCTGTTTTTCTTGGCAAATCTTCTGTTTCCATCCATTATGATTGCAATGTGTTGTGGTATAGGTCCGGCCTTTAAAACACTTGTGCAAATCTTGTGAACCCATGAGTCCTGCGTCCTTCGCTCAGGAAACCACGACATACCGAGTTTCCCAAATTTTTTGGTCTCCACAGATAAAATACTTTTGATAGGATTTTGACTTGTTTTCCTAAAAATAGTGACAGAGAATAGAGATCAATGTGTTACAACATTTACTACATGACTATAATTTAGGGGATTTAGATTATACATGTACTTGATTTATTTCAGTTTAATTGTGTAGAAAGCTAGAACTTTATAGACATACTCATTACTAGATAAATTCAATTCTGCGAACCAAACAGTATTGAGCAATGAGTGTTCTATATTGATAATTTTGATTCTAATCAGTCTTTACAGTCTTTAGCTGCTGATAAGCTCCGCCCCCATACTACATGCAACATCACATGTATTAAATCTAGGACTATTAAGATGTGTCTCTTCCTGGTTAAATAATACAGTTGCATATTTTACCTGGACAGCTCATTTGAGATGCAATATTTTCAATAATAATATTAATTATGCTTGTCAAAACAAAACATACAACAGTTCTTGCTCATGGGAACAATATGGCTTGCCCCTGACAGGGTTAGTGGTCCTTAGATTACTAGTCAAATCATCAATATGTTAACCACTAGGCCATGCTGCCACATAAAATATCTATTATCAAATTGAAATTAATAAAAAATGAATATTAAAGAAAACCATATCTACATGTACATATGCAATCAGGTCAACTCGTCCCCTAGTCAACTCGTCCTCTGGTCAACTCGTCACCTTTTTGGTCAACTCGTCCCCTACTTTTGGTCAACTCGTCCTCAAAGAGTCAACTCGTCCCTAATATGGTCAACTCGTCCCCTACGTTCGATCTATTCGTCACTATTATGTTGTAAATCAATGTCTTTAAATAGTACTTTTTATGTAAAATTTATAATGAATTTGATTGATATCGAAATATTAATAAAATAACGTCTTTTTTACGTTAAATTTTAATGATCTTTATCTAACCCACGTGCATAGCTTTGATGTAAAATTACAAAGACAGGTAAGTTTGCAAACATTCAATTAATGTTTAATTAATCGGAGTTTTAATGATAATTAAAACTAAAATTAGGTCCAACTCTTTGATTTTTACCTCCTACCTGAATGGATTAAAGACTGACGACAGATTAACAGAAATTGGAAGTGCTAAAAACTTTATGTTGGTGCGTATTGATCTCATTATAGAAGGATCGTGTCAATTAAAAACATGATAATTGTTTGTTGTGAAATTGTCAATTGTTTCTGATTTTTTTAAAATTGAATTTCATTGTAATATTATGGTCCATTATCATAGGAGTTGTATAAACATACATGCCTTTTGAAAGAGTTAGTATTTTTTTTTTCATTATTTTTTTTAAATAAAAAATCCGTACAATGATATTTGCCGTGGATATCAACTAATTGAAAACATAAAGTAATTACTAAATATTCAATTGCCATCTAATAATAAGTAAAGATTAATATTAAATTTCCATAAATAAATCTTTAAATTGATCTCAAAGAGGAGCTGTATAAAACCGAGTTCCAGAATTTCTTGTATAATACAAGTCAACATATTGAATGTATTAATTGTATTTAATTCAACATTTTCACATATTTGACCATACACCATCAAAAACAAAGTCGACATTTGGAAAATAAAATTTTATAACAACCTTTGGCACGATTTTCACGCGATTTGTATAATTTCTAATTAAAGACACGCGTTCTTTTAATATGTATATACGTATCCAACCACAGAGGCAAATGTGTCTTTAATCCTGTTATCAAATTACTATGTGTTTACTTTAATAACCAAAGGCACGTGTCATGATATATTTAATTGACAACAAAAAAAAACCTCCAAATATTCGCATACAAAAAGCGTCAAAATATGTCAAATTCAGTAATTTTATAATGTATTATTTTAACAGTCTATGATAATTTATTGAGGGGGGGGGGGGGACGAGTTGGGGACGAGTTGACCAGGGGACGAGTTGTCCAAGGGACGAGTTGACCAAAAAGGTGACGAGTTGACCAGAGGACGAGTTGACCAGGGGACGAGTTTACTCTGAATCGTACATATCATGTTAATTTATCTGATAACTTTGTTTGCAGACATCTTCTAAGTGACAAGCATATTTACTGGTTAATAAATATCCCGGCAAATATCCTATGCATATAGCTTGATATAATACTACAAAAACATATAAACGTGTAATTTATTATCACTTGTTCTGGACAAATCTGTTAAAACCTGATCAATCTTTGACTTTTATCCAATGACTAAATATCCGAATATTACAACATTTTGTGCAAATTTACTAAACATGTTAGATTATTAGATCTAATAATATGTTTCCAAAATACATTTATTGTTAATAGATAAGATATTGCTGGAACAATGGAAATTATGTGAGAAAATAAAGGTAAATTTAGCAAAAATATATACCGCTGATATGATAGTCTACGTGTACTACATGGGGAGACACCATCCACGAGGGTTTTCCCGTTGTGACGTCATAAGATTCAAATGTAGGTCAAGTCTTTGAATACAAAAAGTAGTTCTTAAAACTCAATGGTTTCATGGTTTAAATAAGCAATGACATATGTGTAAATATCTCTTGCGATAAATGAATGTTTTGATTGTCTGTCACTGTCTATGTTAAAGACTGCTGTTGTTTTTATTTTCTAAAAGTGTGTCGTGAAATTACTACGCTTTTTGTTTTGTGATCTTGTTGATTTGTAACGAAAATGGCTACCACTCGTTATCAGGACAATTCCAAAATTACCTGACCGGTTTTAGCCGTAGAAACTATTAAGGAAAATGTTTGCTAGTGGTAGTCGAAAGCAAAGAGATTCTACAATCGAACAAGGTAAGTTATATGCCATTTATTACTGTAATTCGTTTATTAACCCATCCTGAACAGGTGATGACTGAACCTTCCTTTCTATTTTCAGAATTGTACTTTCTGATTGAGAGGTTTTTGTCGACTGGACCATGTAAGAGTGCCGCTACAGTAAGTAGTTTTCCTTATTTCGATTGCTGAATGCTTCATTAGTAGTATGTATTTCACATTTTGTTTCTATTTTCAGGTTTTACGCAGGGAATTGGACGAACATGGGGTAAGTACTCTACATAAAATTCATAGTAAAATAACCGGCAATTGCGGGTGTTTACGTTAGAAAATACGGGAAATGCGCATTTATTTTGAAAAAATTTTGTGAAGTACCTCTGAAATGACATTATTTGAAATTTGGCACAATTTTGTATTAATCTTTTTTCTTTCATTTTCACACAGCTGCTACCCAAAAGAATTGACTGGGAAGGAAGAGAACATGAAAGAAGTTTTGAAAGTTTGGTAAGATTCCCAAGAGCAATGGTGGCAAAAATGGCAAAATTTTATTTTTTAAATAATGTATCTTTTATTGATTAGTGGGTCAATTTAAAATGCTCGTTGCATAAAGATATTAATTATCTACCAAATGATGTAAAATTTTATTTTTTATTTCAGTTCTGTAATTATTAATTTTATTGGAAAACAGCCTTACAAATGCAGAGAAAGTAAATTAGATTGACCTTTTGACGTCATGGGACAGAGATTTACTCTGGACCAATGGTTATCAGGCTTTGAAAAATTGAAGGATTTTGATTGGTTGATACAAATAAGATTTTAACTCCAGTATAGTTTGTTTCTAAAGTAAGCGATCATGTCATCAGGAAATTAAAGTCTGTTTCAAAATGCATCAGCATTGTGGTTGTTTTTTGTGTAATTTCCGTATGTAACACAATTATGTTGTTTAACTTTTAGGTTAAAATGGGGTAAAATATCCATTTTATTTCAAATTCAAACAATTTTTCTTTCTCCAAGTATAATTAACTCGTAATATTGAAAACACATTAAACTGTGCAGTGTTGTTGGTACTACTTTTTCTAATAATAAATTATTCAGAGTTCATTAGCATTATATATTAAAAAGGTAATACAGGGTATTTCAAATGGAAACATCATAATTTAAACCTCATTTTTTTACATTTCAAAATGTTTGATTGTATAGTTTATTTTATAGTTTTTTTTAATTTTTTTGCTTTATTTTTTTAGAAAAATTCCCCTGTTGAAATGGGAAAAAAGTATATAGCACTTACTTTGTCCATATTTAGAAATAATGGCTTTTAAAGGGTTTAAAGCTAAATCTTAAGAAATAAGTTTGTCAGATTTAACAACAGAAAAATAATTTTGGTTACTTAATCTTATGGTCAATTTTCAAATTTGTAAGATAGAATGCGAATACAATATATAAACAGAATAAAATGTTCCAGAATAAACATCAAATTTTTTTTTATTTTTTTAAAGTTTTGTATAGGCTACCTCTCTTATTCTACTAATGAAATTTGAGTAAATGTTTACAGTATTGATTGAAACGTCAAGAACTTGTGCATAATCAATTGGTTTTCCAGTTGAATAATTTTTTGCTGAGTAATGGCCCTTAGATGAAAAAAGTGTTTTGACCTGTGAATGATTTTTGTGTCTCCTCCAAAACAGTAGCTGCAACATGCTTCAAAGTAACTGGCGGCAACCTCTAAATACAACTGCATAATTGGCTGTCATCAGATGACACGACACATGAGCACAGATCGCCTTTGTTGTTAAAATTCAAACAATAATTTTGTAGCAGTTAAATATAGCTTTATACACTTTTAAAGTAGAATGATATAAAAGCTACAGGTCAATGATTATGTTGAGAGAAAGAAACATATCTAGGGTGCTCTACTTTGTATAGAAGGTTAGAATATGAGATTCAGTCAACTCAAAATTGTAATCTTACATTTTCCTCAATTTTTAGCAAATTTTTGTTCATCTTATATTACCCTCAATTTTTAGCAATTTTTTATCAACTACTGCAAAAATGTCCAGTCTAAATGAATGAATTATGTGCTGTAATGCCAAGAAAAGAAACCTTTGGATACTTACCTACATAGTAGTGTGTTCATGTTTTTCTTATTTCAGCTGGAGCTTAATAAACATATTGGATGTGATCATTTACTGAAAATATGTCAGCGTTTAGGACCCCTAATGGACGAGAAAGTCCGGCCCAACATTATGGGAGTAAAGTCTCTGTTGGGTGCCGGCAGCCAGTCATTATTGCGCACACAGCTAGGTACGTATTTGTCTAAAATGTAAAATATGCCAAGTGATATTTACAAAGTTCTGCATGTTAAATCTTATTTTTAGAATTTGTTAAGATTTGCATCACAATTTGTTAAAGACTATAAATGAAGATGTTATTATGAATCTGCTAACAGTGATTCCGAATCAACAAAGTTGTTTAATGTCATAGATATTATAAATTATGTATTTATATAAATCTTCAAACAATTAATATTTGCATCACCTTAGTGCTGCATATTTCTAATTATATTTAATTTGTATTACAGATATGAAGAAATTGTCATGGCAACCACAAGCTCATTCGGCATTGCAGCATGGCTGTTCTGTATATCCCCCAGTAAACTTAGTCCCACCTAAATGGCGTAAGTGAATTTTCAAAACAAATCTTAATGTTAAAAAAAAATATAATACTGATATTCATACTCATTAATGAATAGGAAGGCATTATTATTGACATATTGAGTGAAATAGATCATGAAGGGTATTTGTATTGAACAGAATAATTGCCAGTTGCTCTTAAGTTTGAAATTCACAATATTTAATACTGACAAACTTGGCATAAACTTGTGATAATCAGAATCTAAACTTAAATAAACACAATCATGTACATTATGTTGTAAAAAATATGAATGTTTCGCAGAGTTACGTATGCATTGCTGTCTCATTAAATAGACTGTTGAGAAAGTAATATTCTTAAATATAACTGGCCAGTGCATTCTTTATGCAAGTTTATTATTCGATGTTGAATCTCTTTACTCCAGGAATAATTTACTTTAATTTTGACGTTTTTTTGTTTTCTAATACTGGTTCCTGGAGACAATTAAAATAACATATCTTAATTTTTTTCAGAAACTATTCATCGTGGCCGAGAGCTGACAGGCAGAACACATTTAGGTCATGTGATTCCAACGTGCATGTATACACGAATACAACAACATAGTCGGAAGCTTGGTCATCTTTCTGCTGTATATTGTGCTTTGTTTGATCGTACTGGACAATACATCTTCACTGTAAGTTTTCTTCTGGTTATACCAGTATGTCTGTTTTGTTAATACATGCAGATCAGTTTTTTGTACATGTATATTTTATACAGATGTTGTGTGTGTTGTATTTAAGTGTAGTTTGCATAGAATGGTAATATACCAGTTGTCTAATTTGCATATTTGACCACAATGTATTTAGTGTTGAGCTCTATATATCCTGCGAGATGGAAAAAAGTCAATGGTTTTATTACTCTGGTGCAAGGTCATCATTTGCATAGAAAAGAACTTGAGTAACATTACTTCAACAGAATTGGTTTATACTTAAAGTGACATTATGCTCATTTTTTCAATGTGAAGCTGAGGTGAATAAGCTATATATTTGAAAAGATTTATTATTTTAATGCTGATTGACCAATAATTGATGATTAGAAATGTTTAGGGTAGAATATAAAAACTGCCAAAAATATAAACAGACTGCCCCACTCTTTTTATCACCTGAGTGTTACCAATACATTGTGAAGAATATTCTGTGTGCCATGTGGGCTATTGAATATTGATTAAAAATAGAATATGAAATTGGAAACAAATATGACAAAATGTTATCTTATTTTGACGTTTACCTGTTCTCTCAACATTTACACTTGGCTAGGCATAATGTCACTTCAAAAACCTACTGTGGATATCTAATTATTTCAAATACAGGCAGCTGATGACGCCCTTGTGAAAATCTGGTGGGTATTTGACAGTCGTTTGAAGGCGACCATGAGGGGTCATGCAGGGGAGATTACTGATATGGCCATTAATTACGAGAATACCCTCCTGGCATCAGGTAGTTGTGATAAAACTGTCCGTGTATGGTGTCTAAAGTCTTGTGCACCTGCTGCCGTGTTATTAGGACATACTGGGATGATTACATCACTTCAGGTAAAATCTGGTTGATTTTCATAACAATATTGATTTTTAAATTATGTCACTAATGGCCTTCCATAGAAACAATTGGTATATAACAGCATGAGTTTTACATGTACTTGATAACTTAATATCAGCTCTACATACCTACATACATGTATTGATTTTACCTGGTTACAGTTGTGATATATGAAGGCATGTTACATAGTCCATGGGCAAATTATTGATGGAATTCCTTTTGTAACATTTGTTATGCAGTGTTTTTGAATTTGAATTTGAATTTTTTATATTCACTTTATTTATAAAATGAGTTATTATTTTTTGTCTCTGTCAACTCTTAGCCTGCTAGGGGCAACTCTTCTTACCCGTGCTGTCTGAACTGGCTTCATGGTATGCACTGTTAACTATTCAGTCAGTACATATTTTGAAATTTTTATTAAGGCACTCCACTGACATGTTTTAACATCACGGAATTGGAAATATGTTTCCATTATTTGTGTACCATTTGATGTATATCTAGACCAATAATTTTTCTGCAAATTTTTAGATCATTCCCTCTCCCCTTTTTTCCAGAATCATCATTTTTATTATGAAAAATAGCTCAAAAATGAAAATGCAATGCTTTTTACTCAAAGGGCTTTAAGAATGGCACACAAATCGATCTTTAATTTTATAATGAGATTTTTTCATTCAGTCTGTTAATAGCAATTTGGTTTCCGGAGCATAACTTAAGTTCCATTTGGCCCGCAATATTCAAACTTAATAGGATGATTGTCCATATTGGGTAGAAGACCCCTATTGATTTTGGGGTCACAAGGTCAAAGGTCAAGGTCACTATTATCTTAAAACTGAAAACAGTTTCCGGAACATTACTTAAGTTCCATTTGGCCCACAGTGTTCAAACTTCATAGTATGATTGTCCATATTGGGTAGAAGAGCCCTATTGATTTTGGCGTCACAAGGTCAAGGTCACTATCACCTTAAAACTGAAAACATTTTCCGGAGCATAACTTAAGTTCCATTTGGCCAACAATATTCATACTTCATAGGATAATTGTCCATATTGGGTAGAAGACCCATTTTTTTTTTGGGGGGTCACAAGGTCAAAGGTCACTATTACCTTAAAACTGAAAACAGTTTCCAGAACATAACTTAAGTTCCATTTGGCCCACATTGTTCAAACTTCATAGGATGATTGTCCATATTGGGTAGAAGACCCCTATTGATTTTGGGGTCACAAGGTCAAAGGTCAAGGTCATTATTACTTTAAACTGAAAACAGTTTCCATACCCTAACTTAAGTTCCATTTGGCCCTCATTGTTCAACTTCATAGGATGATTGTCTATATTGGGTAGAAGACCCCTATTGATTTTGGGGTCACAAGGTCAAAGTTCAAGGTCACTATTACCTTAAAACTGAAAACAGTTTCCGGAGCAAAACTTAAGTTCCATTTGGCCCACAATATTCAAACTTCATAGGAGGATTGCTATTTGAAGGAGGTAATACTTTATTTAATTCCCATGTCTTACAAATGCTTCATCCTTACTAAAAAAACAAAACACTTTGGGCATATAATGCTCCGCCTAGCGGTGCTCTTGTTTACCTTAGTGGAGCTCCTTAAAAATAATAAAGCTGGACAACTCAATTTATGCTTAACAGCATGTCAGTACATTAACTTATTATTGTTGCCCGTTTGTGTATCCATTTTATGAGAGGAAGTACAAGTAAAAAAGAAAAGCCAGTGTTTATATGGCAGTTTTGCACTGATTATTTTCTTCGTAAGGTGACAAAATCACGAGTCATGTTAGAATTAAAGATATAACTCTTTTGTGAAATCACATTTCATGAATTATGTATGGTTTGTACATCTATATTGTCTTTTGAAAAATTGGATATTTTTCAATTATTTGACAAATATTTATTTTAGTTTTCACAATGGTGAAAGAAACAGACGTTATCTCGCGTCCACTGGAGGAGATGCTTGCGTCTGCTTCTGGGAATGGAATGTCACTGATAATTCTTTTAAGTAAGTACTTCAGGAGATACATGTTTTTTCTTTCAAGTTTGCATAATATTTTTAAGTATAAATGAAATATGAAAGTATAAGGTATATATGAAATATAAACATGTTAGCTTGATAAAATATTTACATTTGTTGGTGTAAATAAAATATGAGCATATTAAGGTATAAATAAAATATGAACATATTTGATAAGTTTTCAAACTCTTTATGTCATTTTACTTTTAAACATATATTTGTGAGAACAGTTTGTCAAGACTACTTCTTTGTGTTAAGAATTTTGAAAATTTCTTTAACACTTATGCTTCTGGAATCAAAAGAGATAAGCTTTTGTCACTAGTATAGAGCCAGGGCAGTCTGTGTATTTGTGCCGTCTGATCAAACTTTATAGCTAGCAATTTGGTTTCCGGAGCATAACTTAAGTTCCATTTGGCCCGCAATATTCAAACTTAATAGGATGATTGTCCATATTGGGTAGAAGACCCCTATTGATTTTGGGGTCACAAGGTCAAAGGTCAAGGTCACTATTATCTTAAAACTGAAAACAGTTTCCGGAACATTACTTAAGTTCCATTTGGCCCACAGTGTTCAAACTTCATAGTATGATTGTCCATATTGGGTAGAAGAGCCCTATTGATTTTGGCGTCACAAGGTCAAGGTCACTATCACCTTAAAACTGAAAACAGTTTCCGGAGCATAACTTAAGTTCCATTTGGCCAACAATATTCAAACTTCATAGGATAATTGTCCATATTGGGTAGAAGACCCATTTTGTTTTTGGGGTCACAAGGTCAAAGGTCAAGGTCACTATTACCTTAAAACTAAAAACAGTTTCCAGAACATAACTTAAGTTCCATTTGGCCCACAGTGTTCAAACTTCATAGGATGATTGTCCATATTGGGTAGAAGACCCCTATTGATTTCAAGGTCATTATTACTTTAAACTGAAAACAGTTTCCATACCCTAACGTAAGTTCCATTTGGCCCTCATTGTTCAACTTCATAGGATGATTGTCTATATTGGGTAGAACACCCCTATTGATTTTGGGGTCACATGGTCAAAGTTCAAGGTCACTATTACCTTAAAACTGAAAACAGTTTCCGGAGCATAACTTTAGTTCCATTTGGCCCACAATATTCAAACTTCATAGGAGGATTGCTATTTGAAGGAGGTAATACTTTATTTAATTCCCATGTCTTACAAATGCTTCATCCTTACTAAAAAAAACAAAACACTTTTGGGCATATAATGCTCCGCCTAGCGGTGCTCTTGTTTACCTTAGTGGAGCTCCTTAAAAATAATAAAGCTGGACAACTCAATTTATGCTTAACAGCATGTCAGTACATTAACTTATTATTGTTGCCCGTTTGTGTATCCATTTTATGAGAGGAAGTACAAGTAAAAAAGAAAAGCCAGTGTTTATTGGCAGTTTTGCACTGATTATTTTCTTCGTAAGGTGACAAAATCACGAGTCATGTTAGAATTAAAGATATAACTCTTTTGTGAAATCACATTTCATGAATTATGTATGGTTTGTACATCTATATTGTCTTTTGAGAAAATTGGATATTTTTCAATTATTTGACAAATATTTATTTTTAGTTTTCACCAATGGTGAAAGGAAATAGACGTTATCTCGCGTCCACTGGTGGAGATGCTTGCGTCTGCTTCTGGGAATGGAATGTCACTGATAATTCTTTTAAGTAAGTACTTCAGGAGATACATGTTATTTCTTTCAAGTTTGCATAATATTTTTAAGTATAAATGAAATATGAAAGTATAAGGTATATATGAAATATAAACATGTTAGCTTGATAAAATATTTACATTAGTGGGTGTAAATAAAATATGAACATATTAAGGTATAGATAAAATATGAACATATTTGATAAGTTTTCAAACTCTTTATGTCATTTTATTTTTAAACATATATTTGTGAGAACAGTTTGTCAAGACTACTTCTTTGTGTTAAGAATTTTGAAAATTTCTTTAACACTTATGCTTCTGGAATCAAAAGAGATAAGCTTTTGTCACTAGTATAGAGCCAGGGCAGTCTGTGTATTTGTGCCGTCTGATCAAACTTTATACTGATAGCCAACTAACTTTAAATTTTCTTCTTGATATCCCCAAATTGATAATGGACAGTTCCATAAATGAAAGCTAGACTGGTCCATTTAAGAAATTTAGCAGAGTTAATGTAAAGTCATTGTTACAACTGACATTTAATTAATTAAAGAGCTTTTATATTTCATGTTTTATATTTCCTTATTTCAGTGCTAGACCAGTGAAATATATAGAGAAATCTCGAGCAGGTGCACAGGTTTTATGCTCTTCATTTAGTCCAGGTGGAATGTTCTTTGCCGCAGGAAGTACTGACAATGTTATACGCATGTACCATTTTCACACAGGGTACCCGGAGAAGATAGGAGAACTTGAAAAACATACGGTAAGTTCAGTAACTTTATCATGCTCCATAAGCTTGTGCCTGAAATAATGCACGAAGTGGCACCTGAGGTCTTCCTCCACCAGTAAGCCGGAAAGCCCCTAAATGATCTCTACTGTGTTGATGTGAAATCAAACCAGCAACAAAAAATCATGCTCTATTAATTCTAGGGGAGCATATAACAATATTTTCAAGTACACACTAATATCATAAATATTTTTTAAAAAGGTACTTTGCATTGACAGATTTGTCAAGGTAGCTGAAGCTTAAAAAAGACTTTTATTCTTTCCCTCATAGTTCAATAAATATGCAAGTACATGTAATAAAGTGAGTATTTTGAAAATTCAAAGTTGATGGGATAGTTTGTTAAGTACAAGTTAAAGAGGTACTCAGGCAAATTTATGACAAAAATATCAAAATTATCTTATGTACTTGAATCACGCTAAAATGACATTTGTAAAAGTCCCAGCATGAATTTCTGTATAAATTCTATATAATTTGTGTTTGAAGCGTCAAAATATCTTTATATGTTGAACGAAATTTAGACGCCGACAGAATCACCGAGTAGTTTTAAAACTAGTTATGTGACTTGAACAAACCGTGCAAGTTACAATAATAGATATTGTGGATGTAGTATGATTGAAACAAACCTTATTCTTTCATTTGGCATGTTCTTAAATGTTTCCAGATAATTATTGTGACAATTATTGTGAAATCTTAAATGCTCTAACCTGACCCGCGGGGGTCAGGTTAGGAAAACCATCATATTATTCTTTATAAGGAAAAAAGTTTTGTTCATGTGACTGCCAAGTGTATTCATTTTGAGGAAATTTATAGATAAATGAATGAAAAATTCAAAATGAAGAAATGAAAATTTTGCCTGTGTATCCCTTTAAGAAATGCTTTAGATGATAACGGACAAGGAAGTCTAATTCAGATTTTGCAAGCCCTGATTAAATCTAGTTTCATTGTTTACAATTCCCTTAAAATCATTTTCAGGATCGTGTAGATAGCATTACTTATGCCAACAATGACAACAGATTTTTGAGTGGTAGTAAAGATGGTACGGCGTGTATCTGGAAGTTTGAGAGGAACGAGTGGCGTAGTTTAGTCCTAGATATGAACCTTATAGCACCAAAAAGGTATATAACCTCTCCAGTATGTTGTTTCATTAGTTTGTTATACTCTAGATGAAAAATATTTTAATGGAGCTCCAGTTTAATAAGGGTGCAAGATTTCATTTGCCTGAAATTGATGTTTTTCCTGGTCTTAAAAGCTCTCTTTTTGTGTATAAAATCAATTGAAATAATACTAAATTCAGGGCTTTCAGGTTTTCTGATATTTTTAACTTGCACCAATTCACTTAGGGTCAAAAACAAAGTCTAAAAACATAAAATTTGAGAATCTGACATAGATTAACTTAGGTACTTGAAACAGAAAATTTAAAAATTTGAAAGATAATATTAAAGAAGTATACTAAAGATTACATTAGTGCCATCTGATCATGGTCTTAACTCTTTACTATTTAGTCAGTACATATTGTGAAATTATAACTAATAATAATGGAGGCCTTAGAGTGAATAAAAGTTTGTTGTTGTAAAAAAATAATGAATGGTTGTGTCCTGATTAACGGATGGTCAAGACCATTTAAGATATTTTGCATGGTAAGGGTTTAGAAAGTTTTAACTCTGAATACTAGTTGGGAACAATTATATGCATTGATTGATTAAAATCAGTCAACTTTTCTACAGTGTCGTAGATGGTTATAATAATTGAATTTTTCTGTATATAAGAATATACAATGTATCTACTCAGGGAAAATGACAGTGACGATGAAGAAGAAGAGAAGAAAAAAGCTAAAAATAAAACACGTAATGACAATAATGACGATGATGAACTAGATGAAGACGGTAAACCACAGAAGTTAAAAGTTACGATGGTTGGATGGAATATTGACGATACTCTAGTGATGACTGCGATCAACGATCACTCACTAAAAGTCTGGTGCTCGTTTACCGGAAAATTGCTGTACAGACTTAGGGTATGTCATTAATATTTATATACTGGCATGTATAAATCTGATATTCTAATCCATCATTTTGTTAATTGTTTATTATTTGAGCCGCGTCACGAGAAAACCAACATAATGGGTTTGCCACCAGCATGGATCCAGACCAGCCTGCGCATCGGGATCAGGATCCATGCTGTTCATTTACTAACTATTTAACAAGTAGAGAAACTGATAGCGAACAGCATGGATCCTGATCAGACTGCGAGGATGTGCAGACTGGTCTGGATCCATGCTGGTCGCAAACCCATTATGTTGGTTTTGTCGTGACACGGCTCATTTGTATGTCGAGTATACAGTTAGTCAAATATTGTAGTTTTCTATTTTCCTACTTAGTAACAGCATTTTCTTTTAAATTTCATGACCGGGAATAAAACTTACAGGATAAAATTTTTTAGATATTTATTGAAGAAGCAGTTCCCATTGAAATATATTGAAATGTTGTAAAATTGAAACTTGAGGGGTTTTTTTCAGGGCCATAATGAGGAAGTGTTTGTATTGGAGCCTAATCCAATAGATGCACGCATCATGATGAGTGCCGGACATGATGGTTGTATCTTTATTTGGGATGTCATCAAAGGTCGACAAGTCAAAAGATTTTTCAATCGAGTAAGTATTATGTTTACTGATTATAACATTTTGAGCCAAATGTAAATTATATGTTGTTATTGTGTTTAGTGAAAAAGATGAGAGAAAACTACAGAAAAATGTTGTTTTTTTTTTAAAATTTTTATCTTGAACTTTCTACTTTAAAGTTTTCTATCATTCTAATTTATAAAAAAGGGCGGCAAAATTGTCAAAAGGATAATGTTGACTAAAATTCTATGATGACTGATTTTACAATATCTCCACTGTAATTCTTTAATGAGCCGCATCATGACAAAACCAACATAATGGGTTTGCGACCAGCATGGATCCAGACCAGCCTGCGCATCCGTGCAGTCTGATCAGGATCCATGCTGTTCGCTATTAGTTTCTCTACTTGTTATAGGGTCTGTAAGCGAACAGCATGGATCCTGATCAGACTGCGCGGATGCGCAGGCTGGTCTGGATCCATGCTGGTCGCAAACCCATAATGTTGGTTTTGTCATGACGCGGCTCAAATGTTTTAATTGAAGGCTGAATTACAGGAGTTTAGCCAATGAAAACTTCTGGAAAGGGTGAAGAAGTTGTTTCCTTTTTCAAGTAAGCAAGACATTGTGCCTAACGAGATCAATGGTCCTATAATGACATTCACGTATTGCTTTAACAATCTGATATTTAAAGTTACATGTATATAAAAAGCATGATAAATTTGTTTGTTTCATTGTTTTCATAATAGATTGAAGGTCAAGGTCATGGTGCTGTGTTTGATTGTAAATTCTCACCGGATGGAACAATGTTCACAGCTACAGATTCTCATGGACAGATGATGATTTATGGATATGGGGAGAATGAAAGGTGTAACAAGGTAAGATTTTTTTTTCCTGTATAGTTCTAAATAAAGCTTTTTCACAAATTTACAAGTAAAAAAAAAATCTTAACATAGTATCAGCTTTTATATCCAAAGGCTTTGATGACAATTTAACATTAGTTATAAAAATAAATAAATAAATCTTTAAAGAATTTACAAATATATAGACCGTAGATATTGATTCAATTGGCGCGAGAAAGTGGTTCTTTAATATTCAATGGATCACAAGTAAAATGTATAGTTAAATCAATTTTTACCACTTGAATAATAATGAAAGAAATATGTGAAAAATTATTTTATTCTATTTTAGCTTCCAGATCAACTGTTTTTCCATACCGACTACCGTCCACTCATTAGAGACTCGAACAACTATGTCCTGGATGAGCAGACACAGCAGGCACCGCACCTGATGCCATCCCCATTCCTAGTGGACATTGATGGCAACCCATACCCACCAATCATGCAGAGGCTCGTACCTGGTCGAGAAAACTGCCGAGATGACCAGCTTATACCAGAAGTTGCTGTCAATGAAGAAGGTAATGATTACATCCTTCAGAATTGTTTATGCCAACAGGCAGAGAAATGCTATCATATATCTGTTCATTAAACACTTGAGTTTCAGGCATATCAGCCACATGTCAGAGGTTTTAAAATAAGAAACTAATGGCATCAGAGCAATTTATATCTAATTCAGCTTGAATTCCATTTCTGTTATGTAAAGTTAACAAGATGAAAATACAAATTTAATAACAGTTTTAGTGAAAATTATAAGAATGGTGCAAAATGTAAAAACAAAAAAAAATGAATGAATATTTGTCTTGAAAAATGAATTCCTTTAAATATGGATGCTTTTAAATGTACCTCAGGTGGATTATTTAATCTTATTACTATTTTGTGCTTTAAAATGTGCAATGGAGCAGCATGTTTTTTTTTTCACCTTTAGGTCTTTATTATCTTGGTGGTCATTCTATGACTAAACCCATCACAAATATATAGATAAAAAGTTAATGTATCTTAGTTAATATTTTTTCATTTGATACATGTAGGTGAGCAAGAGGTAATGGGTGATCGTGTACCTGAACCAGCAGAGGAACACGCAGCAGAAGCCAGAGTAGAACCGGAACCAGGCCCTATTACTGAACATGAGAGTAATGAACCGGGTACCAGTGGTGAGGTACAGCCTAATATACGTGCCAGTATAGATCAGATGATCGAACAGTTGGCACGGGAACAAGATCAGCGACTTGCTGCACGTGGGGAGATACCACTAAGCTCGCCACCTCCACAGATGAGATCACCAAGAGCAGGACCTTCTAGGTTGAATTCAGGTCTGACTCCTTAATATTGATAATCGCTGTTTAATTAACAATGAACTCCTTAAAAAAAAACTATTAAAATTTGTATTCAATCTCATTCATAATTATTTATGTGTGAAAAAAGCACTTCATTTCAATTCTATCAAAACTCTAGGTCCCTGACCTTAAATAGTGCATCACCTGTTGAAATTCACCACAATAAAAAAAACATTTACAGAAATTACCATGTTTAATCACTTATTAATAAATGCCACCTGCACAACGACACATGCAGCAAAGCCTGTTCAACATAAGCATTTAGTATAGGGGTTGAATTAGCAAGGTAAGTTCTTTAATTCAAGAATGTAATGATATCCATTGACAGCAAGGTATTCATTTAGTGGTGGCATGAAGGACTGTATAGGCTTTGATAAACATACGTATATCTGCACAACCTGACATGATACTTTTATTTCAAAACAGTAACAGGAACGAGTGGTTCACACATGGTTGGTATGAGAAGAGTTGGCGAGACAGAGGGAGTACGGCAGTCGCTAGGCAACATTTTACAAGTGTCCACATCAAAAGATCTAGTTGCTCTCAGTAGACGCATGGTCATACGAGGAATGGACCCTGCTGTTCTTAAGTAAGGAATTTTTTCCATTGATTATTATGAATCAATGCCTGAAAAAGTTCAATAAGAATGTATAAGAATTATTTCAATGATTCCATACAAAGTGAAAAATTTAAGTCCTAATATTTATCAATGAAATATATAAATATTTGAATTTTTCTGCTTTTAAGTTTTGGTTGTTTGGTTTTTGATTCAACAGAAGTCTTTTGTTTGCTTAAATAATTTAGCCCTGTGTAATTTCATACTGAAAATTTTATCAATAGTTCATCAAAAAATGGTTTCAGAGGAGCTTTTTAGTTTCAATATTAATAATATAAAAAACAAAAAAAACTATTTTAGAAAAAGCGAGGAAAAACGAATAGCTCATGCCGAAATTGAGGTGCGGCAATACATACTGGAGAAAAGAAAGAAGAATCTGGTAGTTAGACGAGACAGTTCTGTAAGTACAGTATGACCGTTTGACCTTATGCTCTCCAACCACATTTTCCCGCCATTTTTCGGTCATCAGACGCTCATTTCATATTACAGTTAATTTAAATAATTAATTTTGTCTGATATTTTTAGTTCTTTTTGGTTTATATGATTTATGATTAGTAGATAAAAAAAATGTTCTTTACAAGCTAGCATATGATAAGTGATAATATGTTGTGTTGACATGTAGGAAGTAAAATTTCTTTATAGTGTCGATCATGCGTTTTCATAGCAAGCTTTCACGTTTATCATCATCACATGATACACATGGCTTTGCTTTGACATCTTACATTCACTTAAAAATTCATTTATTTGTCATTTGACGTCATTTGATCGTAGCTGTTGGTACATTATCATTAATCATGTATTTCATGAGAGCATAGTTTCAGGGTCATCATACTGTATACACAGGCCACAGCATATGTGTAATCTATAGTTAGTCACCCTATGTTGTAACAATGCATAAGTGTACACGGAACTCACTGCATATGTGTAATCTATAGTTAGTCACCCTATGTTGTAACAATGCATGTGTGTACACGGAGCTCACAGCATATGTGTAATCTATAGTTACTCACCCTATGTTGTAACAATGCATGTGTGTACACGGAGCTCACAGCATATGTGTAATCTATAGTTAGTCACCCTATGTTGTAACAATGCATGTGTGTACACGGAGCTCACAGCATATGTGTAATCTATAGTTAGTCACCCTATGTTGTAACTATGCATATGTGTACACGGAACTCACAGCAAATATGTAATCTATAGTTAGTCACCCTATGTTGTAACTATGCATATGTGTACATAGATCTCACAGCATATTTGTAACCTGTTGTAACACTGCTAGTGTATTCACGGACCTTACAGCATATGTGTAATCTATAGTTAGTCACCGAGTGTTGTAACCATGCATGTTTGTATGCAGATTTCGAAGCATAAGGTAACTGATAGTTAGTCGTCTTATATTGTTATCATGCATGTACACACACAGACCTTACAGCATATGTGTAATCTATAGTTAGTCACGCAAAGTTGTAACAATGCATGTTTGTATATGTTTGTCTCACTGTATATGTTTAATCTGTAGTTAGTCACCCTATATTTAAACCACAGGGCTCACACACATTCATGTAACTTTTTATGTGTATTCACAGGGTTCACAGAATATGTGTTATCTATGGTCACCCTATGTTGTAACAATTCATGTGTAAATACAGAGCCTACAACATTGTGACCATGGATGTGTATACACAGGGCTCACAGCATATGTGTACTCTTTAGTCACCCTATGTTGTAACAATTCATATGTAAATACAGAGCTCACAACATATGTGTAATTTGTAGTATGTCACCCATTGTTGAACATTATTGCATATGTATTCAAAGACCTTGTAGCATATATGTAATCTATATCTAGTCACCCTTGTTTTTAACTACATTGTAAGCATGTATGATCACAGGGTTCACTCTATATGTGTTATATGTAGTTGTTCACTAATTCTGCATGTGTGTAGAACCAAAGCATACATCGGTATGTTCTATAATATGTTTAACCTGTAGTTAATCACTATATATAGTAACAAGGCTTATATATTCCTAGAAATATAATATAAATGTAATCTGTAGATAGCCCTAGTGTGACATGTACATGATTTATACACGAATAAATCAGGATCATGTTCACTTAGCCCACAATATAAAAGTATGATCAGTCAAGCATGTTGTTTATTGTGTACATGTAGTATTAACATATCATGTAATATAAGTTCCTCCTTTGCGGGAAGACATCATATCCATTTCACTTCCTCTCTAATTTTTGTAGCCATTTTACTTCCTCTGTAATTTTTATAGCCATTTTACTTCCTCTGTAATTTTTATAGCCATTTCACTTCCTCTGTAATTTTTATAGCCATTTCACTTCCTCTGTAATTTTATAGCCATTTTACTTCCTCTGTAATTTTTATTGCCATTTCATTTCCTCTGTAATTTTTATTGCCATTTCATTTCCTCTGTAATTATGTCTCCCCCACCTCGGGGGGAGACATATTGTTTTTGCCCTGTCCGTCCGTCCGTCAGTCCGTCCGTCCGTCAGTCCGTCAGTCCGTCCGTCCATTCTTCGTTTCCGGACGATAACTAGAGTTCCTTTTGACCTACAGCTCTCAAACTTCATAGGATGAATGGTCTTATTGAGCAGATGATCCCTATTGTTTTTGGGGTCAGTAGTTCAAAGGTCAAGGTCACAGTGACCGTTGGTCAATTTCTCGTTTCCGGATGATAACTAGAGTTCCTTTTGACCTACAGCCCTCAAACTTCATAGGATGATTGGTCTTATAGAGCTGATGATCCCTATTGTTTTTGGGGTCAGTAGTTCAAAGGTCAAGGTCACAGTGACCGTTGGTCAATTTCTCGTTTCCGGATGATAACTAGAGTTCCTTTTGACCTACAGCCCTCAAACTTCATAGGATGATTGGTCTTATAGAGCTGATGATCCCTATTGTTTTTGGGTCAGTAGGTCAAAGGTCAAGGTCACACTGACCGTTGGTCAATTTCTCGTTTCCGGATGATAACTAGAGTTCCTTTAGACCTACAGACCTCAAACTTCATAGGATGATTGGTCTTATTGAGCAGATGATCCTATTGTTTTTGGGGTCAGTAGTTCAAAGGTCAAGGTCACAGTGACCGTTGGTCAATTTCTCGTTCCGGATGATAACTAGAGTTCCTTTTGACCTACAGCCCTCAAACTTCATAGGATGATTGGTCTTATAGAGCAGATGATCCCTATTGTTTTTGGGGTCAGTAGGTCAAAGGTCAAGGTCACAGTGACCGTTGGTCAATTTCTCATTTCCGGATGATAACTAGAGTTCCTTTTGACCTACAACCCTCAAACTTCATAGGATGATTGGTCTTATTAATCAAATGATCCCTATTGTTTTAATGGTCAGTAGGTCAAAGGTCAAGGTCACAGCGACCGTTGCAGTGGGGGAGACATGCGCTTTTTTACAAAAGCATCCTCTAGTTTTTATAGCTATTTTACTTCCTCTGTAATTTTTATTGCCATTTCACTTCTTCTGTAATTTTTATTGCCATTTCATTCCTCTGTAATTTTTATAGCCATTTCACTTCCTCTGTAATTTTTATAGCCACTTCACTTCTTCTGTAATTTTATAGCTATTTCACTTCCTTTGTAATTTTATAGCTATTTCACTTCCTCTGTAGTCTTTATAGCCATTTCACTTCTTCTGTAATTTTATAGCTATTTCACTTCCTCTGTAATTTTTATAGCCATTTCACTTCTTCTGTAATTTTTATACCATTTCACATCCTCTGTAATTTTTATAGCCATTTCACTTCCACTGTAATTTTTATAGCCATTTCACTTCCTCTGTAATTTTAATAGCCATTTCACTTCCTCTGTAATTTTATAGCCATTTCATTTCCTCTGTAATTTTTATAGCCATTTCACTTCCACTGTAATTTTTATAGCCATTTCACTTCCTCTGTAATTTTTATAGCCATTTCACTTCTTCTGTAATTTTTATAGCCATTTCACTTCTTCTGTAATTTTTATTGCCATTTTACTTCCTCTGTAATTTTCATAGCCATTTCACTTCCTCTTTAATTTCTATTGCCATTTCACTTCCTCTTTAATTATGTCTCCCCCACCTCGGGGGGAGACATATTGTTTTTGCCCTGTCCGTCCGTCCGTCCGTCAGTCCGTCAGTCCGTCCGTCCATTCTTCGTTTCCGGACGATAACTAGAGTTCCTTTTGACCTACAGCCCTCAAACTTCATAGGATGATTGGTCTTATAGAGCTGATGATCCCTATTGTTTTTGGGGTCAGTAGGTCAAAGGTCAAGGTCACACTGACCGTTGGTCAATTTCTCGTTTCCGGATGATAACTAGAGTTCCTTTAGACCTACAGACCTCAAACTTCATAGGATGATTGGTCTTATTGAGCAGATGATCCCTATTGTTTTTGGGGTCAGTAGTTCAAAGGTCAAGGTCACAGTGACCGTTGGTCAATTTCTCGTTTCCGGATGATAACTAGAGTTCCTTTTGACCTACAGCCCTCAAACTTCATAGGATGATTGGTCTTATAGAGCAGATGATCCCTATTGTTTTTGGGGTCAGTAGGTCAAAGGTCAAGGTCACAGTGACCGTTGGTCAATTTCTCATTTCCGGATGATAACTAGAGTTCCTTTTGACCTACAACCCTCAAACTGGGGGGAGACATATTGTTTTTGCCCTGTCCGTCCGTCCGTCAGTCCGTCCGTCCATTCTTCGTTTCCGGACAAGACTAGAGTTCCTTTTGACCTACAGCTCTCAAACTTCATAGGATGATTGGTCTTATTGAGCAGATGATCCCTATTGTTTTTGGGGTCAGTAGTTCAAAGGTCAAGGTCACAGTGACCGTTGGTCTACACGTTCTCTGGATGTGGTGAATTTTTGTTTCAAGTATCTACCAGAGAGGCTTCATTGTGAAAACGAGTGGAGTCATCCCAACACACTACAGTTATCATGATTTTACATACATTGTAATTTGAGTTGTCTTTCAATAGT
This sequence comes from Ruditapes philippinarum, assembly GCF_026571515.1. Classification (NCBI taxonomy): domain Eukaryota; kingdom Metazoa; phylum Mollusca; class Bivalvia; order Venerida; family Veneridae; genus Ruditapes; species Ruditapes philippinarum. The sequence continues at coordinate 148,265 of NW_026865153.1, forward strand.
GTAAAAAAATCTGACAATATGAACGTTTGTTTCAAGTATCATCAAAATCCTTTAAAGGTTTGAAGAATTATGGAGCAGACACAATTTCATTTAATTTCATTTGTGAAACTATATATGATATGACCATCAAGTGCAATTTCGTTTGACGCCCGCCTGCCATACGCTGATTGAATAACCAGGATTTTCAAAATTGAATACCTGGTTAAAAACAAACAGTTTAGGAAGCATCTTCTCATACAACCTTAACAATAGAAACCATCCATAGACAGCCTTCATTGAAGTGACTACCGGGTATTTACATTATCTTATCTCCATTTCCATTCCTGTTTCCATTCACAGTTATTCTCAGCAGTGGGGGAGACATGCGCTTTTTTACAAAAGCATCCTCTAGTTTCTATTGCCATTTCATTTCCTCTGTAATTTTTATTGCCATTTCATTTCCTCTGTAATTTTCATAGCCATTTCACTTCTTCTGTAATTTTTATACCATTTCACATCCTCTGTAATTTTCATAGCCATTTCACTTCTTCTGTAATTTTTATACCATTTCACATCCTCTGTAATTTTCATAGCCATTTCACTTCTGTAATTTTATAGCCATTTCACTTCTTCTGTAATTTTCATAGCCATTTCACTTCTTCTGTAATTTTATAGCCATTTCACTTCTTCTGTAATTTTCATAGCCATTTCACTTCTTCTGTAATTTAATAGCCATTTCACTTCTTCTGTAATTTTTATACCATTTCACATCCTCTGTAATTTTCATAGCCATTTCACTTCTTCTGTAATTTTCATAGCCATTTCACTTCATCTGTAGCTTTTATATCCATGTACCAAGCAGATCTATTTTGTTTTACCAAGCCCGTCTGCTTAGTTCAGCAATGTTCTTCAGAGGTTCGGAAAGCTTTTACATTATAATAGAAAACACATAAGTACTGGTGCATTGTCCAGGAACAGTGGTTTAGTTGATAACTGGCCAAAATATTACTATTATTTAAGTTTGAAATATAGTAAAAATCTAAATATTAACACAAGGGAAAGGCAACACAAACATTTTAAACCATTATCAAACTTGCATGTGTACTGAATTTACATATTATAGTAGTCTAACCATTTGTCACTAATGATAAAAATTTGTTACCATTTCTATTTTAATATCTTCTATATACATGTACCTGCTACATTCATAGACCATCATGTATTATTAATGAATTTTGAAATCAAAGAATAAAAGTTTATTAAGTCACATAATTTGATAGATAAATATCTGTTTTAGAAAATGTATTGATATTTGTAACCAGTATTTATGAAAGTTACTATTTGCTAAGTAAAATATTGATGAAGCTTTTTGAAGTAATACATTGTACATGTAATTGGTATTGATAAAAATTTTTTATAAAGCATGTAAGTCTGAAATTTGGATAAAAACAACATATTGATAATGTACATGTATATTAACCATTTGTTTATTGATTCTTATTTTAAATTTTTTTCATTTAATAAAGGATGAACCTAGTGATACGGGAATTCAGACCCGCAAGAAAAAGAAGAGGTCAAGTAAGCGCGGATATTCTGCGCGCGCGGGAGCGGACAACGAGGATGCTGTGACAAATCGTCTGACAAGGCGAGCTCTTTATGATACAGATGAAGAGGTAAAACCATTATTACCTTGTCAATCTGTTATACAGCTAACGACTGCTTGAGATTGTATGAATAGATAACTTATTATCTGACAGTATATTAAGTTTGAGGTCCGACAGTTAAGTGAACAGACACTGGACAGTGAACTTAACTGACCGCTGGCATGGAGTGAACTCTTTTCTGACAGTGAACTTATTAGACATTAGACAGTGGAATCAAATGGTATTTGACAGTGAATTTAAATGACAACAGATATGTGACAGTGAAAGTTGTTTGACTTTAAACCTGTAGGTTTTATAACAGCCAAACACTATTGGTTAGAGCATCCAAGATGTTTTATCAGGGTCCAATGTAAATGCATAGCACTCCTCTGTAGTGTTTAATTTTAAGCTGAAATATTTATTTAAAGTAGATCAGTACCTCTGAGTTTTCAGGCTGTTGGTGTAATCAAGTACAAAATATGCTAAAAATAATGAAAGTCCTAAGAAGACATTTGTGTTTACCAGTGATAAAGATGTTTCTGATATTCAATAGACATTCAAGCTTATTATCATTTGTCATACCAGATGTTCAAATACATTGTCATTGTGTATAGTAATAATAATAATAATAAGATACGTGATCATGGAAATGCCAGTTGACTACCTCATATTGCCAGTTAAACATTTTATCACTTGCAAAAATCTGCAAGTAGAAAATCTTGCTAAATTCTAACCCTGCTGTAAGGCTCCACCCCCACTTAATTCCCATTGGACAATGAATTCAACTGGTTTCTGACAGTGGACTTTATTGACATTGAACATCTCCCTGACAAAATATATAAGATATAACCCTAAGTGATAACAGGTCAAGGGATTCCATGTAATCAATGTTGTTGACTGAAACCATTTGATTACTATAATAAGTATTAAACAATAGGTTTTGTCCTGTTCTTAAAATATAATCTGGTCATTGATTTATGATATTTTTTTATAGAATAGTTTAGTTATATTTAAGTTAGCTACCTGCATCAAATGATTGATTTTATGATCTTTGATGATCCTGTAAACAAACTATTAATTCTTAACACCAAAGATTTGATAAAGGTTTTCTAAAACACTAGAAAATTTGTATAGACAAATGTACTTGTAGAAATGATGATTTTACATTGCAGGTAGAAGATGAAATAGGTTCTGATATGTGGGAGGAGGACACTTATCTTGACCTGGAGTAAGTGTTGTTGTTTTTTTTTTGTATTTAATCTTCATTATCACCTGCTTGATTATGGTAGAGATCTAATTTTGGCAATGTCTGTTTGTCCAAAGCTACAGTTCTACATTGGTTGGATTATTTCAATAAAATAATTTGCACATGTTTGTGTGAAAATTATCCCATAATGAGTTTTTTCTCATGTATGTTTTCACTTTTCAGTAGCTGACATATAGTTTTAAGTATTTTAGTCTGTTATTACTAGAATAAACATGCAATACTGAAAAAAAAATCTAAATCCTATCAGTTGATCCTTATTCTCAGTTTGACTTTGTGGACATAAGGCAAATGTTAACTTAAATTCTGTTGTTGTTTTTTTTCTATCAGTGATTCCAGTGAATACTCAGATTGGTGCGTAGAAACCAGCATCAACCTCGAACCGCCAAAAAGGAAATCAACAAGGTCGAGGAAACGTAAACGATACACGTCGTCTGAGATTTCCGAAGATGAGGAGTCGACACCTAGAGGGAGTCGTGAACAAACACCTGGCAGTCGAGAAGGAAGTCAGCCCCGAGGCAAAGCACCAAAGAAACAAGATAAACAAGCTGCAAAAAAAGTGAAGAGAAAGCAAAGAGGAAAGGTGAGAATAAAAGAGTGATGTATGATTGAAATGTGTCCAGTTTTTAGCTTGTCTGTTTTGAAGAAAAAGTCAAACTAACTGCATTATGTTTGCTTTGTTGTTGTTATGCAAAAACGTCACAATGTAACCAAATATTTAAACACTTAAATGAAGGTATCAACATGAAACTTTGAACATTTCATTATCATGACAAGGCACAGTTTGTTAAGGGACATTATTCTGAAAGCTATTTTTTTGGGTTTATGCCCTTTTTTAAAGTAGAATATTTATAAAGTGGTTGTTGCTCTTAACTGAGGAGCATTAAAGCGTTATACAGTGCTCTTGTTTTTCTTTATATTTACTTTTGTATGTTCAAAATTGCAAACTATTTGGTACATAGATGTACCATAGTATACATTATTTGAAAATGTTTAAACTTTAAAAAATTGAAAAAGAAATTACTTGTTTGTAATAATTGCCGGTTTCGAAGTAAAATAAATAGAAGTTATTTGAGTTTTTGCTATAAATACAGGATTTTTCATGGATGGTATGAAGACAAATATTTTACGAGTGGCAATAGCGGTTTATGTGGAAATCATCAAGGGGATATTATATGTTAATTTCAATCCATTTGAAGTATTATTAATGTGCAGGTTACAATGGCAGTATACTTATGGTATAGGGTAAGCCGTTTTTGCCACTAGTGTCTGGTTAAAAAAGCATTATACCAATGACGAGAGATTATTGTCTGAATTAAGAGTGTGTAAAATTTTTATTTTAACCTTTAAAGCAAAAGCAGACGGCCCATGAAGCAGCCGCTTTACCCGGAAAATCACCAGAAGAGATTCAAGAACTGCTGAGAATATTCCGTCCCCCTGATTGGCTGACAGATGTTGTACCACGTAAACAGCCGTATTTCCCGCAGATGGGCGATGAAGTTATTTATTTCCGTCAAGGTCATGAGTTTTATGTGAAAGAGGTTGCCAGACGTAAGGTTTATCATCTAGACCCGAACAAAAATCAGGCGTGGCATAAATATCCCAGACTTAGGGTAAGTATCTAAATACAGTAAAAACTGATGTTTCAAAATAAATTTTAGATAGCTTCATGAATTTTGAAACTACAGAGTTGTTTTGGTTTTTTTGTGGGAGGTTTTTTTTTGTGTTGAATAGCAATGAACGAAGAAATGATTCATTGTAGTGCATGTAAGATATTTAGACTTTGTAATTCTCTTGAAAGAAGCATTTTATTTGTTCTTTGAGATTTACATAATGGAAAAAAAGGAAAATTTATTAATTAGCCATTTTGTTGTTTGTATGCTTGCACCTTGGAGAGATGTCTGTCTTGCTTTCACGCTGTCCATCCATAACTGATAAAACAATATAATGTGGGACATTTGTGTCCTATGGACATATTTCTCATTTTAACCTTTGTTGAACTTACTGCAAAAACTGTTTCTAAATAAATTCTATAAACCTATGTTACAAATATTTTTTTCATTACATGGAATAGGAGCAGGAGTTGGTTCGGATAGTTGGTATAAGGTACGAGATGTTGAAATGTGGTGTACGATTATGTTGTCTGAAACTCAACTACATTGACCCATCTACCTTGAAAAATACGGGCGGATCTTTCAGTATAAAGTGAGTAGCTGTTTCATCGTGATGTTTAATAACTTAAAAGACCCATTAAGTCTCAAAAATGCTAATATTTTAATTATTTAAAAGCATTTTATTTTTTGGTGTTCTGTTACAATTTTCAAAAAAGTAACTCATTGGCCATAAAACTAAGGCATCTTTTGGCGTCAAGTATAATTAAAGTGATTTAGTGTTTTGTATGGAAGTCAAAATAGGCTTTTGTTTACGTTGTGCTACTTAAAGACAACTTGTTAAACATTCAATGCTATTTTATTTGATAAGCAACTTCCATGATCCTAATCCATTATTACAACAAAATGATCTAGATCCATTATTACATCAACATGTTCTATATCAAAATTACGACAACATGATCTAAATCCATTATTACCCACAACATGATTTGAATCCATTATTACCACAACATGATCTAAATCCATTTTTACCACAACATGATCTAAATCCATTTTTACCACAACATGATTTAAATCCATTATTACCACAACATGATCTAAATCCATTTTTACGACAACATGATTTAAATCCATTATTACCACAACATGATCTAAATCCATTATTACCCACAACATGATCTAAATCCATTATTACCACAACATGATTTAAATCCATTATTACCGCAACATGATCTAAATCCATTATTACCACAACATGATTTAAATCCATTATTACCACAACATGATCTAAGTCCATTATTATCACAACATGATTTAAATCCATTATTACAACAACATGATCTAAATCCATTATTACCACAACATGATTTAAATCCATTATTACCACAACATGATCTAAATCCATTATTACCCACAACATGATTTAAATCCATTATTACAACAACATGATTTAAATCCATTATTACCACAATATGATCTAAATCCATTATTACCACAATATGATCTAAATCCATTATTACCACAACATGATTTAAATCCATTATTACCACAACATGATTTAAATCCATTATTACCACAACATGATCTAAATCCATTATTACAACAACATGATCTAAATCCATTATTACCACAACATGATCTAAGTCCATTATTACAACAACATGATCTAAATCCATTATTACCACAACATGATCTAAATCCATTATTACAACAACATGATCTAAATCCATTATTACAACAACATGATCTAAAACCATTATTACCACAATATGATCTAAATCCATGATTACCACAACATGATCTAAATCCATTATTACAACAACATGATCTAAATCCATTATTACCACAACATGATTTAAATCCATTATTACCACAACATGATCTAAATCCATTTTTACCACAACATGATCTAAATCCATTATTATCACAACATGATTTAAATCCATTATTACAACAACATGATCTAAATCCATTATCACCACAACATGATTTAAATCCATTATTACAACAACATGATTTAAATCCATTATTACCACAATATGATCTAAATCCATTATTACCACAACATGATTTAAATCCATTATTACCACAACATGATCTAAATCCATTTTTACCACAACATGATTTAAATCCATTATTACCACAATATGATCTAAATCCATTATTACCACAACATGATTTAAATCCATTATTACCACAACATGATCTAAATCCATTATTACCACAACATGATTTAAATCCATTATTACCACAACATGATCTAAGTCCATTATTATCACAACATGATTTAAATCCATTATTACAACAACATGATCTAAATCCATTATTACCACAACATGATTTAAATCCATTATTACAACAACATGATTTAAATCCATTATTACCACAACATGATCTTAATCCATTTTAACTACATGATCTAAATCCATTATTACAACAACATGATCTAAATCCATGATTACCACAACATGGTCTAAATCCATTATTACAACATTATCTAAGGGGCTTTGAATTCTTTCATGTGAGGAAGCTATCCAGCTAGCTTACAGAACATCGGTGGTTCTACTAAGGTGCCTGTAATGCACGGAGGGGCACCTGAGGTCTTCCTCCACCATTAAAGCTGGAACGTCGCGATATGACCTATACTGTGTCGATGTGACATTAAACCCAATCAAACAAAACAAAAACAAAATCCATTATTATACTAGCATGAACTAAATTCATTATTACATACTAAAAACCACATGTTTGTTCTTTTTACAAAAAGATGAAATCATTCATCTATGAGGCTAAATGGGCCTTAAAATTAATATACATAATAGGACAAACAATTGAATATCCCTAGACTGGTATTTGTATGCCAACAGTAAGTTCCATATACCAACATGTTAATTGCAATCTGTAGTTTCTGAAATTCTGATAATTATTTAGCACAGATGTGAAGATAAGAAATCCATCATGGCTTCCAAGATGGCCGTCAATTTGGAAGACATAAAGCATATATTTGTTTTCGCAAATTTCTTAGTGTTAATAATGATGAAAAAGTAAGTTTATGGAAGTGACATAGAATTAAAGATTTTATGTTTCATAGAAAGAAGGGAGGTGTGTGGTTAAATCAGGTGTGTGGTATTCTCTATGAATTGAAGGAAATAAATTTCTTTAAATGGTATATTTAATTTCTATATTTCAGATACCATGACATGCCAGATGTGGTGGATTTTCTAGTGCTCAAACAAAACTATGACATTGCCATGTCTAGAAACTGGAAACCAGGTCAGGCATAAGAATTATTTTTGTATTAAAATTTTAATGCATTTATTTCCTTACTGGGAATGATGTTTTTTTTTTGCTTTTTGTTTCAATTTTATCAGCATAAGTAGCATAATCAACTTCCTTTGGTCATATACAAGAACATAAATATGATTATATATAAGTACTTAGTAACTTGATTTAAAAATCTGTATAATGTAATGTTAGACTGCTCTAGGTTCATCATTTAAAACAGGTCATGTCCATTACATGAATTTCTTACGGAAATTATTAAAGCTGCATGCCTCCCGATGGGCCAAATTATTTCAAGAAAATCAAACTTAAGAAGAATGTACTAAGATTTTAAGAAAAGTGATAATATTAACTAATGCAGTAAAGGGCTATTTTTGCATATTTTAACCTCATTTTGGTTATTTACATTGATTGTAATTGGCTTTTGCAATGTGTAAATAACTTTCTTTGTTCACTTTACAATGTTTTACTTTGAAACACATATTCAAATTTTTAATACGAAATTAGCATGAGTCTGAAGCCACGCTGCTTTAGTTGAAGGTAATTTTTGTTGTCAATATTGATTGAAATAGAAATTTGATAATATATATTCTATCCATATTTTTATTATTTTCAGGTGACAGATTCCGTTCAGTGATAGATGACTCATGGTGGATAGGTGTTATAGAGGCTCAGATTCCATACCAGAAAGAATACCCAGACTGTATGTTCCAGTGCTTCAAAGTCAGGTACTTATAAGCTATAATGATAAATGGGCATGTAATAACATTAAGACACATCCTTTCCATTCAGGCCTACAGAATGATTCAAAGTTCTCTTGTTAAAGTTACATTAAATAAATATGTAAAAATATTTTGCGGTCGGCCTAATAACCAAGCATTCTACTGTTTTATTATGCCCCCGCCATGTAATGGCCGGGGCATATAGTGTTTCCCTGTTCCGTCCTTCCATCCTTCCGTCCTTTCGTCATTCTGTCATTCCGTCATCATCAGTTTCCGTTCATTATCTTAAGAACGGTTGCACACATTCAACTCAAATTTGACATATGGATATGTCATGAGAAAATACAGGTCAAGTTTGAATTTGGTCATGGTTCGATGATTTTTGGCAGAGTTATGCCCCTTTTACTTTGAAAATAATATGAAATTTTCAGTTTCCGTTCATTATCTCCCCAACGGTACAACACATTCAACTCAAACTTGACATATGGATATGTCATGAGAAAATACAGGTCAAGTTCGAATTTGGTCATGGTTCGATGATTTTTGGCAGAGTTATGCCCCTTTTACTTTGAAAATAATATGAAATTTTCAGTTTCCGTTCATTATCTCCCCAAAGGTACAACCCATTCAACTCAAACTTGACATATGGATATGTCATGAAAAAATACAGGTCAAGTTTGAATTTGTTCATGGTTCGATGATTTTTGGCAGAGTTATGCCCCTTTTACTTTGAAAATAATATGAAATTTTCAGTTTCCGTTCATTATCTCCCCAAAGGTACAACCCATTCAACTCAAACTTGACATATGGATATGTCATGAAAAAATACAGGTCAAGTTTGAATTTGGTCATGGTTCGATGATTTTTGGCAGAGTTATGCCCCTTTTACTTTGAAAACAATATGAAATTTTTAGTTTCTGTTCATTATCTCCCCAATGGTACAACACATTCAACTCAAAAGTTGACATATGGATGCGTCAAAGGCATGCGCAGGTCAAGTTCAAATTTGGTCATGGTTTAATGATTTTTGGCAGAGTTATGCCCCTTTCACTTTGAAAGTAATATGAAATTTTCAGTTTCCATTTATTATCTCCCCAATGGTACAACACATTTAACTCAAATTTGACATATGGATATGTCAAAGGAATGGGCAGGTCAAGTTGGAATTTGGTCATGGTTTGATGATTTTTTGGCAGAGTTATGTCCCTTTCACTTTGAAAATAATATAGATACATCTTAGGAATAAGCAGTTTAAGTTTGAATTTGGTCGTGGTTCAATGATTTTAGACACTTATCTTTCCTGAATGTTGGAAAAATTTTGAACTTTCAGTTTCAGCACTCATACTTTTAGCCACAATTTTGGCTACAAATATGCAATATGCTATTTTTAAAAGGTTAAGACTGAATAATTTCAGTGCCTTGAACATTGTATGAAAATGGTTTGTGTTAACATTGTATAGTTTTAAGGGCTTTGAACTTAAAATGAAAAAAATAATTAATGCACCATCTGAAATTTTGGCTGCATGCGGGGGCATCCGTGGCATGATGACACATTTCTAGTTAACCTTTTTACCAGTATTGTTGTAAATCTCATCAAATATTGTTCATAAATTACGATTTTAAACGGAAAACCCCACGGTAACACTAAAGTTCGTATACGAATTTTAACATGCAAATGAAGACTATAATCAGTTCATGTATGTGCTACGTCACAGTGTTATAGTTGCTATACAGAACACAGCAAATACGAGATTTTCATGTGCATACACACTTTAACCGTTTTAGCTTCACGGTGCACTTGGCATGGCGTTCAGGAAAGGGTAATCATCTCATAAATATTTTAAATTTGTATGAATACAACCGTTACAAAGCGTAAATATACCGTTATATTAGGGCTGCTACTTATAACCATGCATGCTGATTTAATATTGATGTACGGGTGACCCGAAGGCGGAGTTTCACATGCAAATTCCGATTTCGCCACAATGAGGCTGCAGATGTTTATGCTTATAAAACTCATTTTGGTTGCCTTTGCACCATTATAAGATCTGGAGTCGATATGAAACCAAATTTACTAATGAAATGTCGCTATTTCTGTTTTTAAGAAATTCATTTAATGTAGCTTTAAAGGGACTCCACTGGCATTTTTTTGAAATGACGTGACTGGAAATAAATTTTTGAGATTAATGTTCTGTTTAATGTAGGTCTAGACCAATAACTTGTGTGCAAAATTTCAAATCATTCGCTCACTCCCTTTTGCCAGATTAATTATTCTAATTGTGTAAAATGACAAACATTTTGAAAAGCATTTCAACACTTTTCGCTCATATTGGGCTAATTAGAATATACAATGTAAGAATAACACAAAAATACGATTTCTATTTATTTCTGAGTATATTTCTTAAACATCTTTTGCATATCTTTTCCTTTTAAGTTGATTTATGTAAAATTTTAAGTGCCCAAGTTGATTTATGTAAAAAATTCAAATTTTGTTTAATTTTTTAGGCTTTTTTTACCACAGTGGAGTTCCTTTAAGCAAAAACGTCCGCCTGCTTAAATCAATATGAAGAGAATATGATTTATTACAAAGGATTGGTGGTTTGATTCTTGGGCGAAGCAAAAAATCTTTGTGACAGTTGATCTAGGACATAGAGGCTAATGGTCAATTGTCTCTGACTGCTGATTCAGAAATCTGGTGGGATTATGAGTCGGTCACTTGTGGAGAAAATTATTACTTTCTAGTTAGTTATCCTGGAATTCTTGTGAGGTGGGCCAATGTCCCAAGATACTACCAAATTTATGTTAAAAACCAGACAAACAAACTCACTATTGAAATAGTAGCTATGTCATCAGATACACATGCATTCTTTGTGTAGGTTGAATTCAAATTAGGACTTCCATTATTTAATGAACATAGTCAAATCGTCAAAACGTATATCATTTAAAAAACAAAATTATATTTTTGTTTTAGATGGGACAATTCTGAGAAAGAGAACCTGAGCCCCTGGGATATGGAACCATTTACTGATAGTTGGTTAAGTAAGTATCATATCCCTTTATCTTCTTTTTCACATTTCATCTCCATCATTCAATCATTTTTCTTGCATGCCTGTTTGTCCACTGTGAAAATGTATCCCTTGCTTTTACTTTGCTTTTGCCTTTACAGTCTTACATGTCTTATCCTGTCTGGTATTGAAGAATCTTTATCCATTCTGTTTGGTATGGAAGAATCTTTGTCCATTCTGTTTGGTATGGAAGAATCTTTATCCATCCTGTTTGGTATGGAAGAAGCTTTATCCATCCTGTTTGGTATGGAAGAATCTTTATCCATTCTGTTTGGTATGGAAGAATCTTTATCCATCCTGTTTGGTATGGAAGAATCTTTATCCATCATTTCTGGTATGGAAGAATCTTTATCCATTATGTTTGGTATTGAAGAATCTTTATCCATTATGTTTGGTATTGAAAAATCTTTATCCATCCTGTTTGGTATGGAAGAATCTTAATCCATTATGTTTGGTATGGAAGAATCTTTATCCATTATGTTTGGTATGGAAGAATCTTTATCCATCCTGTTTGGTATGGAAGAATCTTTATCCATTCTGTTTGGTATGGAAGAATCTTTATCCATTATGTTTGGTATGGAAGAATCTTTATCCATCCTGTTTGGTATGGAAGAATCTTTATCCATCCTGTTTGGTATGGAAGAATCTTTATCCATCCTGTTTGGTATGGAAGAATCTTTATCCATCCTGTTTGGTATGGAAGAATCTTTATCCATTCTGTTTGGAATGGAAGAATCTTTATCAATCCTGTCTGGTATGGAAGAATCTTTATCAATTTTTGAATTTTCCCTTTCCTTTATCAATTTTTGAATTTTCCCTTTCCTTTCTGCCACACAATTTTCACCTCTCTATGGACCCTGCCAAACCACTTGAAGTGAAGTGAAAAAAAAACACAACATTTTTTTGTTCATCATCCATTTATTCACTCGTATTCATTCATTCATTTGTTTTCATATTCTTCTGTTCAATCTTTCATTCATTTAATGACACATTTGCATAAAGATTATTTTTTATCCATCAAATTCAGTTTTACTTGTTTTTGTTCCAACTGAAGCAATTTTACATTAATTACTAATACTACACAACTTGTACAAAATTTTCTTACGTTATTCTACACTTTACATTTCTGACAACATATGACTTCTACAAAATCTCTATGTCTTGCTTTACATGTTTATTTGTGTGTATGTTTGTTTATCTTTGATATAGAAACTGTAGAGTTAAACCCCGACTCTATGCATGCCAAAATTAAGGATTTCATTGCCGATTGTATCAAGCTCTTTAATCACAACAAGGAAAAGAAAACTGGCATAAGTGACCTTTATAAGGAGGTCATGGTCAAAGCATGCAGTGAGCTCAAGGTCAAAAAGAAAATTAAAGTTGACCTTAAGCGACTTAACTGTGGAGACACTTGTACATTGAAAGCCATTGGTCAGACTGTGTTACTTGTTAAAATGTTTTGTTTATATGTTGATCTTTAATAAGGGTTGGAATAACATTAATTCTCAACCTGCTGGTACTAAAAGTCAAAAGTCTTCGCCACAAATATTGAGCTAGGCCATCCTGCACATCTGTGCTGTCTGACCAGGCTCTATACTGTTGGTAGCTCTTTATATGCACATGACATTTGATTCTTTCTTGTGATGAAGTACAGTGATTTCTTGTATTTTGATATTGAAATCCCTTTGAATCCCTTTGAATGGGTTATTCCAAATTTGAAGAGCAACAAACACCGAAATTAAAATTAGAATTAAAATTAGATAAAAACCTCAATGCCAGGTTTGAATCTAGAGTAATCACCACCCTGTTATTACAATATACTGTTGATTTTGTGTTTGTTTATGTTGGTTTTGTTCTTGATTTAAATTTGTTTTAACTAGAGTATTTTAAAGTAGTAAAATCTGTCTTTTAATTTAATGTCTTTCAAGCGTGCACCTAAGATGTACCAAGACACTGAAGTTATACAAGCAGAAATTGTTTATATTCATTACTCAGTACTGGTTGGTTCCAGGAATGGATTCAAGAGTGTGTCCATAAGCTTATATCTTCGTTCACAATCAAACTTAATTGAAATCAGTATAAACCTAACTAAACATGGTTAGAAAATCATCATGGGCCTTAAACTCGGTGCCAGGATGGAAAGATATCTTTAAACTTTTGCTACCACTTCATTAAATGTTGTTGTTTATAAAAATGCAGCAGAATATTGTTTCTATAAAGTATGTATTTTGTATGAAGACAATTGGTAAAACATTTTATTTTCCTAATCTTAAATGTTGAAAATCTTTTGTGTTGATGTATTGTTTCTCGTTTGTTTCTGTGTTGATTTTGTGTTGCTTTTATGTTGTTTTTGTGTTGTTTTTGTGTTGTTTTTATTTTGTTTTTGTGTAGTTTTGAAAAAGGCGACATATAGGGGTTACTTTTGTCGGCTGTGTCGGCGTCGGCGTCCCCTTAAGCTTGTCTGGAGCATAAGTCAGTCATTATAAGTCGGATTGACTTCAAACTTGGTTTGCATGCTTCTTACAATGACCCGAAGTGCAGTGCACAAGAACCGGTACTCTGCACTCCTTATTTTTTTAGTTATTCCCCTTTGTTAATTTTCATACTTTATTTTTGTCCAGGCCATTTCTCCTAAAGTATCAAATCTATGGACTTGAAACTTCATAGGATGATAGATCTCATTAGGAAGAAGTGCAGTGCACAAGAACTGGTACTCTGCATTTCTTATTTTTTGAGTTATTGCCCTTTGTTAATTTTCATACTTTATTTTTGTCCAGGCCATTTCTCCTAAAGTATAAAAGCTATGGACTTGAAACTTCATAGGATGATAGATCTCATTAAGAAGAAGTGCAGTGCACAAGAACCGGTACTCTGCATTTCTTATTTTTTGAGTTATTGCCCTTTGTTAATTTTCATACTTTATTTTTGTCCGGGCCATTTCTCCTAAAGTATAAAAGCTATGGACTTGAAACTTCATAGGATGATAGATCTCATTAAGGAGAAGTGCAGTGCACAAGAACTGGTACTCTGCATTTCTTATTTTTTGAGTTATTGCCCTTTGTTTATTTTCATACTTTATTATTGTCCAGGCCATTTCTCCTTAAGTATAAAAGCTATGGACATGAAACTTCATAGGATGATAGATCTCATTAAGAAGAAGTGCAGTGCTCAAGAACTGGTACTCTGCATTTCTTATTTTTTGAGTTATTGCCCTTGTTAATTTTCAAACTTTATTTTTGTCCAGGCCATTTCTCATAAATTATAAAAGCTTTAGACTTGAAACTTAGTAGGATGATAGATCTTATTGATAAGAAGTGCAATGCACAGAAACTGCTGCTCTGCATTTCTTATTTTTTGAGCTATTGCCCCTTTGTTGATTTTCAAATATCATTTTTGTCCTGGCCATTTCTCCTAAACTATATTGTTCACAAGGCGACACATCCGACTCGCGGAGTTCTAGTTTTATTGTTTTCTTTTAATAATTTGTCTGAATGTCCTAATGTTACCCTTTTCCTTAAAATTTTTTTTAGTAAGATACGTTAATTCTATGTAATTTTGTTGCTTCTTTAGTATGTAATAGCCATATTACAAAATATGGATGTTAGTTCTTGACAGGGCGCCATAAAAATAAGTTATAAAAAAATGTCCTTTTTTTCCCCTGAAATTCTACATTGTAAACTTTGATAATGTCAGACTTTCTTTTAACTATTTGATAACATTTCACTGTAGGAAAACCTCGTGAATTGAATGGTAGTATTAAAATTACTGCGGAGGAGAGGAAGTCATTCATGTACAAACCGAAATCTGGCGAGTGGCCTGGTGGTGATATAGAGGAAGAGTGTGATAGAATAGTTCACGGCTGGGATCAGGTAACTTACATATATTAACCTTTAACCTCCAATAATAATGTCCGTCATATGCTGCAGTGTAACAGGGTTCAGATCAGAATAATCGTCCTGAATGGGCGGGTTCCCTAAGAGACGGATATACCGATCCGAACCGCAAACATGTCAGATATTTTTTCTTGCATATTCTACCATATTGCATCATATTTAAATTCTTTACCTTAATAAGACAAATTTCCATGGAAATTTATGCCATTACACTTGTAACTATTTTGTTACAACAGCGTATGAAGTTACAACATCATTCACAACTGCGAAATTACGTCATCCTAACCACTTAATGAAATTTCCAACATGGGTAAAACTAAAGGAAACACCAATCTGAGTTGCAAGAATCAAAAATGATTAGCCTTTGCCACATCTATTTGGTCAGATTAGGCTCTATATTGTTTTGCAGCTTAACTTTTTAGCTTGACTATTCGAAGAATTAGAAGAGCTATTGTACTCAACCAGACATCTGCATTGCCGTTGCCTTCACACTTTGGTTAAGTTTTTGAGTTCAAGTTGATATTTCCAAAACTATAGAAGGAAATAGGTTGAAACTTTACACACTTATGTCAGTGTATAATAGTAGGTCACTATCCAAGGCCCATAACTCTCACATGTTTTTGACAGAATTATGGCCTGTTTTGAACTTTAAAATTCAACATTATCCATACTCTTGTTTTCACTATCAGGCATTGATAATAGTTGAGGACACAGTCCTACCAACAGCTCTTGTTTTACTTTGATATTAAGATCCCTAAAACTTGGGATTAGACTGTAACAGATTTAAAGCTGGACTAATAATATCTGTCATATGTTGCGGTTCAGACCGGAATATCCGTCCCGAGGTATGGGCGGGTCCCCGAGGGACGGATATTCCTATCCGAACCACAAACATATGTCAGATATTTTTTCTTGCATATTCTGCCATATTATTTTATATTTAAAATGGTTTCCCTCAATATGATATATGTTCATGGAAAATAAAGTCATTTCCTCCATAACTATTTTCTTATAATAGCGTATGAACTTACAACTTAAATAACAACGGCGAAATGACGTCATCCAAAGCACATATTTCCCTTCTAAAACGACGTCATTTTAACGCGGTTCATTCATAAAGTGCGCTAAAATGACGTTGTTGTTTGGCACGCGACTCATCTGGCACCCCCCATGCCAGATGACATTTCCGGCATGGGTAAAACTCACGGTAACGCCAGTCTGCTATGCAAGAAAAATCCGTTACACAATATAGAAAGTTAAAGGTTAACAGACCATGCCACCTATATAATATCAGGTGAGACTGTAAATACCTGCAATAGAACCAGATTGTTGGCACAATTTTAGTATTTTGATGTAGAAATTACTTGAATGAACAGTCAAGTCACTACATATATTTACAAATTCTAAAGAAGGTAATTTTATTTTGCAAATTTACAAGGTTGTGATAAATTTCGACTTCATTTGGAATTACAGTTTTAGAACCTTTAGGTTTTGCAAATAGAACTATTTTTTTTATGCCACCGCAGCATCTGCGATGCGGTGGCATATAGCGATTCACCTGTGTGTGTGTGTGTGTTTGTTTGTGTGTGTGTGTGTTATATAGATTATATAGTGAACTTAAAAAAATCTTCTTGTGAAAAACCACCAGTCCAATTTCAACCAAACTTGGCAGGATTGATCCTTGGGTGAAGGGCTTCCAAAGTTGTTCAAAGAATTTCATTCCATGCAGAAATCTGGTTGCCATGGCAACCAAAAGGAGTTATAAGAATAAATTTAAAAAATCTTCTTGTAAAGACCCAAAAGGCCTAGAGCTTAGATATTTTGCATAAGGCATTGTCTGGTAGACGCCTACCAAGATTGTTCAAATTATAGCCCTGGGGTCCAAATCGGCCCCGTCCCGGGGGTCATTGATTTTCACTATATGTACATATAGTAAAAACTTAAAATACCTTCTTGTCTGAAGGTACCAGGCTTAGAGGTTTGATATTTGGTATGTGTTACTATCTATAGGTACTCTACCAAAGTTGTTCAAATTTTGCCTCTAGTGTCAAAATCAGCCCCACCCCGGGGGTCATAGGTTTTTCTTATATGTCTATAGTAAAAACTTAAAAAATCATCTTTTTTAAATTCACAAAGGCTAGAGGTTAGATATTTTGCATGAAACATTGTGTAGTGAACCTTTGGCAAGATTGTACAAATTATAGCCCTGGGGTCGAAATTGGCCCCGCCTCGGGGGTCATTGATTTTCAATATGTACATATAGTAAAAAATAAAAAAATCTTATTGTCTGAAGGTACAAGGCTTAGAGCTTTAATATTTGTTTTATGATATCATCTATAGGTAGTCTACCAAATTTGTTCAAATTTTGCCTGTAGTGTCAAAATTATCCCTGCCCCGGGGGTCATAGGTTTTCCTCATATGTATTATAGTAAAAACTTAAAAAATCATCTTCTCTAAATTGACAAAGGCTAGAGGTTGGATATTTTGCATAAGGCATTGTGAAGTGAACCTCTAGCAAGATAATACAAATTATAGCCCTCGGGTCGAAATTGGCCCCACCCCTTGGGGTCATTGATTTTCACTATGTACAATTAGTAAAAAAATCTTATTATCTGAAGGTACAAGGCTTAGAGCTTTGATATTTGGTATATGATATCATCTATAGGTACTCTACCAAAGTTGTTCAAATTTTGCCTCTAGTGTCAAAACTAGCCCCGCCCCGGGAGTCATTACATACATGTATATAGTAAAAACTTTAAAAAATCATCTTCTCGAATTGACAAAGGCTAGAGGTGAGACATTTTGCATTAAACATTGTGTAGTGAACCTCTAGCAAGATTATTCAAATTAAAGCCCTGGGGTCAAAATTGGCCCTGCCCCTGGGGATCATGATTTTCAGTCACTATGTCATAAAGTAAAAAATTAAAAATCATATTGTCTGAAGGTACTAATCTGATAATAACAGATACATGTAGGTAAGTGATCTATGCATTATGGCAATCTGTATAGAAGCAAAAAAAATTGCGTTCCTTCATTACTATTTAGTGTTGTATTTATGCGGTGGCATGGCATTTTTTACAAATGCAATCTTGTTTTATATATGAGATGTACATAAACACAGAAAGAAAAATATATTTATTAAAATTTGAATTTGTTTACAGGTGATGGAACATTCCATAGCAGAACCTTTTCTAACACCAGTGGATATAAACGTGTTCCCTAGTTATGCCATGTCTATAGAGTATCCTATGGATCTGAACACCATTAAACGTCGTCTGGAGAACAGATTTTATAGGTACAGTATAACCTTGATACAGCAACACCTGTTAGGGGAATTTATTATTGATTACATTCTTTTTCTTTCATTTCCTTCTATTAGTGTCATCCATATTGCTTACATGTAATTCAGGGGCCTCCTTACCTGAGTGGTTCAGGTCATGACTGACTAATAATTATTTTGAGCTCATTGTTTTAGGCCAAGTCCTGGCCTAACTAATTGTATTAGAAAAAAGCATTGTAAAAAGTTTAAATTGGGAGATGTAGAGTAAATGCTGAACAGAAAATTAATTAAAATGTAGATCGTTTGATGCTATCTAAAGCTTTTGTATTAATATTTTATTGTATAAGTAATGCTAGGGGATTCTGTTTGATTGAAAATATCTTGTAAAAGACAGGTTGACATTTCACAATTTTATGCTACCAATTTGGAAGTCAGTATTGGGAATGGTCGGTAGCAACTATTTATAAGGAAAAAAGGCCAGGATATGCTTCTACAGTGTAACTTCCGAATTCCGGAACTTCTGAAATCCGAACTTTTTCAGGGCCCCGAAATTACCAACTTCTGAATTCTGGAAACTTCCAAATTCCGAACTTTTTGGCAAGTCCCACAGGTGTTCGGTTTTCAGAAGTTACACTATACATGCATACCAAAAAACATCTCATTTTCTTGTGTTCAGTTAAAAAGTGATATATAAAAAATATTCTTGTGTTATTGTTACAGGAGGGTTACAGCTTTACAGTTTGATCTGAGATATATTGAATCTAATGCCAAGAAGTTCAACGAGCCGAAATCACAGATAGTAAAGAGTGCTCAGATATTGTGTGATGCTTTGCTCAATTTTATTGGGTAAATATTTTATATCTTTCAATTTTGATTAACCATTTGCCTGCTGGTGGCAATATACTTAACCTTTGCAAACAGTGCAGACCAAGATAAGCTGGCATATTGATGCCGTCTGATCATGGTTTGCACTGTTTGATATTCAGTCAGTATGTATTGAAAATTTTGAAATGATGAATGATTTTGTCGAGATTGTGTCCATTTAGAATATTTAGCAGGTCGAGGTTTAATCAGCTTGCTCCAAAAGATATTTTCTACATCTGAAATAATGTGTGCCTGGGGGTTGATCAGGACTAGTGTCAAACATGGAAACCTAAACTTAGATATAGGGCTTGTCATGTACCTGCTTTTTTTGTTATTTTTCAAATTATAATTTTATGAAAAAAGATAAACATTGAAACAATCATATTTTGGGGGCAAAAATTTGTTTAATATGAATTCTATCATGCTTAACAAACAAAAGAAACAATCAGTTTTTGTTATGATTTGTTGTATAGAAGTAATGTAGTTTTATATGAGACTTTTGGTTTATACAGATTTTATTTTAGTTCGATTGTGTAGGAAGCTTGAAGCTTATAGACACACTTTCAAATCCGTTCCTTGAACCAACCAGTACTGAGCATCAAGTGTAAAGTTTCTTGCTCAAGGAAACTAGGACCTGGCCCTGATGGGGTTTGAACCCATGTGGCTAGCGATCATTAGATTACTAGTCCAAGGTGTTAACCATTCGGCCATGCCGCCACTTAATATGAGACATTTATTGTTGTAATAGTGACAGGAACAGTACAGATGCATGTCGTATGATAAACAAGATGGTTCATGGTCGTAATATACAGTTGAGCTCAGATTCCGAGGACAGCGGTGAGGAGACAGAAGATTATGATACTCCGGGTACCTCTACCAGCAAGAAAAAATCAGTATGTTTGATTCAACTTTGTTCTGCTGAATTTGTAAAAAAGACTTTTCTTGTTTTAAATTGGGAATAGTCCATTAGTATTTTCAGGGATTTTGGGTGTAGCAATTTTCAAAATTGAGCAGACTATAGTATAGAGTCTGGTCTGACAGCATTCTTGTGGCAAATATCCTGGATTCCTCAGGTTGCAAATGTTCCTGATTCTGCCAGTGGAAAATGTCTTAAATTCCTAGGGTTGCAAATGTCCCTGATCCCCTCGCTGGAAAATGTCCCAAATTCGCAGGTTGCAAATGTTCCTGATTCCTAGGGTGATATATGTCTGTGATTCCCTCATGGGAAAATGTCCCAAATTCCCAGGGTTGCAAATGTCCCTGATTCCCTTGTAGGAAAATGTCCCAAATTCCCAGGGATGCAGATGTCTCCCATTCCCTGGTCTGCAAATATCCATGGATTCCCTTGTTACAAATGTTCCAGATTCATCAAAGATTTCAAAAAAAGGACAGTTCACCAGAACATTTTTTTGTTTGTTTTAAATCTGTGGGAAATACTATGAATAATTAGGTCAAATTTATTTAAGTTAATTAATGATGTAATATTATCTATCTGCATAAGGAAAGTTTTATTGGTCATTGGCATTAACAGATGACTTAGACAAAAAGACTTGCTAATTGACTATGAATATCTTAGGTATTGCTTTGAAAGAAAAGTAAAGTCTCATTGATTTTAACAAAATTATGCTTCTTTTTGGGCTTAGAATTTTCAGTAACATTTTCGTATCATGTGACTTTTCAGAGACCTGCTCTAGTCAAGCATACTGTCCTGTAGACAGCTCTTATATTCAGAAGAAAGCTATTTATTGCATATCAATGACTGTTTCCTGAAGAATTGTAGCAGACATAGATACAAACAAATTTCGCCCAATTTTATTTCTTTATCCAATGACATTTTAGAATGAGCCAGCTGCCAAGTCTGCCAGTGGGTCACGGAAGCATCGGCTATCAGTTCTAGGTTTGAATCCGGATGGCTGGAAAGTAGAATGTAAGAAACTTCTTGAGACCATTGTACAATGCGAGGACTCCGAACCATTCCGTCAACCTGTAGATATCAACATCTATACTGTAAGTTTATGATTATTACTGGTAGATATTGTACTTGTATGTTGAGATCGGTTTGAAGATGCCTTATAGGGTCAGTGTAAATTTTGTTATTACAACTAAACTTGACTAAGGTTGAAACATTTTAACTTAATGTATTTACATTATGTATGATGAATAACATTTACACAATACATTTTGGGATTGGACAGAAAGCTATAATAGCTTTTGAGTGTCCTCTCCCTGAACACTGCTGAATTTGGCGGCAGCAATTGCATATACCATGGGACCATTGCAGATCAAGACCAGTTGGCACAGATTCAGCACATTGGTTGCATTCTGATCATGGTCTGCACTGTTCCCTTTTCAGTCAGTACTTATTTTGAAATTTTTCCTAAAATGATGAATGGTTCTATCCATATTGAAAAATGGGCAAGTCTATTTAAGATATATTGTGTGAAAAGAATTAAGGAATTTCAATATCTAAGCATAAAAATTTAGCAGCTTACAGTATTAAGTCTGCACAGTCAGCACAGATGTGCATGTTAATAGAAGTCTACATACCAAATAAAATTTTAAATACATCGCAATAGCTTTCTTTCCTTAAAATAAAGATTCATTCATATTTTGTAGCAGACATGTTTATGATAAATGTCACAATAAGTAAAATGAATATTAATAAATGAAATGCATAGTGGATGAACGGGTCTACAAGAAAGATACAAGTTAAAATATATATGCTCTTTAGAAAGGTCACAAAGATCATAAGTAGCAGGTGCTTAGAATTGCAAGACAGGATACAGTGATCAGGATACAGTGATTGTGATCACTTTGAAAACAATGATTTTGGTCACTGTAAAAGTGTGCAGTATTATAAAAATACTTTATGTCTTACTGAACAAATCATATCAATAATTGACTAGAAGATTGTATTTTATTTTAGGATTATTACAATGTTATTGAATATCCGATGGATTTGAGCATTGTAAGAGAGAACTTGGAGTATGGTAACTACAAGACACCACAGCAGTTTGCCAAAGATATGTCGCTGATATTCTCCAATTCAAAGACGTATAACACCAACAAGCGCGCCAAGGTAAGATAACTCTACTAGTGGTTTTTGGAGTACTGTCTGTTGATGAGTCTGTCTGTCTACTTAGCTCTAAAGGGTGTTGTTTCTGGCCATTTTTTCCCCCCAAATTTCTGATAAGACACCAGAACTAATGTGGTGGGCCTAAATTTGACGCAATTTCTTCCGATAGGGAATTTTCAAAATTATGGAAATAACACTAACAACTGTGATATAACTGTGGCTTTTCTAAATATTTTTGTCTGTGAAATCTATATGGAATTTGTTTGAGATTTATGTATGTTCAAGTCTTTGGGTCTTTAACAAGTTTTCCTTATGATTCTGTGCAGGTTTTTTATTTTTGTAAAAAAATTTAAAAATACAAGGTAATTAGATCTAGGAACCTTGATAATGCATGCTGGTACTATTTACAGGTTGTAACAGTAACAAATAAAATGATATCATAAATTTGAATTTAAGGAACAAGACAAATAATCATGTTAAAGAATAGACACGATGACAATGACTTAAGATACATGTATGTCAGAGAATTTTTTTAATTTTTTAACCAGGTTTTCCGAAGGAAAAACTGGTTATTAGATTGAGGTATGTCGGCGGGCGGATGGGCGGACGGGCGGGCGGGTGGGCGGGCGGGCGTAAACAAATTTCTTCTGTGCGCAACTCCTCCTACATTTTTCAACGGATTTTGACCAAACTTTCACAGAAGCTTTGTCATTAAGTGACCTGGCGCATATTGTCGGGGTTTTGTGATTGGATAATATTGACCTAATTATGGCCCTTTGTTTTTTTTTCCTTATATAGAACATAGAGTGAATAACTTCTTCTGTGCCAACTGTTCCTACATTTCTCAATGGATTTTGACCAAACTTTCACAGAGGCTTTGTCATCAAGTGCCTGGCGCATATTGTCGGGGTTTGTGATTGGATAATATTTGACCTAATTATGGCCCTTTGTTTTTTTTCCTTATATAGAATATATAGTGAAAAACTTCTTCTGTGCCCAACTGTTCCTACATTTCTCAATGGATTTTGACCAAACTTTCACAGAGGCTTTGTCATTAAGTGCCCTGGCGGCATATTGTCGGGGTTTTGTGATTGGATAATATTTGACCTAATTATGGCCCTTTGTTTTTTTTTCCCAATATAGGATATAAAAGTGAACGATTTTTCTGTGCGCAAAAAATCTCCTACATTTTCTCAACGGAATTCGACCAAACTTTCACAAAGGCTTTGTCATCAAGTGCCTTAAAGGCATATTGTCAGGGTTTTGTGATTGTATAATATTTGACCTAATTATGGCCCTTTGTTTTTTTTCCTAAGTATACAGATTATATAGTGAAATTTTTTACCATGCGCAACTTCTCCTACATTTCTCAACAGATTTTGACCAAACTTTCACAGAGGCTTTGTCATCAAGTGCCCTGGCGCACATTATCGGGGTTTTGTGATTGGATAATATTTGACCTAATTTTGGCTCTTTGTTATTTTTCCTTATACAGATATATAGTGAAAAAATTCTTCTGTGCTGAACTCCTACATTTCTCAACGGATTTTGTTTCAAACTTTCACAGTAGCTTTTTTATCCAGTGCCCTGGTGCATATTGTCGGGGTTTTGTGATTGAATAATTTTTTATTTAATTATGGCCCTTTGTTTTTTTTCCTTATAAAGAATATAATTATAGTGAACACTTCCTCTGTGGCAATTCCTCCTACATTATTCATGTTTTACATTGCACATAGTTACATTGTTTGTTGCTTGTATTTGTATTTCAAATACAACATATTTATCTACAATGGTGATAATTGAAAACCTGGTTTCATGGCATTGCCATGTTTCTTGTTTTTTCAATATTTTGAAAAAGGACCTTTCAATCTTCAATAGAACTGTGTACAATTTTTTGGCTTTTTTATGCACATGCAATTTGATTATTTAATATTTCATTATGTTAAATCCTATGTAAATCCTATGTAAAACAGTAATGTGAACTTTTTTTTGTCTTTTGATATTCTGAAGAGAAAGTCACAGGTAGTAATTTAACCTTTACCCCTGCTGAAATTCTTAAATGGGCTTGTCTAGCTTTCTTTAATGGAACTGTCCATTATCAATTTGGGGAAATCAAAATGAAAATTTAAAGTTTGTCAGCCAATATTTTAGAGTGACGTCAGCTTGTAGGGAATGTGCAGGCTGGCCTGGTTCTATACTGATGGCAAAGGCTAATCACTTAAGACTCTAGCAGGGTAAGGGTTTGAATAAGGCAGGATAAACGAAAGCTGCATGGTTTATTTTACAAAATAACTTTGGGATTTACAGTGGCTTGTCGTCTTGTGTATACATATATGTATCTCATGATTCAGAAATTTTTTCAAGATAATGTTAGCTTATTATCAAGTTATCCAAACATTTGAAACAGAAGGAAGCAGTGGCCTAGTGTTTAAGGTGTCTGCCTCTCAACCCAGGGATCATGGGTTTAAAAACCAAAAATTGGGGTCACAGTCATGTTTTTTTAAGACACCTTACGGGTTTAAAGCAGATTTCAAAGTATCAAAATAAAAAGTTGCCAAAAAACTTTTTTCCCAATTGAGTTTAAAATAAATATTTTTAAAAACCTTTTTTGAACCTTAAAACTTTTGGGGACCCCTCTGTGGCTAAAGGGGTTTAAAGGGGGCTGACTTCATAACACTTGCCCTTCACCTGTATGCCTATCAGTAAATCTAGCTAGCCTACAGAAGGTCAATGTTTCTGTTCAGCTGCCCAGTCATGCTTGGAAAAATACATAAAATCTCCACCTATATAATTATGCTAGGCCATATGTTCTCTTTTCCCGGTGGCGGGGGGTAAACAAAACCCAAACACACAAAAATCTGCCCATAAAAACTGGAAAGGGCACTATATGCTTTTTTTAGTGTTTTGTTTTGGGGGTTATTCAACCCCCCCCTTTGGGGGTTTTTTGGTTTAGGTAGGGTTTTTGGGGAAAATTTGGGGAATTGTAATAAAAAAAAAACAAGATTTTTTATTTTATTTTTTTTCTTATTTTTTATTTATTTCTTCTTTTTTCTTTCATGCTTTTTTTTACCTTTTTTTTAATGCTTTCTTGAATTGTTTAATGATTTTAAAAAAGTTTAAATAAGTTAAAAAAAACAAAAACATTTAACATGTTATAGAGAATGGGGGGCGGTTTCTGACCAGGGGCCTTCAGGGGGTAAAAAATAAATTTTTTATTTTTTTTTCCATAAGTGCATATTTTTGGGCCCGTTATTTGAGCTGCATCACGACAAACCAACGTAATGCGTTTGCGACCAGCATGGATCCAGACCAGCCTGTGCTCCGCGCAGTCTGATCAGGATCCATGCTGTTCGCTTACCAACCCTATTACAAGTAGAGAAACTGAAAGCGAACAGCATGGATCCTGATCAGACTGCGCGGATGCGCAGACTGGTCTGGATCCATGCTGGTCGCAAACGCACTATGTTGGTTTTGTCGTGACGTTGCTCATTTATTTTGTTTGGATTGTTCTGTTTTATTGTGTTTGCTATTCCTGTTTTGTTGGTATTACATTACTTTGTACTCATTTAATATCCGATTTGAATTTTTATTGAAATTTCATAATGAATTACAGTAGAACTTCGGTAAATCGAAGTTCAAGGGACTTACGTAAAAAGTTCGACACATCGGGACTTCGACTTATATATAGGTCTGAATTTTTGTGACAAAATTTCGCTCTGACACAACGTTTACAAATGACATTACAAATGGCGTTACAAAGAAAAGGGGCGATAAGTAAATCATCTTATAGTACGGATCAGATACAATACTGTTTCGTGCGTGTTTAAAACAAAACAAGAATATTTTTTTAACAAAATTTATTTATTTATTCATTCATTTATTTATGTACAACAAAACAGGCAAATAAAACATGACTTAAATGAATACATTTTACTTTTTAATACACAATGAATAATGAGCACATTTTTTATTAACGAATATGAATATCACACATCACAATGTTTATAAACGATTATCATTAACATTTACAAAGAAATCAGAGATTGATGTCTGCTTACACTCACTTCTTCTTAGATAATATCTGCTGAACATAGAACTAATGTCACTTAATTTTGCGATGGCTCTTTCTGTCTCCGCATAACTCCCGATTCCTTGTTGGTGAAGAAAGTCCCTGACCGCATCTAATCCGTCCATGGCATCGCAAATAGTCACTCCAGATCTTGAAGGCAGCTCATCATCATCGTTATCATCAGGAAGGGTTTCATCGTGAGATTGACGTTGTGAAACAACGTTATTTATGATTTCCTCGTCATTGAGATCAGCGCATACCGGAACACTGTCATCTGCCGATGTGTATTGCTCAAACGATACACCAGAGGTCAGACGCCTCAGAGTTGACAGAGGTAAGTCATCCTCAGGGTCGTCCTCAATCATTTCAATACCGGAAACTGAAGACTGCTGGAATCCAGCATGTCGGAAGCAGTTAGCAATAGTCTGAGGACTGACAGCATGCCAAGCTGTTTTGAGCATGTACAATGCATCTAAAACCGAGATGCTTGTTTCTCCACCTTTTTCAATAGCTCGAAGCTGTCGTTGAATGACTTGCTTTTTAGTGAGATTTTTTATGACTCCCTGATCCATAGGTTGGGTCACGGATGTTGTGTTTGGTGGCAGAAATATGAGTTTGACAGATCTTAATCCCGTGATGTCTGGATGCGCAGGGCAGTTGTCGACAATCAACAGAACCCTTCGCGACTGTGCCGAAATACGGCGGTCAAACTTTTTCACCCAGTTAGTGAAGATTTCTGATGTGACCCATGCTTTTTTGTTTGCATCATATTCAATTGGCATTGTTTTTAGATTTTTGAAACAGCGAGGATTTTTTGATTTTCCTATCACAAAAAGTGGTACTCTCAGACGCTGTCATGTTTGCGCAGACCATAACTGTTAATCGATCCTTGCTCATTTTACCACCGTGGCACTGAACATCTTTAAATTCTAAGGTATTGTCAGGCAACATTCTAAAGAACAAGCCAGTTTCATCGGCATTGTAAATGTTTTGTGGCTCATATCCAGTCAGATAGGTCTGAAGTTTAGATTTCCACTCGGTCATTGCTGTGGAATTAGAGTCGACAGATTTTGCTTCACCACAAACTTTTTTGAAGGACAGTTCATGTCTTTCTTTAAATCTGTCAAGCCAGCCTGTTGAGCACTCGAAATCAGAAACATTGATCTGGTCTGCAAATTGCTTTGCTTTTTGTTTGACAATTTCACCAGATAGCGGTATGTTTTTAACCAGGTTTTCAATTTTGAAAATCCTGGTTATTAGATTGGGGTATGGCGGGCGGATGGGCGGATGGGCGGGCGGGCGTCAAACGAAATTGTGTCCGCTCTGTAACTCTTCAACCCCTTGAAGAATTTTTTGATGAACTTCAGACAAATGTTTACCACATCAAGATGACGTGCAGAACGCATGTTCCGCATGGCTGGCTCCAAGGTCAAGGTCAACAGTGACATTAACATTGAAAATCCTGTCCGCTCTGTAACTCTTCAACCCTTTGAAGAATTTTTGATGAAACTTCAGACAAATGTTTACCACATCAAGATGACGTGCAGAACGCATGTTCCGCATGGCTGGCTCCAAGGTCAAGGTCAAGTGACATTAACATTGAAAATCCTGTTTACATGATTTTAACTTGATTTGGCAGTCAAAGGTCATATCATCTTTGGAGGTAATTTAAAAAAAAAGATATGATATATTATTTCATGTCTACTTTGTTAACTTGTTTTTCATTATACAGAATTATCAATATAATTATAGTTGAACAAATTCTTCATGCTGCTGAACTCGTCCTACATTTCTCAACGGATTTTGTTCCAAACTTTCACAGAAGCTTTTTTCATCAAGCACCCTGGCACATATTGTCGGGGTTTTGTGATTGGATAGTTTTTGAACCTAATTATGGCCCTTGTGTTTTTTTTCCTTATACATAATATTATAGTGAACACTTCTTCAGTGGCAATTCCTCCTACATTATTCATGTTTTACATTGCACATAGTTACATTGTTTGTTGCTTGTATTTGTATTTCAAATACAACATATTTATCTACAATGGTGATAATTGAAAACCTGGTTTCATGGCATTGCCATGTTTCTTGTTTGATCTTGCATTAGAAAACCATTGCAAGAGGGCACTTTCTAACTCTGGAAATTTTGCCTTTTTGTCACGTTTGCGTTGTGGGCCAATGTCTGCCTCTGAAAACTTCTTTTTAATTTCATCTCTTTGTTTTAACCAAGTTGAAAGTGTATTTATTAATAAGGTGGAATACCAAATTTACTTGCGACATCTTTTTTCTTTATTCCCTTTTCTACTTATAGTATTGCCTGGTATTTAATTTCGTAAGTCTGCACATTCAGTTTACGCTTTATTCCTTGCTCTGATCTGACCGATCTAGCTATCCCCCCGGAATAACCGGGTCCTTCACTTGAGTGCTTCGGTCACGTTTGTGCGGCTCGCTATCCCCCGGGTTGGGTACCTGGTCCTTCGCTTACCAACACGTTATGAATCAGTAGAAATATCCATAATGGAACTAATTTGTCAACATTCATAAGGTTTATATTCGGAATTTCATATGACATTGAGAGTGATAACGATTTAAGACATAATAAAGGATATTTTTCACACATAGAAACGCATGCAAAAGCTGTTAAAACAAGCGGCTGTGTGTTATTAACACCTGTCAGATAAGATGATCGGCAATCATCTACGCGGGTGGAAAAGGTGTGAAAAAATATCTGGAGATTAAAAGGTGTAAAAAGTATTGAAGGACTTCGACTTATTTGTGGTAAATTGCACTCGATTTATTCTACACGGACCACAGAAAAAACTCGACACATCGAAAAATTCGACACATAAAAGTTCGACTCATTTGTAGGTTTTTATAAGGAATATATAGGGGAAAAAATCGGGACTTTCATTTTAATTCGACACATCGAGAAAATCGACTAATCGAAGTTCGACTCACCGAAGTTCTACTGTACATGTATAAACATTCTGTAAAAAATAATGTTAAATTACATAACGCATTAAAATATGTGAAATACCTAATGGGATTAATGTGCTAAATTACTGTGAGCAAATGGGCTGATTTTCTTATGTAAGACATAAGAAACAATGATTATGCAAATTTTTCTTAAGCCAATGCAAGACATAGAAAAGAATGAATATGTTAATTTTTGTGAATGATGTTGCCTTATTTATTTTCATTTTAAACTTTTTGTAAGAACCCCAGAAAGGAAAAGAAAAATGCCACTTTTTTCAGGCTAATTAAAAAGGATGGAAATATTTTTTTGTTTTTTTTAAAGTTTTTGTTTAAAAGGTTTTACTAAAGTTAAAGACTTTTTTTGAGACTTTTGGTTTTTATTTTTTTGAGGGTTTTATAGACGTTTTTGGGTTTATAAATTTTTTTTTGGGAGTCTAAAACAATTTACCCTTAGTCTGTCAGCCATGGGTTTGAAAATTCGTAATGAAAAGGGAAATAAAAAACTACATGGAAAAAAAGCTGGTTTGACGTCAAGGCAAACAGATCCAAACCCCGTAAGTTATAACCCCGGGTTTTTTAGTGTTTTTAAATTTGGGCATAAAAAATGACTTTTTGGGGTTTTAAAACCCACTTTTTTTTTGTTCGTAGGAAAAATTTGGGCATGTTTTTGGGTATTGTATTTTTTTTGTCTGTTTCAACGTATAAAAACTTAAGTGGGTAATTTGGGAAAATAAGAAAAAAATGAATTTCTTTTTATGCCTTAATTTTAAAAAGTTAAAAAAAAATTTTAAATTTCAAATACAACCCTCCAAGGGTTTCGAGGGAGGCCGACCCTCCAGTGTGGCAGTTAAAGTCGGGCCTGCCGCTCCCTTCTTCCCCGACAGTCCGTCCCCGGGAAAGTTGGTCCCAAAAAAAACGGAAAGGGCCACGTTTCAAACAATGGATTTTAACAGATTTTGAAAGTGAAAATCACCCGAAAAGGGGAAAAAAAAATTTACCAGGGCTGTCCATTTAGAGGTAAAATTTTAAACATTTTTTTTCGGGAAATTTTTTTTTCAAGATATTCCCAAAAAAAACTTTTTAAAAAAGGAACAAAATTTTTAAAGTTTTATTTATTTAAAATACCCAAAATAAGGACTGTTTGCAAAAAAAAAAAACATGTTTTTATTTACAAGCTTATAGTGGTTGCGCCAACACTGAGTGTGTCTTTATGCCATTTTTGTATGCTAGTGACACCACATCAAGATATATGCATGGCCATACAAAACCATTTTTACGGCTTCGCAAAAGCACTGGCGTGTTAATGTCAACTAAGACAGAAATTAAACTTACCTGTGAGTTCTTCAGCGGATGATTAATAAATGGCGAATTATTTTAAGTTAAGTAAATCTTCAGAATTCAAACAAGGGGTTTGAATCCTGCCTCGGCCTTAGGTGCAAATCTTGCCTTAGAGATTTGTTCAGATCCTACCTTGGACATGGGTTCAAATCCTTCCTTAGACTTTGGTTCAAATCCTGGCTCAGACTTGGGTTCAAGCCCTGCCTTAGACTTGGGTTCAAATCCTGCCTTAAACTTATGTTCAAATCCTACCTTGGGCTTGGGTTAAAATCCTGCCTCAGACTTTGGTTCAAATCCTGCCTTAAACTTGGGTTCATGCCTTAGACTTCAAATCCAACCTTGCACTTGGGTTCAAATCCTGTCTTGGACTTGAATTTAAACAGTGATGATAACATTGTCTATGCCATCATTGTTGAGAAAGTTATGTGTACAATCTGAGTTATGCCAGTTTATTACATGCTTTTCGGTGGTTTATAGAAATTTATTACATGCTTTTCGGTGGTTTATAGAAATATATCAGTGATATAAAACTGGTAATTTCACTGTTTAAGGTATTAGGACCCTAATGGGCACTATCAGGAACTAAAAAATTGACATCATAAGTCAGATGTATACCTTAAAGTACACCTGTATGCAAAATTTAAACAGAGTTTACCGTACGGAAATCAAGTTATGGCCACTTTTCTGAACTCAAGCTAGGATGTTATGAGGGCCCTTTTTTAGAAAGTAGGAACCTTTAAATAATCTGCAATAACATTCTAATGAAAGATGATTTCCCATTAATTTTTGGTAAGAAACAAATAGTACCATTCAGCTAACAATTCAAATAAGCAAAATTATGGTTTCTACTTAAAATTTATGAAATCTGTATAAAAATGTTACCCTACCCCACCCATTTTTACCACGTGTCTGACCATTTTTCTACTTAGGGAGCCTAATTTAAAAAATTCTTAAAATTTATTCAAATGAGTGCCTGTTTTCAAAGTTTCCCTAAATTTTTAAAAAAGTATATTGGTTGATCTTGTAAAATATGAAATACTTTTACCGTCTAGTTTTGATTATATTACACTTTAAAAATATCAGGTACCATATTTATTACTATATTTAGCATAATTTAGCCAATAAATACCTATATAAATTAAAAAATCAAAATTAAACACTTTTTTCTTTCCAAATGGGACATGAGAGATACATAAATAATGTTAAAAGAAAAAAAGAAAGAAAAAAAAAGTTGACCCTTCTGGGGATTGAACCCATGGCCCTCATTTTCAATGTAGTTAACAGTAGTTTTAGCCTATTTGAATACTCTTCAAAGCGGAGGTAATGCATTAGGGTGCTAATACCTTAAAACAGTGAAATTACCACTTTGATAATTTCACTGTTTTGAATTTAAGCCCCTTACGTTGTTTCAGTGAAATACCAGCGTGCACAGTACTGGGTACCAACTTAATGACGTGACGTCGTAAATGACGTCACGTTGTTTTATTATTTGGCGCGCTTTTCATTCAGTATTAGGTTAAATGTCTTTTTAAAACGTTTCTTTGCATGTAATAAAAAGAAAATTTGTTTAGTTTAGTGTAAGATTGAAATACATTTCACCTTGTGAACACCAAAAATTCATATTTCACTCGTGGCTGCGCCACTCGTGAAATATTCATTTTGGTGCTCACTCGGTGAAACATATTCCGATCTTACACTGAACTAAACAAATATCCTCTATATATCGGTGAAATATAAAACTGATAATTTCACAGTTTTAAACAGTGAAATTATCAATTTGATAATTTCACTGTTTTGAATTTAAGCCCGTTACGTTGTTTCAATGAAATACCAGCGTGCACAGTACTGGAAAACTTAATGACATGACGTCATGTTATATTATAATTTTGCGCGCTTTTCATTTAGTATTACCGGTACGTAAAATTGTCTTTTTAAACGTTTCTTTGCATATAATAAAAAGAAAATTTGTTTAGTTTAATGTAAGATCGAAATATATTTCATCTTTCACTTCTGGCTATGCAACTCGTGAAATATACCTTTTGGTGCTCACTCGGTGAAATATATTCTGATCTTACACTGAACTAAACAAATATCCTCTTTATCACTAAAGATTTCGATGGTTAGCTCCATTCCAAATTTAAAGCTTGACACATCAATTACTTGAATAATGCAGGCAAAAGGCTTAATGTTTTTTGTTTTATTTTTGTGACAGAGAGTCGTACTGTACAGTTAACAACAGGTTACAATGACAGTGATCTAGAAAACCAGGAATTTCCCGAACCTAAACCCGATTACTCTGATGATGACTTTCAGTTGCAGCCTCGTAAAGCAGGGAAGAGAAAAGGTAAAATTATAGATTTATACTGTTGTTAATGACTTTAAATATAAACCTTCGTCAACTATATGTGATGGTTGTGTTTTAAGAATTGTCAAGAATAAACATAAAGACAATCAAGTGTCAAGCTTGAGCTTTTTGAAATTTCCAATTAGGGGCGTTATACCTAAAAGAGACTGAACAATTAAGTGTTTAGTAATTACACAATATATGCACAAAGTTATGAAAGGAATGTTTACACACTGTATGAAGTCAAATTTGACGACAGTAAACCAAATGATGTCATGAACATCAATGTAGTTCTACACACATGTATTTGTATCAAATCTCTTTCTATCAGCATGTTAGAATGGCAAAAGATATTAAATAATCTTGTGTTGAAGTACAATGATGCTTGGTTTATTGTTCAAATGCTTTGTAATTAATTATAAAGGCCTATTTGGCCTGTGGTTATATTACCAGGCATTTTAGCTCCAACCTTGCATGATTCTGAAACCATGCACTTAAAATTGATATCTATTTCCGAAACAATTTTTTTTTACTCTGAATAACTATCATTCAAGAAATTGAAAATACTTCAATAATACAGTTACCATGGTAGTTTTGGAGACCATTTTAGAAAAAGATGAAATCCTATCATTAGTCATATTTTTCCCCATTACAGGAACAGGAAAGAGAACTCTGTCGAATGGCTCTTCTCAAAATTCTCAACAAGACGATCCTAACTCAAGATACTCTACACGTGCTCGGACCGGAACTATCAAAATGCGGAAATATACCAATGAAGGGTTCTTCACAGATGAAGATGATAATGAAAATATGATAAATAAAGCTGACACAAATAGTGCTAAAAGATCTCAAAACAATGGTGCTCGGTCATTCGGCCGGGCACATGGTAGTCAGGAGCCAACGGCAGAAAGTGAGGGAGAGAGTGATAGTGACACTGAAATTGAATCTCCGACGTTGCCCACCAGATCTCGGACTAGGTCTCCGGTAAGGTCACCGGTTAGGTCACCAGCAAGACAATCTAAACGTGGCAGGCGTCTTATAAAAGTAGAATCAATGAATGAAGATGAACTAAGTGACACTGAAAGCGATACGGAATCGGATACACCAAAACGTTCAAGAAAACGCGTAAGAGGCAGAAAAAATAAAGACCGGAGAAAAAGAATTAAAAGAAATAGTGAACCAGTTAAAAAGAAAAGAAAAACACGTGCAAATACTGATTCAGAATCTAAAACTGAAGATGACAGTAAATCTGAAGAGGGATCCAGTCCAGAAGAAGAAGCAGAAGATGACTCTATCACGGAAGACTTGAATTCAGACGATCATAGTCCAGTGACAAGGTCACGGGCATCTCAGGGATCTCAAAATACACGGGGTCATTATAGTGAGAGTGACTCAAGTCCACCAGGTAGACTTTCACGATACGAGAATTCCAGTCATGAGTCACAGCATTTCGTTTCAGGGTCTCGGCAGGGTAGGCGAACTCGGAATCAGGGGAAATCTACAATAAAGTATACGGAAGACAGTGGGAATTCGGAGAGTGATGATACAAGTGCTGTGACTGTAAGTCAACGGGGTCGTGTGCGCAGACCAACAGCCCGTGCGCGAGCCATGTATGACTAGTGTTCAGTGAAAAAAACAAACTAGAAATACCATTGATAACTAATTACCTCAGATTATGAAATTTATGTAACAAGATGACTTCCAATTTTCAAAATGTTACGATGTTTATATGTGATACGTAGCAAAAAAATTTATTTGAACAAAGTGAGAGAGAAAAAATGTTACGTTTTATATGAGAATTTTGAGATTTTTTTTTTTTTATTTGCCGAGAAATGTGCTTTGGATTTTCTAGTTAGCCATTTACAAATGTGTTCAATTTTTGTGAGGTCATATAACACCATTTTTTCATATAAATTTATTTGTTTCAGTTGTGTCATGTCTGTCTAGATTGTTTCTTATATTTAATTTTTTTTTTTTTTTTTGTCTAAAATTTATAAGTTTTGGATTCTTATATTTATAACTTGTTTTCATAATAGAGTATCATACATAAATGGTAATATATTGGAGAAAATATATCAATTTTTTTTTCTTCTTCTTCTAGTCAACTTTGCTTTCCCTGTGTGAAATCAGTCAAGAGTAAACAAGTCAAAATGGCCCACAGGTTCATTTCCATTTTTTATCAAAGATTTGAATTATTTTAATAATTAAAACTGCTACATGGACTGAAAAAAAATATCTTAAGTAATAAGTAATTTACAATTTCCAATAGATTGTTTGGGGTGTTTTTTTTTTATTTTAAAAAGAAATTTAAGATTTCATAATTTTATATTCATTAAAATTTATTTAAAATCTAAAATATATTTTTCCACTATTTTTTTTTTATTGTATTAAAAAAAAAACATCCATTATAATGAATATTTTACACCAGATGCAAGATAATCCTTAGATAAGGTGACTATGCCTTTCTGTCAAAAATATGTTCTTTAACACTGATTTTTTTTTCAAATTCTACTTAAATTTAAATTAAGCAATGGTTGCATTTTACACAGGGGATAATAATGTGTTTCGGTACTGACAACCACTTGAATTACATGTAAGACAAAAACGTCGTTTTTCTGGTGTCATTTTTTTTTTATTTCAGTTTTTGTTTTTCAAAAGTAAAATAAAATTGATCATGTATGACTAACCTTTTTGCTCCATTTTGAATCTTTTTTATGAATTTACGTAATTTATACTTTTAAGAAAATTAATGAACTCTGTTGCGAGAAAATTTTACAATTTCAAGAGTGAAAGACTTCTTAGCTGTTTGTGTTTATATAAAGTTATTTTTTGAAGTTATCTTTAAAGCAGGATTGATCTTGGATAAAACAGGATTTATTCATGAATTTGGTTTCTACATTTCAACAGAACTTTTGAAATAAAGACATCCAACTGCAGATCATTTCTTTCATATGTTTTGTTAAAGATATTTTACAAAATGTTTAAAATATACTTTTATATAAATATATATTGTTATGTGATTTCCTTACATCATATAAGAATACAGTGTAATATAATAAATCCAGGTACTGTATATATTGTCAGCTGGATAAAGCTTTGCCGGATCTCCAGTCATTACGTCACATGGTTAGCAGCAAAACAAAACTACATATAGGCATCTGGTTGGCTTCGAAAGTGAATCTTGGCTCGCTAAAGCTCGTCAAGAAAAACCTTCTCGCTCACTGGATAAATTGTCTCCATTTGACATCAGCCATGTATTCACATATCTCTCCCTATAATCTTAATAGTTCTGGACCTCATTTTTTCTCTCTTTTTGGGTTTGACTTTACCTTGGACTTTGGTTCAAATCCTGCCTTGGACTTTGGTTCAAATACTGCCTTAAACTTTGGTTCAAATCCTGCCTTGGACTTAGGTTCAAATTCTGCCCTTTGAACTTGGTTCAGATCCTGCCTTGATTTTGGTTCAAGTCTTTTTTTGACTGGTTCAAATTCTGCCTTGACTTTAATTCAAATCCTGTCTTGACTTCGGTTCATATACTGCCTTGACTGGTTCAAATACTGCCTTGACTGGTTCAAATACTGCTTTGACTTTCGTAAAATACTGCCTCGACTTTGGTTAAAATCCTGTCTTGACTGGTTAAAATCCTGCTTTGACTTGGTTCAAATACTGCCTTAAACTTGGGTTCAAATCCTACCTTAAACTTGGTTTCAAATCCTGCCTTAAAACTTTGGTCAAATACTGCCTTGACTTTGGTTCAAATCCTGCCTTGGACTTTGGTTCAAATCCTGTCTTGACTTTGGCTCAAATACTGCCTTAACTTTGGTTCGAATACTGCCTTGACTTTCTTAAAATACTGCCTCGACTTTGGTTAAAATCATGCCTTGACTTTGGTTAAAATCCTGCCTTGATTTTGTTCAAATCCTGCCTTGACTTGGTCTCAAATCCTGCCTTAAACTTTGGTTAAATACTGCCTTGTCTTTGGTTCAAATTCTGCCTTGGACTTGGTTCAGATCTTGTCTTGACTTTGGTTGAAATCCTGCCTTGACTTTGGTTGAAATCCTGCCTTGACTGGTTCAAATCTTGCCTTGACTTCGGTTCAAATACTGCCTTGACTTTGGTTCAAATCCTGCCTTAAAACTTTGGTCAAATACTGCCTGGACTTAGGTTCAAATCCTGCCTTGGACTTTGGTTCAAATTCTGCCTTGGACTTGGTTCAGATCCTGCCTTGAGTTTGGTTCAAATCCTTCCTTGACTTTAATTTAAATCCGTCCCGACTTTGCTTAACTTTGCTCGACTTTGGTTCAAATAATGCCTTGACTTTCGTACAATACTGCCTCGACTTTGGTTAAAATCCTATGACCTCGGTTTAAATCCTACCTTGTCTTGGTTCAGATCCTGCCTTGCTTAAAAGGAAAGTAAATGTTGAGTATAAAATTATTACTTGATTACAAATGGCAGGAAGTAACTTGTTACTGGTAAAGAAGACCTCGAGTGCTCGATCCTTCATGCATTATTTCAGACACAAGCAAAGTAACCGAGGAAACTGAATATAAATATTGATTATCCACTAGCTGGATATTTTTAACATAATAGAAGTCAAAGCTCATTGTAGAATTCGAACCAGCAAAGGCCTTGGATTGGATTTTTTGCTTCAATAGAAAGATAGGTAGCTGCCTCTGTTTCAAATACTGGTTAGACATTTTTTGATGAACCTATTTATCTGATCCATTTCTATTAAAATTTGATCAGCAACGTTACGCCCTTAAGGTAGTACACCCCTAATGGACACTGTAAGGAACTGTTAAATTGACACCATAGGACAGTTATGCCTAAAATGTCACCTGTATGCAAAATTTAAACAAAATTTACTGTGTGGTTTATGAGTTATGGACATTTTTCTGAACTAAAACTTTGCCATTAGAAAGGCTCTTTTTCAGAAATGAGGAAACTCTAAATAATCTATAATATCATCATTATGAAAAATGTTTTCCTATTGCTCATTGTTAAGAAACAAATAGTGACATTCAGGTAAACAAATTAAACAAGCAAAACGATTGTTTCTAAACGAAATTTTTTTAATATGTATAAAAATGTAACCCTACCCCACCCACTTTAAACACTTTGACCATTTCCATATGTAAAAAGCCTTATTTAAAATATCCTTAAAATTTTTCACAATGAGGGGCTGTTTTCAAAGTTTGCCTAAATTTTCTTAAAGGTATATTGGTGGGTCTTGCAAAATATTAAATACTTTTACCGTGCAGTTTTTATTTTATTAAACTTTGAAAATATCTGGTATCATATTTGCTATCAAATTTGGCATTATTTACCAAATAAATACCTACAATAATTATATAATTAAAATGAAACACTTTTTTCATCCATTAAGGGTCTGAGTGATTCATAAAAAATGTTAAAAAGAAAAAAAAGAAAGAAAAAAAAATTGCTCCTTCTTGGGTTTGAACCCACGCCCCTCAGTTTCAATACACTTGACAGTGATTATACTCGTATGCCCGTGAAGCAAAGGGGGACTACTGCGTAGGAGTTTGTTCAATAATGCTACAGCAGTTGTCGCCCCTGCATTGTGTATATTACTTGTTCCAAATTTTACATCAAACTTTACGAATGTAAGTAATATGGTATTATAAACCAAATGTTATGAAATTGTGCAGTCCAAAAAGTAATTTTATCATAAATTAAGCATATTACTCCTCTAAAATTTTAATTTTTAATAAAAAGTGACGATCCCCGAATCTGATATTTGGCTTGCGAAAAAACTATACCGTAAATCTATATTTATTCATTAGTCTTTAATATGATTCTAGGCAGGCAAATTTACTTAGATTTTCAGCTAGTGGGTTTGCATGGTATATCGACAAAAATATGTTTTTAATTTAAAAAAAAATTCATAGAGCCATTAGTATATACTTTTTAAAGATATTACTGTGATCTTACTTTTTGTAACACAGTATTTATTTGCACATTTTAAAAAAATGATAAAACAATGACCATCGCCAAATTTCAATGTGATATTTCAATATTTGTGCCACGTTTTTTAATTTATTATCAAGTGACGGCTATAGTCGAGATACAAACCATGTCTTGTAAACGGACCCGGTCATTTGTAATTACTGCATCAATAAAGGTATTATCGTCTGAAGAATATGTCCCACAATTCAATTAGCAATGAGCACCGGAAGATGCGCCTTGATGATCAAGATGACATGTGCATGACCTCGGGGTCAAACCGTTGCAAGTGTGCATCGGCATGCATGACACCTGGAAAAAAGGAATTACAGGTGAGAGAGGACAATAAGGGCCATCAAATATTACATTGAAATCTTTGACCAGATATTCATCAAACATTTTAAAATGAAGATTTTCCCGTGTCGGAATTATTTAAACAGCGGTCGTGTCAGTTTAACAAAACAATAGAGATTACCGCTTCACAAATGTGGATTTTTGAGAGACATGTCTTTATGTTGTCCTCTTGTGAGAAGATTTAGCAATTTTTGTTTGTAACGAGGGGTTCTGTTGGCCGTGTCCCAGAAAAGAATAAAGTTCAACAATTTTCATACTAATATTTTGCCCATACAACTAAGCTGAATGTTTTCTAAAGGCGTGCATCACAGAAAGGGCCAAACACACAAATGAATATAGGAACATTGTCAAAAGTTCATTTTAATTATATTATATAACAAAATTACGTTTTTTGACCTATATAGAAATAAATTAGTTATTAGGTAGCACCGTAATATGGGGTTTAGCTAAAGTTGTTTTTATTTCTTAACAGTTTGTCAGAAACAACAGTTTATCATCCGAAATAACGTATGTTGAACTGAAAAGGTTACGTCACTGCCCTTTTAACACAACTGTTACTTCAACTAAAATGGGGACAGACGTGTGACCCTTTCACCTTAGGAGAAAGGGCCGTTACCAAGATCCCTCAATATATAGCATTTAGCAAATCGTCTTTTATTCTTACGCGGTCACTTTAAACCATGCCAATTTAGCTTAAAGAATGTGGTTTTGGTCATTTAACAGCGGACAACTGACGTTACAATGGGGCAACAGTTAACATTCATTATCAAGCAATTAGAGGACAAATGCTTAAAAGAGAATGTCCAGTTTTAATCTGTCCGAAGATTAGTTAATACAA
Organism: Ruditapes philippinarum; assembly: GCF_026571515.1. NCBI lineage: Eukaryota > Metazoa > Mollusca > Bivalvia > Venerida > Veneridae > Ruditapes > Ruditapes philippinarum. Next base: position 188,832 of record NW_026865153.1, read on the forward strand.
TGGCCGTCTCGTGGAGCACGCGGCACATGCCAATTTCGTACCCCCGGGCCGAAAACAGCACTTCACGGTAATTTTCGGGCTCTAGCCATTGAAAACCCGTCAAACCACGGATCCATCTTCCTGTCACATCTGTGACGAATTATCCCTTACATCATCTCCCACAGGTGTGGTTTTAAAATTTGGTGATAATTCTACGGATTATTTTTTCACAAATTTTCACAAGTAATGAAAATATATTATATATTCTTTCGTCACTTCCGTCAAAACATTAAACTTTATTTACTTAACTATATTAGCACAAAAGAGCGATGTTTTTACTTTGGAGTATTCAATAAAATATTACATCATTTGATGATTGAAACTTTCATCAGAAAAAACACAAAATTTGCCTTTCTTACATAGATCATCTGGGGCACTTAAAAACTGAAGAATATGCACAAGATGATAAAATTTTACGCAGTAATATTTTGAAAATCGTATTTTTCTACAATTGTATCCTGAATTTTTAATGAAAAGCGCTGCAACGCTTTTCAATTTTGAGTTCATTTTTTCCACACATTAGAATAATTATCCAGGAAAAACGGAGTGGCCGAATGACTTGAAATTCTGCACACTAGTTATTATTGGTCTAGACCTACATAGGAGTATTAATCTCGAAAAAAATATTTTCCGTCATGTCAAAAAAACAACAACAAAAAACAACTCAGTGGAGTCTCTTTAAAAGACTCTGATGCATTCTAGTGTACCATGGGTTCAAGCTGTACACCAGACAAGACTATTCATGAAATTTCCTCAAATGACATAAGTACTGCAAGGTCAAAGGTTATAATGATTTTCTTCTAAACTCAAACCTATCTCTGAAACATTTTAATTATTGGTCAGAAACCGGCACATAATGAAAATCCTGAGATCCGAGATAGATCTCAGGAAAAAAGTTTTATAACCTTGAGGTTAGGTTATTTACCAGATTCTGACCCGACAGTCAGATACATGAACTTGTTTCATGATCGTTTTAATTTGCTCTTAAAACAATTCGTTAACAAATGGTTTTAAACCATACTGAGCAGAAATACATGTAGTCGGCATCAGCTCTCTGCTATTTTTTTTAGGTTTCTCAACACATGATTTACTGATGAAAATAATTTTATCTTCAAGGAAAAATTTAGTTTTCTGAATAATAATAATAATAATAATACGAATAATGATGATGATAATGGTGATTATGAAATAAATCTTGTAATTGGTTACAAAGTTATTTCCTAACATATTTGTATGTGCAATGCAAAAAGTAGATGTTGACTAGTTTGAATTTATTCTTAATTCTTTGGAATACGTTCTTTACTTTTAGCAAGTAATCTGAGTAATCTACATGCAATGTATTAAATAAGTCATATATGAATGAAAAGAAAATGTGAATGGTCAGCAGTTATGTCCGGAACAAACTCATTACTGGACCACTATCAGATTATCACATGATATACACCATCATTGACACCGGTAACTTGTACTTACATCCTAGTAGGAAATAGCTTAAAGTGCAGTTGTCAAAGATGTATATGTAATAGAATACATTCAAACCTGGCCTTAAAGACCATCTCTAAAATTAAATTTCAGAGGTTATTAAGGAATTATTTAAGCTAAAACTCAAATCTCAGGTATTTAATTGGACAGAAACAGCCAAACAATGTAAGTTTCACAGACAATTAAATTTGAGATTTGAGGCAGAACTCTATGGTGGCTGATTTGTGCAATGTCCTATTTTCGTTCCATGGGTTGCCTGGCGAAAACACAAAAATAAGACAAACTGGTGAAAAAACGAGGATACGACAAAGTGGTGATATTGCTGTATTTTCGTGTTTTCGTCTGGCGCCCTGCGGAGCCAAAATACGACATGGAACAAATCAGCCGCCATAGAACTCAGCAAAAAAGTTTTATAACCTCCAGGCTACAGAACTAGAAATCTTTCATTATTGTCAAACGTGATATATTTTGTTCTCGTTCAGTTTTTAATAATTTACACAAGAAACTGGCAATTAATTCTCTACCTTTATCATGTACAATGTACAATATCCCAGAAAAGAAGATGAGACTGTTCAATATTAGTGTAATACTGTAATTACCATAAAAGTTCAAGTTTTATCAGACCACAAGGATTTGCACGCTGGCCTTGTTCTAGGTTGACAGCTGGCCTTGTTCTAGCCTGGTAACTGGCTTTGTTCTAGGTTGGCATCTGACCTTGTTCTAAGTTGGCAACTGGCCTTGTTCTAGGTTTGCAGCTGGCCTTGTTCTAGCCTGGTAGCTGGCTTTGTTCTAGGTTTGCAGCTGGCCTTGTTCTAGGTTGGCAACTAGCCGTGTTCTAGCCTGGCAATTGTCTTGTTCTATGTTGGCAGCTGGCCTTGTTCTAGCCTGGCAACTGGCCTTGTTCTAGGTTTGCAGCTAGCCTTGTTCTTTGTTGGCAACTGGCCTTGTTCTGGATTGGCAGCTGTCCTTGTTCTATTGGCAGCTGGCCTTGTTCTAGTCTGTCAACTGACCTTATCAAGGTTGGCAGCTGGTCTTGTTCTAGCCTGGTAACTGGCTTTGTTCTAGGTTTGCAGCTGGCCTTGTTCTAGGTTGGCAACTGGCCTTGTTCTGGATTGGCAACTTTACTTGTTCTATTGGCAGCTGGCCTTGTTCTAGCCTGTCAACTGACCTTATCAAGGTTGGCAGCTGGCCTTGTTCTAGCCTGGCAACTGGCTTTGTTCTAGGTTTGCAGCTGGCTTTGTTCTAGATTGGCAGCTGGCCTTGTTCTAGGTTGGCAGCTGACCTTGTTCTATATTAGCAGCTGGCCTTGTTCTAGGTTGGCAGCTGGCCTTGTTCTAGATCGTTAGCTGCGATAATGACTTGCGGATGCAATATAGAGGCGGGCATACCTGCTCATCCGTAAAGTCTTAGTAGATTTTATACCGTCGGCTGGTTGTTTATTCACTCAAAGTTGACAAGTTCAATGTCAAAACAAAGAATGTTTATTGCAGTAAGTCAGCATGACTAGTGGTAATACACTACATGTATATAGAATATTTGTCTGCCACTTATCTTGATACGTTGGGAATTGTGTGAAAGTTGTAAGAGTGCAAACCCAAGCACTTTTACCTAAATATAACAGCATGTAAATTTGGGTGAAGTATTTGCTTTCCGATTTACTATATTTGTGTTAGTATATAAGAGGTGTGGGAGTGTCCAAGTTAACATGACCTTGACCGCTCGGTGTGACCTATATGGAATATATGAATATTTCCTTATATATTAACTATGTCAAGCTAAAATTAACGATATACATGTATATATACATGTATATATGTCAGAGTTTCATACTAACTAAGTGCACAAAAGAAGGAATGCATTTTATTTTTAAAAACACACACACACACAACTAGACTAAACCAAAGACTAAAATATTTCATGATAATAAGTCATATACATGTACATTATTTTGTATAACTTTCAAAAGCTGTTTATATTTTACTTCAAAATAAAAATTAGAAAATAAAACAATTCATTGTTCAAATATTCATATGGAACATCCTGGTTTCGTTTTCTTGATTTGTAGTAAAGGATTTTGTGTTTAATGAGGGTCCATTCGCCCTTTAAACAGTAGACATTTTATTTTATTCATATAGGCTTTAAAGCCGCCCATGACACAATAACGAACAGTACAGTATGTAGCAATAAACTGTGTGGGGATGAGTAGGAACCCTGGATATGTCGATGAAGGCTTGAATAGGTCTGTTTCGGATGATAATTTGTCAAATAACTGAATTTTGAAACTCTAGTAGATAATAAATCTAATAAATATCAATAATTAAGCATTAAATTATCTTGAATTATCGCACAAAACATTACTAGGTTTTATGTAATGGGCAAATTTCACTATTATAGGCCGGATAGTATTTCTTATAAATTAATTAAACGAAAATAATAAAATACTTTCTATAGCCTGTAATTTTCGAATTATGTCAAATTTGAGAAAAATCGTAACCAATATCTTAATTGAAACATTAATTCGATATTTCATGGGTACTTATTTTTACTTGTAGACACATGTTAGTTCAACAGCAAAACAATATACTGTCACGTGACCACTTCTTTAAGTGTCCCGTCAATTAATTTTTCAATTAATTTTACAAAAGTTCGACACTTAATGAAAGGTATACTATAATTTTACATATTTATTAGATAATCGAATTAAACCGCTCAGTGGTACTATTTGTTAACGAATTCATACGCCCAAAGTTTGTCACCTACGTGCCATACCTAAAATACGTAATTACGTGCCCCTTAACGCATGAAAACTTGTTAATTTGATAAACTTATAAGTGATTTATTTACAAGCATACTTAACTTTATTGGATTTCCTTATTTGATATTGAAAATTAATTACGATCGGTATTCATCGCTTTACGTAAATGTACAAAAAAGCTGTTTTCTATTTAAATTTGTATTGTAACGTCATATATGGACTGAAATTTGATTAAGGAAAAAACGTGAAAAGAAAAATGCTTTAATAGCTTTTTTAAATTTTATTAACAACTTTTTCAAGGGTACAGCTGAAATTTAATAAACCAAGTGTAAGCTGTATAGCACATTTAAGGATATTAATACTTCAATTATATCCGGTTAAATGATGTTTCCTGGAAACAAGCAGACTGTGCAGTCATACCACGCCGTAGTACATTTGCAGCAGACGAGATTTTCACCTGTATATTTATCGTTTGACTTGCGCTTTGAAGAAACAGTGCTTTTTGTGTTCTGGATAGACCATCTTTTAATGCATAATTCCCAACCGTTCCTTTCTTTATAAAAGCAGAAGTTCAAGTCGCAATTAGTTAATGAAGAGTCCATTAAATGAAGTACTTTTTTCAAATATACTCGACCCTTGGTGGACTTCAAGGGGTCATATATGGTCAGTTACCCTTTTCTGCTCTATTCATCACCATCATCTGTAATGGACAGTTGTTTTTAAATGACCATTTGTGAATGTATTATTGTCGTCTGTCAGGCGCGTGGCAAATACTTCCTATTCAAGGCGTTTTATTTCAAATTAAGAACGAATGGCCCTGTTGAATATTGCTTATTTCAACATCTGCCGAATTTACGACCATAAAGCCACTGAATACCGATACATTGCTAAAGAAACCAGTTAAGATAGAGGGCCCTTACATTTAACTACCGAATATCACATTTAAATAACTGAACCGACCACCTGTACCATGTGTAGCGATTCAGGTCAGATGCCCCTATTTTTCCAGGGTTCATGAACTGATTAGGTCAATGTTCTTCTATAGAATATATTAAAATTCAAACATATGAAGTTTGCCCCCCCCCCCCCCCCCCCCCTGTCTCCCTGGTCATCAAACTGGACACCATGTTCTAAAAATCCCATTCCTTTGTTTGAAAGACTTAGTCTTTTTTTTTTTTAAATAATATAAAATCTGTAATTCATAATGTAAGAATTGTATATCTGCATTGTACAAAAGCATGATAGATTCTCGCCAAAACCCGGAAGAGATCAAAATTTGCCAGACCTTAGCACTGGATTCAGTTCGGGCAATCGTGCTTGATAAAAAAAAGTATGTCGTCTGCAAACATTTTTTTAAAAAAATCTAATAGACTAGAGCACTTTGTTCGTAAATTGTATTGAAAAATTTATTTTACCAACGCACGCGCTTTTTCTGCCTGAACATGCATTTTACGAAATGTATTCGTTCGCATGAAAAAATATATTATGCTCTCTCACAATATTATATCTCATTAAAAGTACGTAAATACTACTATATATTGAAAATTTAATATTCGTAACGGTGTCGTAAGAACATGCATTTATTAAAATGAATTAGGTACAGTTGTACGAGCATACAAACATGAGTAAAGTAAACGTTATTAAATATTTATCAGATTCTCTGTGCTGCTAGAATTATTTTATTGTGTTTTAATATTCTAAAAGCCGAGAACCTGCAATGTTTTTGCCGTTGATTTCATAATGGGACCATGTGCTTTGCATTAGTCTTAAATCATTGAACAGAAGTTTAATTGTCCATACAAAGTCGGTCAGTAATTTCACATCAAACACAATTTGCATTTCCTAAAGTCTCCAGTCACTAATAAGTTACACAACTTGAACTCATTCTATACTGTCGATATATTCAACTTAATTTGATATTAGTACAAATTTTAATAATTTTGTTTGGAAACAGCCAAATCCTCCTCGTGAGACTTCAATAAGTTCATTTTACTATTACAAAACTTAAACCATTCGTTTCGGTTTCGTAAAAAGCCCATCATTTTTCTGTCAAGCGTTAAACCATTAGCCGGTTGGTGGCAACTAACTATTACCACTGCCACCGATGCAGATCAAAAGCAGGCACGAACCCGTCCCATCATATCATGGTCTTCGCAGTATTCACTATTCAGTAAGTAGTTTTTTTGTCTGCGAAAAATTCGTAAAATCGAGAATGAGAATTGTCCGACATGAATGATGGACAAGTCCGTTTAAGATATTTAGCGTGGAATTGGGTGCATAAAGCTATATATCTACACATTTTCTTTAAGTATTTCAAAAATTGATAAAAAAATAGAAATGTATCATTTGGGAATTCTTTTAAAATATTTCTTGACAAAAATGTTGATAAATCTCTAAATGATTTATTATGAACATATTTTTATGATTAATAATAATATTTGTTCTAGAACATTTCATTATCTGCTATATACCTACATGTAATATCGGATTCTGTATCTCACACTTGCCGACAACATCCATATATATTTTTTATTTTCGTTATTTGTTGTTATGTTTGGTACTAAATTTGTTGTTTGGTACTAAAAACTATCAATGTACTTATTTATACAAAAAAACAGAATCCAATATAGATAAGTTCACTTTAAGATTTCGGGAAGAAGGGCAAACTTTTCTCACATTTATGGTTACAAACGCTCTCATGGGATTATATAAAGTTTATTTAACTTTATCTCAAACTCACAGTCCAAGTATATACTTATACAATAATAAAACCGCAATAAAATTGTTTATTACCCAAAAGTTATTGGACCTATTTATACAACATTTCGGACATAGAGTATGTGAAGGAAATCATCCGATATAAACTCTGCCCTGTTATTTTGGTACACAAATCATACAAATATTACCACAAAACATCATTATAAAGTGTTTTTTTTCGAATTAGACATGAATAAATGACAAACGATATTTTAAAGCAGTCCGTATCCATGCAGATTCATGCTAAATTTCATTGCAAACAGCAATTACAACTTATTTAAATTACAAAAGAAAATGTCAAAATATGCAAAAATAGCCCTTAGTACGTTAGTAATGTGGTAGAAATAATATATGGTGAAAAATAGTGCAAAAATAGCGCCGATTGCGTTAGTAGCGCATGACAAATATGGTGAAAAATACTGCAAAAGTGGTCATAACTCGTACATTATACGGAAATAATTAATTTTATCTAGAAACTTTTTACTTTTCTTAAAATCTCAGCACTTTTCTCAAGTTTGATTTTCTTGAAATATTTTGGCTCATCTGGGGGCATGCAGCTTAACTATTGATAGGAATAAAGCTATTCATTACCACTGAGGGTAGAAACTCGGGAATTTTTTTCTCGAGGGAACAAACTGTACTGAGATTTCATTTCATCTCTTTCTTTATCGATCCCTTTCAAATCTCCGATCACATCAATAGTCATTGATCTCTCACAAGAGAAGTCAAACATGAAAATGCTAAAATAAACAATGGAATAGATACATACCTCAAAGCTACAAACATTTATTTGCTTTCTAACGGTATGTATGAAATAAGTCAAATACTCATTATCTATGTCAACAAAAGATGACAAGGAATTCATGTAAGGACAGTGCAATCAAATTGCCATCGCTATTTTCTGATCAAATACTTATTAGGTCACATCAAAGATAAGTCAGCGTTATCTTTTAAATGATGCAACTCCGTCTTCGCCTTGATGTCTAATTGACCATTGTTTGCACTCTTCAAATAATACAGTAAAAGAAACGAATTCCGATACACCAAATGTATATTGGTTTAGAAGATTTTTCTTACAGCAGAAAAAAGGATCTAAATTGTAAATAAAACTTGAAAGGACATTTTGTGTGACGTGCAAATGTCTGATTAGTTTTTTGTTTATCTTTTAGTGAAAAATGCAACGTATTTCTATTTATCAAAACGACACTCTTTGGTATTACATTTTCGGTACATCTTTTCAAAAGTAATACATAAGAACGAATTGAGAAGAATGGGCAGGCATCGCTTTCAATACTTCGGGAGCAAAGCAAGCCAAACTGCAAAGCCAAATCCTGTCAGAGACAAGCTGTTTTTTTCCCTTTAGCAAGAAACTTTACACTCTTTGCTTAGGAACGGATTCGAGAGTGTGAATGTAAGCTTATAGCTTCCTGGTCAGTCAAACTAAAATATATTCTGTACAAACTAAACTGTAGAGTTAAAAGGTTGTAAATTAAACACATTATTAAAATATTGCCAGATCCTTCATGTCCTTATTATAGTTTGTTTATTTATATGGCAACTTTTGTCGTCAAATGTTCAGTATCGTTTGACAATAAACTTGAAACTTGGTAACAGCTCTCTGGTTAAGTGGATTTATTTGAGATATTATCTACACAAGCAAGTGGGCTTATTATACATATAATATCATCCTTATATCTCAATACCTGCAGGAAGAGGCCTTATCAAATGCTGCCCCTGTCAAAATGTCGGCAAACAACTTACAACTTACCAATGGTATAGTTAGTAGCCGTAAAAGTAGGCTTATTACAGGCACACCATTTCTAAATTAGACTTCTGTATTTCGTATTAGGTATATCTCTAACATCAAATGTACCGATGACTCGATCTGCACACGTTCTGGGCTAATTAAAGAAAAATAGGTATACCTTAATAAGGAATATTATAAGGGTATAATATTGGGCATTTATTTGACAGTGTAACGACAATGCTGGTGGAATATTGTTGTTATTTCACAACACAGACAAGAGGTATCAAGCACCATCTTTAAATGTCTACTCGGTTACAAAAGCTGCCAAGTTTGTCACGGGCAGTGTGCGTCATTTTTCGCGTCAACAGTCATATTCCGCGAAAATCCGTCGCGTTCGCGAGGTGCGTAAGAAAATTAACACTTCGTGACAAAAAAAAATCTATAGAGTTATGCAAACCCTAGAAGTAATGTTTAGATATATGCCAGATAATTGTTTCTGAATGTTTGAATCATCAGTACTACAACCTGAATGAAGGATTGGGTTGTGTTTTGCGGTACAAAATTGCAATAAATATAAATACGGCTGTCTAATGGTTCTTGAATTAGCCTTTAAGTGAACTTGATAATAAATTTCTATTGCTTTTTATACAAATTTAAAATACTTTTTGGAAAAATGTGTCCATTGTAAAGCAATCCACTTAATATCAAAAAAATCTCCAAATAAGCAGCCACCTTCAAATTAAAATTATTCTACCCTTACCATACTTATTACCTTATACGGCCTCGTTCATCCTTCAATCTGAACATTCATCATCTTAGGCAAAAATTCAGAACACGGATATATATATTGACCGAGTAGCGAACAGTGCCGACCGTGACCAGACAGGACGGATGTGCCGGGTGATTTTGGTCTGCATAGGTCGCATGGGTATATTTTGTTGTCGTTAGCAGGCTAAAGTGTTAAACTGATGAATGAATATGAATGTTCAATAAAGAATGTATACATGCCTTTAATTTGTCTACAAATTCACATTCTAAGCAACAAATTTAGTGTGCTGAACATCGCAATAATAGCAGAAGTTGGGGGAAAACATCTGAATTCAATTCTCTGACATTACGCCATAATACAGTTACTTAACGAGTTCGTATAATCAAAACATCATTGTTTGTTTTGAAATTACACATTAGGGTTAGTGCTCATCGCCGGAAATGTTTACATGGCTCTCAAAATATGGTTCTAATTTTCTTTAACTGACAAAAAACAACCTACTTTTTACACACTACTAAGTACAAGAAAACGAAACGATTAGTGTCAGCTGAGTACAATAAGCCCAGAGGCTTTAAAGGTGATGTTAATGAATGTTTCCTATTCAACATCCACCTGTTATGTTTGTAACCTCTCTCTCTGGTTCTTAGGCAAAGCTTGTTTGCATAGGATTTGTACAATATTCCAACATAAACACGGATGCCGTTAATCCCGGCAACACTGGGCTAAATTCCCGATGACGCAACGAGGTATTAAGACCGAGAAAGAAAATGAAGAGGGGGTATTAGAAATTGAAGATATATGTAGATAAACAAGTATTAAGTGTCTTTATAGTGCACTGAATTTCTGAATTCCTTCATGTTCAACAAAATAAAAGAAGGCTTAATTGAGTTGATTTTGAAAATCTTAGTTACTATCGTAACCTATCTTTTAATAACCCAGTAATTCGTCCTAGTATCATCAAAATAAATGCCGACGCGGGGCGATCTTTTCCCCACTTTTCGTTTCTTCAAAAAGGGGGCTATTAAAGGCTGATTACGGGGATCATGTAATAAGGGCTTTGGTAAATTATTTCCATAGCATTTCAAAAATCTCTTACATGCAATAGCGTAAGACGTTTTAGAGTGAAGTGCATTACGTATGTGTTGTTCTTAAAGTTAAAACCCTTGTTTAAATATTCTGATTGAAATTTTAAAATGGTATTTGTTTATTTAGATTCTCGTAATAGATTAATAACATTTAAGAATGGGGAACTCTCCAGCTATATAAAAGTTGATTATACAAATAATAGATGTTGTCCGAACGACTAATAATAATAATAATTAATAATAACATCCGTCTTTCCAGTTTGACGGTAAAAATATGATTTTAACGACTCTTTCAAAAACATAATCTTCCATTTCATATGATATACACAATTTCATAATGGATAGAAAAAAATGAATGTAAGCAGTTCTTCAAGGAAGACAGTTTTTGCTAGTTAACACGAAAAATATGGGTCGAATAGAAATGGTGAAATAGCACTTCGAGAAAACCCTTTTCTTGCTTACAGAATTGCGCAAACATTAAATGTAAAGAAATTCACTCACGGGGACAGTGTTCACCTGAAGTCAAGAAATCACAAATTTTAATCAGCACTAACATGATACATGAAAATGACTTTTAAATTTGAAAATGTCGATCGTCTGCTGCCATTATAATCATATACACCGGAAGTGATGCGTTTGATTTTATGTTGAATTCCATTTTAGGACTGCCATCGATTCCGTTATTATACTGTATATAGATGTTTGTCCAAAAAATATTATATATAACCTAAAACATTTGAAGGTGCGAACAAATGAAAAGAAAATGGTGGTGCAAACGAGGTTCTATGGTAGACTCTTTATATGGTGTTTTTTATTTAACATTTTTGTATAATCCGTGATTTTTAGCCTTTTATAAACAAGTATTTAGACCTAGGAAACATAAATTCTATCACTCTTCATTTTTTAATTTTTCAAACGAAATTGAAGCATAATTAAATTTACGTTAGCTATTCTAAAAAGCAAATTCATGTTGGCCATTAAAATAGTTGTATACAATGCACTTTTATTTGGCCTGATGTTATAAAATCTAGTGTATTTATGGCTTAGAAACGCGGAATATTTTACCTATATATAAACCATGAATAACGGCATTTAAATATACTTTAGTTTCTGAACTTTAGGTTAATAGGAAATTCATCGCGTGAGGAAATTCAATCAAACCTGCAAAAATTTGAATATTATTACCTATCGAAGGAACGCCTTTTTCAATCAACAATTCTTTTATCTATTGGCATATAATGTTTGTCTTTCACGTGCACTTGTTTATAGGTATGGCGAACAAATAATAAAAAAGATGTATAGTGGCGGCCCAAAACAGGTAAACAAGTGTTTATCTTGTTTTTCAATAATAATTCAGAAATATTTATTCAATAATTTAAATGTCTCTTTATATATATGACACTTACCAAACATAGAACTGTCAAAATTTATTTAATGCCCGCGATCTTACATAAATAAATTGTCTATAATACGCATTGTGCATCTGAAAAGCTGCACTAATAATTACAAACAATAGTGTACATTGAATATAAATGTTCGATTAATGTATTGAAAAAAAGAAGAAGAAAAAAACGATTTTTTAATCGAGCACTTTTGAGATGCACTTATGATTTTGTTGAATACTGTATAAATGGTGATTGTACGTGTGTACGACTTTTTTTTTAATCCTTTCTATGAAAATTATGAAAGATTCATTGACATAATATGTACGTAATATCGTATTTGACGTACATACCTGATTGTATTATTTTATTACTATCTATAACCACACCAAACAGTTTGATAAAAACACTTGAATGACCATTGAAAACAAATAAATCTGTTTACAAGAACTGAGAGGGGAAATTTTGTTTGTGGTTTTTCTTCTATTTCTGAAAATATCAAATCCCCTCTAATACCCAATATCATTATGTATTATAGATAAATATACTTGTTGAATGACTAACCGATTAGGGGGCGCAAATATCGTTTTAATCAAAGGATAAAGGGAAAATATAATTTTCGATCGTTTTTTGTTTATATATCAATATCAAAACACATAATATTATAGTGTGACGTAGTGGTGGACAGTGGACACTTCTCTAAATGCGTTAAGAAAATAAATTGTAATGGCGTCTTATTAGAATAACTCTCATTCAAATAATTACTAAATGTTTAACTATTTCACAGCTTTTTGTAAAGATTTATACACTGTCGCTACTTCTTTATAACACATTAATCCCTATCATCACATTTAGTCATCAAGACAATGATGTGATGACAACGACTTCACGGAAGCTTGTTCTAATCGCCCGCGTGTTAGTCTTGACCATTTCAATTTGGCATTGTCATTCTAATCGAAACAATTACTTGTCAATAACGTAAGTATTTTAATCCATTCACGATGGAATGAGAATATGTTCTCAAATCGACGCCGGCTTCGGAAAACAGTCTGTGTCTACTGATTACGCATAAGAACTTTTATGGCAAATAGAAGCTGTGGACCTTTGTCAACCATATCCTTGGTGTGGACAAACAGCTCTTTAAGTTAGTCTTGTCAAAATAAAGACGACGCGCAAAATTCCGTCACAATCTGCGCAAAAAATCTTTGCGAAAACATCACGGCTATTGTACCGGAAACGCCCGTGTTTGTGGCAGTTAAATAGAAATGAAAACTTGTCTAAATCAACGCATTATGATTGTATAATAACCAAACAAGCAAACATTTATACAAATACCTTTACTTCGATTAAAGCGTAAAAAATGTAGGAATGCCTACACATTCAATTCCGCCACATTTAATTTATGCACAAATATGTCTAAAAACAAAGTCTGGACATAATTTGGCACCGAAAATAAAGAAAATATTTTCAGCAAAACCACATATATTTTTGTTTCGTGTGGTAGCCACCCTAAGAATAAAGTTTCAAGATAAACAAACAGACGTGGAGGCATCAAAATAAATAAAGGTCAGAAGCCTTATAATTAAAGTTCTTCAATTTCCTCGCAATTAGTGGGCTCATTACGCACTTTACATATTTAAGATGATTGCGTACCGTTTGTTTAAACTTTCAACAATACCTTGATAACAGGTAGGTACTATATAGGTAATCGGAACTGTCACGGAAAACCTATGTAACGAGGCATTCTCAAATATTTGTTAAAAGACCATGATAAAATTCCGTAAATATTTGATTAGATCTTCTTTAAATCGTTAACCTAGATTTAGGGCAACAAGAAATACAGGCCTGTTGAATTGTCAATTTTGAGTTCTTACGAGTTTAAATCATGTCTTCTGAAGTTTATTTCTTATATATAAAGTATCTACTAAATATATGACAAGACGAGATGACTTGCTATTCTTCATACAAGGTCTTGATGATAATTTCCTGAAAACAACACATCTGAAGATATAACTGTCTTCGAGACAACAGTTAAATCTACAGATGAATATATAAACACATTCTCGTCGGCAGTCAGTAATAAAAAGTTTCAAAATGTACAAATCAGGCATAAAGACCTAAGGCGTATTTGCCACTTATGAGGCATGCAGTATACCTAAAAAATAAAATCATTTATTTCCGCAAAAAAGCACCATCTTTTCTTGGCATGTTACGTAGTCAATCCGTTGTTAGGCAGGCGACAAGTTTACGAGCAACTGGACATTAATTTTCCTTATAAGGCCATTGAGAGGAAATCTTATTTTACAGTAGACATTTAATTTAAGGTATGAAAGTCAAAACAGTAATTGAATTTAGAAGTGTGTGTCAACGACCATGACACTTACAAATGTGTTTGTCTATGTCATATAACTTTCTAATGTTGTTACGTTATAACATATTCCCGAAAAATAGTAAAAATGTTATAATTTGGACAATTTGAAAATCAAAATGGCAGTTTTTATTATAGGTTATTATACAATACTTTATCATTCGCATTGTATTCAAATGCTAATCAAATAAATGGTCGGGGGTAAAACATTTCACTATTAAATTATCGTTGTAATCAATTAATCTATCATCGAATTAGTGTCAGGAATATCGTTATCGTTTGGATACTAGAGCTATTTTTGTTATCTGTTAACAATCTAGACAATGCCATCATAATAATGGTTAGGCCGTTGTTCAAACAAACCTGTCGATAAATCTATGCTTGAATTTGTCATGTAATCACCAAAATATGTAATATAACAGTAATGACAAAAAAAATGCAAATCACCAAAATATGTAATATATTTATAACAGTAATGACAAAAAAAATGCAAAAATGCAAAGAAGGGATAACTTTTAAAATGCAACAATTGTAAAAAAGGTTCAGCACACCGTATTACCGGCGGCAGTGATGGCAGATCAAGTTTTTTAGTGCTGCAGTGATGGCAGATATCTGAAAATTACCGATCGATACAGGTAGGTTATAAATTTGGTTGGTTTAATTATATTACACAAATACGGCCCATTTCATTGCTATAAAACTATTGTCCATTGAATGGAGATACTGTAAGGTAATTTTGGACTCGTTTTTTCCTGTTTTAAGACTATTTTGAGCAGGTTAAAAGTGACAGCCTCGGAAAAATCCGTGAAAATGTCTGTTTTCTGTTCAAAATATCTCAAGTTTAAAGTAAATGGCAGGATTTCCTGTTATCAACATAGACGTTCATCCATTGGGGTCACGCAAGCCAAATATCTACCCCGTGAGTCTTTTCTTGAAAGTTTTTCAGACGCTCAATCTTGTCCGGTTGAAGAAAAAATGCTGCCGTTGTAGGCAGATACATATTATAAATGCTGCCGTCGATGGCAGAAATACCATGAAGTGGCTAACATTCTGACAGAAAATCAAGTTCAATCTTTTATCAATTCCTCTTTTCTTTGCGTCCTTTTGGTCGGAATTGAGACGTAAAACTATCATTTCTAATATTTTCTCAAGATAGAAAAGTTATTAATGCGGTATGTGCATCGAAAAAAGCTTTTTAGCAACATGCAGTTACAATACAAAAAGTGATGATTTAGTACGACAAAATTGAACTATAAATAGAGAAATGAACATGAAAAACTTCATTTTTCTATATTCATCATGTGTGCTTGATCTGTTGTGTCTGTCAGTTACATGCATACAATACTATATGTATCTTAAGTTTAGCATTGCACTCCCTTTTTAAGACATAACGCCAATTGCATATTACAGCAAGTAACTTCTGTAAGTGGATATTCATTTGCTAGCATATGGCATTATTTTCTCGAGGTAATAATGTTCATCGCTTTATGACAAATAAAGGCTGAAATTGATGTAATAAAGGGGAGACTATTAACCTCGCAACTGGCATCAGTGTATCATAAAACAATGTATGTTAATGTAAAATGGAAAGATAATATTATTGACAGTTCAAATATTTTCCTATATTATCAAGTTCTTGAAAAACACGACAACGTGGATTAATTTCTTTAAATTGTCATGTTTGTAATATCGTTTAAGTTTGCCTTTGAATTACATTTACTTTGCTAAACTATTAACAACAGTTCTAACATCACGTGCTCCCATTCAACTATATATTTTTTCATTCATTTTAGTTGTAACCATGACAACTTAAAAAGATGAACCTTTCGATGATTAAGACGAGGCAATGGCTCCATTAGATGGCTTGTTTCTTGATGAATCTCTAAAAGAGACTGTTAATAGTGAGATATTTGACTGTGACATTTGTGGCAGAGGTTACAAGACCAAAGTCTTACTGAAAAGACATCTAAGAAAACATTCCAGCGAGGAAACATTTGAATGCACAAGATGTACACAGTAATGGAGCCATTGCCTCAATGTAGATTTATTTTTCACTGCAGCGAAACATATTTTCCGTATTTTGAATGGTGTCTTGCCGGACTACTTTCATTCTCAATTCAGGCAATATACAAAATTAAAGGAGAAGTCTTATGAATTGAAAGGTCAAAAAGTATATAACAAACCAAATATTCTAGTTTTTTTTCCTATACATACAGGATTTATTTTCATCTTGTGATATGAATCATCGCAAGGTTTATCTTTATAAGTTGTCATGGATACAACTAAAATGAATGAAAAAATGTATAGTTAAATGGGAGCACGTGATGTTAGAACTTTAGCATAGTAAATGTAATTCAAAGGCAAACTACAACGCTATTACAAACATTAAAATTTAAAGAAATGAATCCACGTTGTCGTGTTTTTCAAGAACTTGATAATATAGGAAAATATTTGAACTGTCAATAATATTATCTTTCCATTTTACATTAACATACATTGTTTTATGATACACTGATGCCAGTTGCGAGGTTAATAGTCGCCCCTTTATTACATCAATTTAATAACTTATAATCTGCGCCGATTAAGTAAATTTCAGCCTTTATTTGTCATAAAGCGATGAACATTATTACCTCGAGAAAATAATGTCATATGCTAGCAAATGAATATCCACTTACAGAAGTTACTTGCTGTAATATGCAATTGGCGTTATGTCTTAAAAAGGGAGTGCGCTGCTAAACTTAAGATGCGTATAGTATTGTATGCATGTAACTGACAGACACAACAGATCAAGCACACATGCATGAATATAGAAACATGAAGTTTTTCATGTTCATTTCTCTATTAATAGGCAATTTTGTCGTACTAAATCATCATCTTTTGTATTGTAACTGCATGTTGCTAAAAAGCTTTTTTCGATGCACATACCGCTTTAATAACTTTTCTATCTTGAGAAAATATTAGAAATGATAGTTTTACGTCTCAATTCCGACTAAAAGGACGCAAAGAAAAGAGGAATTGATAAAAGATTGAACTTGATTTTCTGTCAGAATATTAGCCACTTTCATGGTATTTCTGCCATCGACGGCAGCATTTATTATATGTATCTGCCTAGTACAACGGCAGCATTTTTTCTTCGACCGGACAAGATTGAGCGTCTGTAAAACTTTCATGAAAAGACTCACGGGGTAGATATCTGGCTTGCGTGACCCCAATGGATGAACGTCTATGTTGATAACAGGAAATCCTGCCATTTACTTTAAACTTGAGATATTTTGAACAGAAAACAGACATTTTCACGGATTTTTCCGAGGCTGTCACTTTTAACCTGCTCAAAATAGTCTTAAAACAGGAAAAAACGAGTCCAAAATTACCTTACAGTATCTCCATTCAATGGACAATAGTTTTATAGCAATGAAATGGGCCGTATTTGTGTAATATAATTAAACCAACCAAATTTATAACCTACCTGTATCGATCGGTAATTTTCAGATATCTGCCACCACTGCAGTGATCTGCCATCACTGCCGCCGGTAATACGGTGTGTTCAGGTAACTCTTAAAAACGGTCACGAATGCATGGCGCATGAATAAATGGCTTATAAACCAATGCCTACGTCCTATTGCAAGAACTCGAGCCTAGACTTGCACTGTATTGTGTGCTGTAAAGCTCTTCCCATGATGAATCATTTAAGTTCTTCCGTGACAAAACCGATATTTGAAAATTGCAATCAGTTATGTTGACTTCAAAAGTTGTGGGTGTTACCTAATCTCCTAGTTAACACGGTCAATTTATACTCCGGACATAACACTTTTTCTAAAAACGTATCTGCTCAATTGAGAGGAAATTCAATACATTCCGTTACAAATAGATAGATATTAGCTGGCATGGTACGGAAGAAACTTACTTATAATATAAATAGGATAGAACGACTGTCTTTCAGAGGGCGATAAAACTTCAAACCAATTTTACACTAGGCCGACTTTCTAAAATAGATGATCAACTAATGTAACGCGTAGGTGTGGAACAGTTACATGAATGGAATTATAGCCCGTTGCTTACTAAATTTCCATTACGAAAATCAGAATAACCGCTTCCTTTCCATTGAAATAATCCGTTTAGCACTTTAGAAAACGAAGTTTAAATTTCTTTCGGTCATTTGGTAATAATAATCGCTATGAAAACATTGACGGCGGCCGGGATTGTCCAAGGATTCTAGCCTTATATAGTATTAAATAAAATCTTGTAATAAAGTCGCTGTTTAAATTTACACGAGGTATAATTATTTTCATCTTCAATTTATTTCTTTAAAATTTGTTGACGCGTTTATGAGTACATATACATGTACTTTGATATCACTAGAGAAAAAGAAGGAATAAGAACTATTTAACATGATATTCACAATTTAATACGAACACATTTTATTGCACTTGCTTTGTCTATTTGTTGTTGTTTACATTTTATTCAAATAGCACCTTTCTTCATCCTTGACATTTGACATAAAGTAATTTCGTGATAAGAAAAAATCTTCATATTCTTCTTTAATAGATCTACTTTTTTAACTGTACCATGATCAACTGGTGCCGGGTCAAAGGTCTCATTTCTGACGTTATTCAAAATTGAAAAAGGTATACATCTCATGGAATGTTCGGCGCTCAGATTTCTTCAACTTGTTGGCCCACATTTATAATAATTAAAATAAAGCAAAATATAAGGTGACATACTTCACCTGTTTCATCAAAATATGATAAAAGGTTTGCGAATCAGCAAAAATAGTGTCGTCTGCTTAGCGCGCGACGATTTTCATTGGTCGCGTGCCGCGACACCTGTTGCAGCCGGTCACATGACAGGAACTAGGTTCTTAAGAATATTGCAAACGAGGATTATATTTTAAAATGTTTTCTTTAAATTCTTTGTTGTGACTGAGTGTGACCTCCATTTACATACCGGTGTCAAATCTGGGCGGATAAATTTTCAATTTGACAATAAAAACCGTGTTTTCTTTAGCTTCTTTCTTTTAACAGGCTTATCAGATTTTATGAAATATGACCCTTTAAATTTTTGCACTCAGACAGCCGTTATCCGTCTTTATATTGCTCTTAAAGTATACATTTTTACTATTCATCTAGATTTAACCCACGTGTCTATTTTGAAATCACTTTTGTCATTCTCCTTTTTACTGCCCATAAAGAAATTAAACTAAACTGAAAATGATATAGGCTTAAATTTCATTAAAAGATTTAATTTTTGAAAGCGCGAAGTTGGTTTGAATTCTTATTTCAAATTAATACTGTACAAAGTGTACATAAAACCTGTTTTGCAGTCTTTTCATGTGCATTCTGTCTATTCGAGACAAGTCAGTTAATACAAGGAAAACTGAATATTTTACGACACCAAAAAGAACGGGTTTCGTAGCCCGAAAAATGTTCAACAATGCCCAACTTTGAAGGTGAATATGTCGGTTTTGTTTAGGTATGGTCAATCGTGCCGAGATTAAGGGGGATGAGGTAATGGGAGTCAATATGATAGTTCATTAAGGAACGGATCTTAATCTATAATATAAATCCGTAATCAAGGTTGGACATTAACTTACGTTTTGTCTACATACCTGTAATTTATAATAACCCCCTCCTGCTCAGAAGTCAGGCTACCGCTAAAGGCTATTATAAGTTTCTTGATTTCGCCATAGTCTGGAAAGTAAAACACGTGTTCTGAGCATTGCTCATATCATAATGACAATGACGCGTGATTATTCTTACACGTGTGTCAAATCAAATTGAATAAATCATAAAATATGACTAATTCCATTTAACATTAATCAAAGTGATGCTAAGTGATACTTAACACCAATCAAAGCATGTCTCGCACAGTATAACTTGTCACTATGCAATGGTGTTATTAAAACAAAGGGACGTAACACTTGATTTTGTTTCGCCTATCCAAACACCTAGTGTTTTACTGTGGCCGTGACGATGCACATTTTAAGGGAATTACATGATGTCCCAGATGTCTCAAATAGATGTCAAACTTTGATCAATATCTCTTCGTAATCGATCAAACTTCTAGTAGTACAGATACACTTGAATTAGAAGAGGCTTTGAAATACGTGTACGTAGATAAAAACTAGGCAATTTATTTCCGAATTTATCAGAACCATAGTTCTTTCACTGAAGATTATTTTAAGTGTTAGGTCGGCTTTTCAAATAACATAAATCCGTAATCAATATACTCTTAATTCGGTCTTAAGTGTATCTCAAAGACAGGGGTGTTACGAAAAGTGAATGGAATTTATTGATTTGCTAACACCCCATTAATAACTGGATGATTTTAAAAAGCACCTTGAAAGACCCTTTCCCCCGCATGAAGGAATCAGAAGATCGACTAGGTCACTCAATAGACGACGTGAGAATCTCATAATTATGTTTAGCATTTTCAGAATGTTTTACTTATAGGAATGTAATAAAGATAATTATAATTCTATAATCTGGGCATGCTGATGATACATTGTAAATTAAGGTCGAACACATGTTTGGATTTTGTAATATTTTAATTCTAGGTTGAGATTTTTTCGATGAACAAAACTGTTGTTGCATGAAAGGCCACCAATGTGGTAAAACGGAACTTACACTATGGTTTTCCGATTGCAAGTTTTAGTCCTGGAACTATAGCCTGTTGGTTGCTCTACCCATGCGACCGTTGCAGACCAAGATCTGCTAGCACATCAGTGTCGTCTGATCATCGTCTGCAATGTTCGCTATTCAATCAATTCTAAGTTTGAATCCCTATAATGATGAATGGTTTTGTCCAGATTGATGGATGGACGAGTCCATTTAAGATATTTAGCGTGGCGATTTAATTCTCTTTGCAACAGTTCTTGTGTCGTCACAAAAATGTACAGTTCACGTCAAACTTTGCCTATATCCTTATGTCTAATGACAGAAGCATAGCCATTTGAAAAATTTAGTTTACATGTCCAATAATTATTTGTATTTGTATGTTCTTGAAGAAAATCATTTACATTTAATTGTTTACCGTGAGCAATTTTTTGTTTCTGTCAATTTTACTTTGAGTGGTTGTGTCATTAATGTGTGTTTCATAAACATTATGCTGTCCTTTAAAGGCACGCACATTCATTATGCCTCAAAAATGAGTAAAATTTTACTTCTTTGGAAAGGACAAACTTAAGTTCTATAAAGTTTATATTATGGCTTTGGATGTTTATTAACTGAAGAAAGTAGTGCTTAATTTGAAATTACATGTATGTGTCATAAAAGTAGCAAAATGTAAACAAAGTGGTATTTTGACTTCAATACAAAATACTATTTCACTATGACTGTATTTTATTGCCAGAAAGCACCAGAAGCACAGGATTGTTCAGGTAATTGGCCAACACGTAAGTTTTTGGAAACTATAAAAGTACACAAAAAAATAAAAAGATTTTGAAAAGTAAAATTGAAATAATTTCTGGGGTATAATTGGGTTTAAGAGTATTTTGTTATTTCTCAGAAGTTTATTTTACAAATTACCTTCTGCTTTTCGCAAGACCAAATTTATCAAAGGTGCGGTGCGCTTGTGCTTTTAAATATGTACTTTTAATTCTATATAAAAAAGGACATAAACCAAATTCCAAATTGTGGTCACTTTACCTTAAAATAACCCGAATATTTTTCTTTATTCTTACAATAGTGACGGTGTTTGTGTTTCATTCTTATTCGGAATTCGGTTACAAAATATCTAACATAAATATAAAAAAGACTTATATACCTTATATACCTTTAACCTGACATATTTTTCTTATCTAACATACTAATATTTTAGGTATATCTTATCTGATATCTAATCGTATAATCCTGTTATAATCTTATTATATATTTATATATTTACTACATTTTTTCATTCAAACTTTGGTATTTAGGGTACTATACGGCAACAAACAGTTTTTAGTGCGCTATCTACCCTCGTATCTCGGCTTTTTTTCTTATCTCCGCGAGGATTGAGTGCGTACAAACATCTACATGTATACATAAAATTGTATTTGTTGTTTTGGTGTATTATTTACATTTCTTTATTTATTTACAATTTACACATAAATAGTTCGTCTCACCTTAGATTATTAAGAATCCCGACCCTATGACGGTAATGAATAAAAAAGGGGGCGTGACCTATTGGTTAATATTGATACATTTCAATAAACTCCGTGCATTCCGGATACCAGGCAAATGCATTGAATGTAAGGCATCTTACCAAAATAGTTCAAACGCAACGAAAATATTTATACATGTAATATATACTAATATACTATCGAAGATAAGCGTCTGGGAGATCAAAAGATTATCTTAAGATTATCGGGATTTGTAATCAAATGCATCGATCAATATATCTATAACACAAGACTGGTGTCCAAATCAGGTCACAGACGACAATATACTTACTCTAGACTCAGTATTCCATTTCAGACCCTATATAGTTGGATTATTTCCCCTTAAAAAGCTGTGCAAAATACCCCCTTTTCATCCTTTTATTGCCTTTTTGTAACAAAACTCACTATCAATGATTTAAACGATCAGGAAGAAAAAAAGATATATCTTTTACTCTGTTTTCCCCAGCCTAAATCATTCAAAACACAGTTTTCTTCACCACAATAATGACTTTCTTTTGTCGGTTCTAGTGTATTGCATGATCATTATATTTTATTTATATTTGAAACAATGTTTTCTATAATGTTCATTTCAATACTATAGAAAGCATTAACGCGTTATGTATACCTTTCGAATCTCAAAAAGAATGTTAATTTTACAGTCATTCTAAGCAAGAATGGTGTTATATCCGGGCTTTCCCCCAATTTCTTTTGGCAAAGCTGGTGTTGATAGACTTCCGGCATTTGTTACCTGGTCTTCGCAGCTTGACAATCGTCTGCAGTTACTAGATCATCTAGTGTTGCATGGCCGTTTACAGTAGCTTGCATGACGTCTGCAGTTACTTGACCGTTTGAAACAACACTATCGTCTGCAGTTAGATCTACCTTATACGACTGTAAATGACCGTCTGCAGTTACCTGGACGTTTGAAATTACTTGGTTAATGACTTAAATTTTATGATCGTCTGCCATTACCAGATCGTCTCCGGAACGCTCAGCCACCAGTACGGTATTGCTATTGTTTTGCGGTAAAGCAACCATTCAATACTGGTTGGTTCTGTCATACCATTTTAAATAAAAGATTATTGCTCATTCATAATACATAGGAAGTACGTGTATTAATCTTAATGTAATTACCTAACTCATCCGGATGTACTTTATTTCCGACATTTTGCTTTCAATTGCGTCGGAAGTTGTTGATGCCTCATCTCATTCTGAAATCTTCGTGGTGAAGATTTATTAAGCAAATAAAGATTCGAACATCGATTTCCAACATAGGCATACATGTATTTAACTGATGCAGGCTTGTAGATCTTTTAAAGGGGAAGAAATTTTTCATTTCACGTCATTTTAACATTGAAAGTTGTTTGTTTTTTTCTCTCCCTCTTTTCTAAAATATGCAAGAGAAGTCACTTTCGTAGAACAATGCTATTTGAACATGTACATGTATTTGCAATTGATTTACATGAAGAAGTATAACACTGTTTTTGAATAATAAGCATTTACGAGCCCTATTATCTGCCGATCCCTCAGGAATGATTGTAAAATATCGAAGGAGGAGATTTACATGTTTTATAGATGTAACATAATATTCTGTTTTGTTTAATGCTATATATTATGGAGCTAAAATATTCAAACTTATTTATTATTCGTACGGTCTTTATTGTCTGGAAAATAAATCGTTTTGGTCACGGTTATCTGTGTCAATAACCGACATCGATATTCGTTCGTGCATTTTTTTTCTTAAATGCATTAAAAGAATTACCAATCGCAACTTGCGGCCCTTTCCGTCAGTCTTCTGATGTAAGATCCATAATAAGAAAAATGAGAAACCACAGCTGGCATAGACAACAAGACTTTGCGGCTCTGCATGAAGGCTGACTTGCAATGTAGTGCGTGCAAGAGCTATTTCCATATAAGGTTAGAACGATGACACGAGGTTAGAACGATGCACGGTTAAAGTAGCAAAACATTTTGTTTTTCTATTTTAGAAGACATTATTCAAACGGAAGTTTAACCTTTATTGTAACGACGTTTTAACTCATTAATCAATCTGACCCATATTTAATTAATCAGTCTGACCCACATTGAATTAATCAATTTGACCCATATTGAAAAATTTGGAATTACCCATGTGTCGAATTGTTATAAAAAAAATCTTTTGTATTTAATTGTAGTAATTCTGTCCGATTTTCACATCAATATCTCGTCTCGGCACGGTTGGTGCCAAGTTTGAATCTCTGTGCCAAGTCAATGGAAGATTTCACAGCGTGATAGGGTTGTGAATACGGCAGTGTGGATTGAACCGGATGTGACCTTTGATATGTAACAATACACTATAACAGGCTATGACAATTTTTTTTAAATTATCCGGTTTTAATCTGGACCGCATTTGGCAAATTAACGCCTTTATATTTTTTTAATATCAACCGTACGATTTATCAAAACGTATGATTTGTCATTCCGAATTATACAATAATAATAATTGATGATATCACACCACTTTGCCAGTAAAAAAAATGGATTATTTGGGAATTTATGACCATGACCTTCAAGTCAACGGAATTTTAAATGGAAGGAATTTTACTCGTAGCGCGGATGAATTATTAATTCCTGAACTACTTTCTCAGCGTTTCTTCTCCTTTTGAAGAAGTCCCATTAATGTCTTTTGATATACTATCTTGTCTCGTTGATATCTCAACCGTAAGAACTTATCGTAAATTTTGCATGAGTGTTATAAGTTTTTAATATAAATATTTTATCAATATAAAATATCCTCTTAGATTGGTGCTACTGTCGCAGTATCGTCTGTTATACTATCTTGTCTCAATATGACGCAGAATCAACCCGGGTAGATCAACCGGTTAGAGCGACAGACTTGTAATTACGACATTTTGGTTTCGATTACTAAAATTACTATTAATCAGTCTTTCGGATGAAACTTTAAATCGAGGTCCCGTGTATGAGTACTTAAACACTTGACACGCTGAAGAACCAGGAGAAGCGTCTGGAATTTGGGAATCGTATCTTGCACTATCTTCCAAAATCTAAAATGACTATACTCTTCTGGAGGACTTGCCCATATGACACACGGTTTCACTTATTAAAAATAAACTGATTGTTTAAAAAAATAAGATAAATAAACTATAATAAAAAACCACACAAAAAACATAACTATGCAAGAGATAGTTCATGTATATAACATATGAGTATGTTTTTGGAAACAGTAACAAGATATTTAAAATGAACAGTTTTTTGAGAAATAAAAATGATATCATTTCTGAGGTATAATGGGCCTTTAAAGGGTTGTTGAATAAGTCCGTCTACTTTCTTTACATTTGTCGGCAGACTAAATG
This sequence comes from Ruditapes philippinarum, assembly GCF_026571515.1. Lineage (NCBI taxonomy): Eukaryota > Metazoa > Mollusca > Bivalvia > Venerida > Veneridae > Ruditapes > Ruditapes philippinarum. Next base: position 214,706 of record NW_026865153.1, read on the forward strand.
CATACATATGTCCACAGAAGGGCATGAAACAAACAGTGACACGAAGCGGTCACGTGCTAAACGTGCTACCTTATTCATTAAGTTATTTCCATGTATTATTCGACTGCATTAAAAATTCATACTCAATAAACAGTATTTGTTTTTGTTGTCGGTAAAATTCAATATTTCACAGTTGGTTTAATTATGTAATGTATACATTCTGTCAACTGTTGTTTTTTGTTATATTGACAGAAGTATGTGCTAATTCACTCTTTGATTAAAATTGATTGGGCCATTCTAAGTCTTTATTAATTTGACTAACCAAATGTCGTGCTATTTCCTTAGTTTATTTGAATTGCTATGAAGTTTCGCCATGTTAAAATCTTGTGCCATGCTACATTTTTCGTCACGTGTGTGTCTTTGTGTCACACCATGTCTATAAATATTCAACTGGCATAAAGTCGTGCAATGTCTTTAATTACACAATACGCCTGACGTCGTCATGGTATGTCTTTAGCAATTAAACTGGCCAAGTGTCGTGCTTTTGACTCTGTAGAACCTTCCATAAGATAAGTTAATGACTTACCTATCTAGATGTCTGTATACCAGGTCTGGATGCACTAATATGCCTGTCTAATGAACGGATTAGTTTCACCTAGTCAATGTTGCCTGCAGCACCAATGGCTGCTTCTAGAGGAATCACCCAGAATCCCAATGGGCCCTTTGCCGTCAGGGGTTACAGCCAATCAAGGTTATGAAACATATACTCACGTACTCAACCTATCTCGTACCAAGGTCCGTGAGCACCACAACTCTTATAATTCAACATTTGTGTCGTGCTGCTAGTATGCTTTACTCAAATTATCTTGTACGGTGTCATATTTCGTGTTTAATCATACAACTGGCTAAAATGTCGTGTTATTCCTCTAATTATTCAAAATACCAAATGTCGTTCTATGTCCCTAATTATTGTAAAAGTCAAATGTCGTACTATGCCTATGCCGAGTATCGTTTCTAATTATTCAACATACCAAATGTCGTGTCATATCTCTAATTATTCAGCATTTCGTGCAATGTTGTCGTATATCACCCGGTCTAGTGACGTACTAAATTTTTGATAATGCAACTGGTCTAGGGTCATACTACGTCTTTATTCATACAAATGTCAAAGTGTCGTGCTGTGCCTCTTATTATTCAAAATGCTAAATGTCGTCTTAATTAATTATACATTTAACTAGACTTGAGTCGTTTTGTGTGCTTATTCATTCATCTTGTTTATTGTCGCTTAAATAGTCTATGTGAGTACATCTAGTGTCGTGCTATGTTTAGAACAATTTTACTGGCCAAGTGTCGTGCTATGTTTTAAACAATTTTACTGGCCAAGTGTCGTGCTAAGCTTTAAACAATTTTACTGGGTTAGTGTCGTGCCATGTTCCTAAACATTTAGCTGACTCTTCTATGTCATCCATATATTTAAACTATGATTATATATGAATTTCAATTACTCTACATAAAATATATTTAAATTTAATTAAATCGCCAACACCTTGTTAGTTGAATTAAGTGTACTTTATATAAGTAATAATATTCTCAAATACCACATTGACATGTAGGTTATTAAAATTGATTAATAGCTGTAAGTAAAAATATTAACAAACCTTGTTAGCGTTTTAAAGGATCAATACCCGCCCTCTGACGGCTTTATTAGTGTTTCATTTAAAAGTTAAATTTGATATTTTGGGAGTAGTTTTTTCTAATACAATCAGACACTGTTACGTTCGTGCCTGCACGTGCTCGATATATTGACAGTTAAATTACGTCTTCTTTAAATGACAAACAAAATTGCAGATATCAAAATTGGCTTATTACGAAGAGGGAAAACTACCAAGGTTGAATAAGAAAATTTCTTTTGATAAACATTTTTTCTCTATCTCTTTTAGATATTCCAGGACGCACCCATCTATTTGGGTGACACACGCCAGACCCGTCCCCATGCCCTCATCCCTCAACTCTCGCCCTCCTCTTCGTCATTTTTTCCCAGGACATTCATTAGAATTGAATACCTTTAGTAGTGAAGACTTTTGTATGTTAATTTTTTTTTCTGGTGAAAGGGGACTGGATAAAAGTACCAAGAAATGGTAAGATAATGAACGTTTCAGGGTTGGTAGTTCTAGACGAAATACATGGATTACATATGTCTATTACTGTACTAGCAATCACCTGTTAATCTGACTTTTTATAATAAAAAAAACAGTCTTGTACATGTAATATACAACGATAATAATGAAAGTTAAGAAAAATTAAGACGGTCTCTTTTTAATGGAATGTTGCTGTTATTGTAAAAACAGTGGAAATATGATAATAATATAACAAATTATAACATAATATAACAAAGTATAACATAATAAAACAAATTATAACATAATATAACAAAGTATAACATAATAAAACAAATTATAACATAATATAACAAATTATAACATAATATAACAAATTATAACATAATATAACAAATTATAACATAATATATCAAGGTATAACATAATATAACAAATTATAACATAAAATGGGAAATTATAACATAATATAACAAATTATAACATAATAAAACAAATTATAACATAATATAACAAATTATAACATAATATAACAAATTATAACATAAAATGAGAAATTATAACATAATATAACAAATTATAACATAATATAACAAAGTATAACATAATAAAACAAATTATAACATAATATAACAAACAAATTATAACATAAAATGAGAAATTATAACATAATATAACAAATTATAACATAAGATAACAAATTATAACATAAGATAACAAATTATAACATAAGATAACAAATTATAACATAATATAACAAATTATAAAATAATATAACAAATATATCACATGATAAAACGAATATATAATATAACATAACAAATACATGTATTTAACATAATATTACAAATATATAACATAATATACCAAATATATAACATAATATAACAAATACATAACAATATACATGTATTAGACATGATGACATAACAAATATATAACAAAATATAACAAATACATAACATAATATAGCAAATTATAACATTAGATAACAAATTATAACATAACAAAATATAACATAAGATAACAAATTATAACATAGCTCTATATCTTTTATACTAGTGCACGGGCTAATATGCACGATGAATTATTTCTTCCGGTATTGCCAATGAAATAAATCAATAAAAAATGTAACACCATCTCAAACAAAATATAAATTTGATTATGCGATTGAACGTTTTAAAGTTACAAGACTTCACCATAAAATATTTATAAATTGAAGGCCTCTGAAATGTTGCAAAAAATTTATTTCAACAGACATGAAGAATAAAAGAAAAAACACGGGGTTTTATTATAATAATGAACCATTACTACTTTATGGACCCCCATACAGCCAAACTGCCGACTGTTTCTGGTTTTATATATTTAAAAGTGACGTGCGTTGTACATGTATTTTATTAAAATAAAAAAAGACAGACATTGACTTTTTGTCGGAACTACACGTCAACTATACAATTATGCCGACATCATCAATAATTTCAAATGGAAACATTTAATAAATATTTTTTTGAAACTATTTTTATTTATGGGCAGCTTCTGTAATCGCATTATTTCCAACAGTATGAGCACTCCCACATTTTATTAGCTCTTCTGTTTAAACCACGCACTCGACAAATACGCTAAAAATCGATACAACATTGTCGTCTGCTTATATACTATAGAGTATAAATTTGTAATTTGTTCCCAGGCTGATCGATAGCGAATTCTCACCGAGCTATAGGTATGCTATTGACAAATTTACTTATGACATTGATCATGATATTCCAGTTTGAACATGTTGAATTCACCGCTATTGAAACTTCTTCCAATCGTCGATACCAGAGCGGGAAAAATTTGCATGCGTCACGTGATTCTATAAATAGTAACCAATCATTTGCGACTGAAAATTGCTCATTTGAATATAGCGTAATGGCGGACTTTAAAGATTAATCTTATTTGGAATTATTTATAGATGGGATATGTTATAATTTATCTATATCGAAAATTCGTTAGTACGCCCAATGACCCGATACCAAACGGTTATTGGATTTGAACTAAAGCGTTTAATATGATATAAAAGAAAATAAGGCCATGTGATATGAATGCTAATTAGGTTTATTATAAAAATAAATGAGGTTTAAAACAAGAAGATAATACACCTCGAAGTCGTAAGGTCTGTAATATCATGAGGGTTAAAATATCAGATCTTATTCCACTTAAACTTCCGTGCAGAAAACGTGAAGTAAAAGTCAAAGTGGGTCCGATAAATATAATAGATTTCAGTTATTAATATAGGGTTAACGCACGTTTTTCCGTGTTATAACGTCTGCAGAGTCCCGAGGAACGGTTGGTGCCCGAGCCCGGTAGGGCGAGGGCTCCAACAGTTCCGAGGGACTCTGCAGACTTTATAACACGAAATAAACGTGCGTTGACGCTATTATAGCATAAAATTTTCAAACAGATTCGTGATGTATAGTTTATACAAAACACAATTACATTAAATTCTTGTGCTTGGACGGTATTTATCCAATTCTATGTTTTACGTATGCGTTTCATTTTTCCGGGGCCAACAACTTGGAAAATTCTCGGAACCGAACGAAATTTTGAATTTTAATTGATTTAACAAAGCTTGGCCTTTGGAGATTTATTATCTCAAGAAAAAAAAACGTTACATTACTCTACCCTCTACCCAAGACAAAACATGACCCTCAGAAATTCTTAGAGTGATTTCAGATTGACGGTAGAAAAAAGATCAGTGAAATCAGAATCGGTTATTTTTTTCAAGCAAACAAGTTTATAACAAAATCAGGCACTAAGCATTATTCTCTCAAAGAAATATAAAGAGCATTTATCAACATAAACATAAATAAAAAACATATTCTCATATCAATTTTGTGTTATCAAGTTTTGTAAGTTAATCGGAGTGTTAAACTGAATGACAGGTAGATTCTACTGTATTTGTTTACATTGACAACTGTCCGTTTCTTAGAAAGGGCGACAACCAAGATTAGCACCGATGTCTATACGCCGTTTTCCCGGCATAGTTACTGGCATATACGACTGAGGCCCTCGAATCAATAAATTTCAATTTAACAAGAGCGCATGACTCTTCGCCAAACGGGCCAAATTGTCTTTTTTGTTTGTTTGTTTTACTGGGCCCTGTATGTATTGCGCATAGGTGAAACCGGGCTATAACAAGAGCGCGTGACTATGTTAACACATGGTTTTGGTCCCGTTATAACATGGGCAAAAGAGGGGAAAATAGCCGATTTTATGCTATAATAGTTGATAAAAGACTTTGTGTGTGCAGTGCTATAGTCTTACATAATCAGGGCTTATCAGTTTTCAACTGTTCCATGTAAGTGCAACAAAAAGTAAATATTTTTTTAAGTACTCAAATTTCACTGCACATAGCATTCTATAAAAACATGATAAAAACATGATTTCAGAGTTGATCACACACTTTGATCTGAAATGTGTGACAGGGGGTTAAAAAGAATTATTTCTCAAAGAAAAAAATCAGTACATGTGTACATGGTATTTTGGTGTCATTTTTACTACCTGCCAATTTAATAGTGTTTTTGTAGAGAATTCCCCTTCTATTAATCAGAAGGAATTAAAGAGAAAAAAGTTTGACGTCGTTATTATTCCGACAGGAAGTCATGTTTGACATCTCATAGGGACGCAAAGATCGTGCTAATAAAATAATCATAAAAGAGATGACAGCCCCGTAACAAAGGTCGTTAGACTACATGTAGTTGAATTTTGACTTTTAACTTGCACGAACTAAAGTGAGTAGCCTTGCCACCAAGCTTAGGGGATCGGTGGCCTAGTGATTAGAGTATATGCCTCTCAACTTCGAGCCCTACTTAGGTCAAGACCATGTTTCTTCATATGACACAAGTACTGTGCCTCTCAACCAAGAAATCATTAGTTCGAGCCCTATTCGGGTCACGACCATGTTTCTTCATATGACACCAGTACTGATTTGTTCCAGGAAGCGGACTCGAAAGTAATTAATATAAGTTGCAAGAACTTGTTTCGCAATAAATAAATAATAATTTAGCAGCTTAAATAAATATGTTTAAACGAATATTCCAAATCCAAAGCCAGACAGATCCATTAAAATATGTCAGTAGGTTAAAAGAAAGATGATAAAATGAATTTCAAATCTATGCAAAGGGTTAACTTAAAAAGAGATACATTGTATTTCTAATCTTAGCTACTGTTTTGATGTATAATCATTAAATAGTTGTCCATCCGTATAGACTTAGAATTGATTACGCGAATAATGCAATATTAGACTTTACTGGTCCATTATGATATTAATTAAAGATGAAATGGTTTACTCTTATGTTAAAAAAGGGATAAGGAGCAAAATACCGTAAGATTGAAAGATGTAATAAAGGGAATAGAGAGTTGAAAATAACATTGTACCAAATGTGATTTAGTATTTTGTATGAAAGTGAAAATACTACTGTGTTTACATTTTGCTGACAAAAAAAATTCACATTTAGCACTTTCTTCATGTTACAAGCACCTAACGTGATCTAATACTGCTATTCAAACATTATAACAGTCAAGTTTGCCCTTTTAAGAAGTAAAAATTATTCGTTTTGAGGCATAATGTGCCTTTAAAGTAAGCCAACGGTGTAGAAGTTATCCAGATTACAAGGATGTGCAGGCTAGCCTGGCTCTATACTGATAGCAAAATCTTATCACTGTCGTCATGCAATCGCGAATATTTAGTTCTTAAAGACCCATTTAGCCTAAAAATGCTATTATCTTTAGTGTTTTTTTCCCCAAAAGCTTTGTATGGAAGTCGAAATAGCACTATATTTACATTTTGGTACCTTTGTCACAAATATTCCACATTCAGGGCTATTTTTCAGATGATGAGCACCGCACATGTTCTAAAAGCCATTATTAAAGCATTTTAAAACACTTATTTGACCTTCCTACCGAAGAAAAAAATATTAATTTCTGAGGCATAATGTGCCTTTAATATAAGAATAATACTATAAGTTGTTAAAATCCATACATCAGTTATTGTAAAAAAAGCAGACATACATGAACGTCAAATATTATTGTCAATTATGTTCTTTTCTGACTTTATTAGATATAAAAAATTAGGTGAAAGGAGCTTAAAATTGAAACAATGCCGTAATAATCACGAATGTTGACTAGCACCGGAAATTGCAACCTGATTCCGGAAAGATCGCCCAGCGTCCGTAAATTACCGGAATTAGCTACTGAATACCGTCGGCGCTATATGAGTCTATCCGACCCTGTACCAGTGTCCAGTGTAAATATTTAAATACCATGCTAAACAATAGAAATAACGATTACTATAAAGCACTGGGGTGCGAGAAATTTTAGTAGTATTAGAAGCATTGATTTGTTACTTTTAATTAAAAGTGCAAGAAAAATAACAGTTCCATTTAAAATTCTGATTTTGAACTCTTTTTTTTCGTGATATGTTTTTATATAAATCTAACACAGCAGCATTAATTCACATATTTTTTAATTACTGAAAGATAAAAATGAATATCAAATCGTTGCAACGGGAAATAAAAATAGTTTCTTCTTCTAGAGCAACAATAACAACAACAATATCATCAGCAACAAAAACAAAATGATCAATGTAATTGAAACTTGGAATAATCTATTTTAGGTTTAAACTATCCAAACATCTTTAAATTTCTTATGTTTCCTATCTTTTAAAAGTATATACATGTTAGTATAGAATTATTAATGATATTGTATGGTCAAAAATAAATAAATAAATGAATAATTAAGTGGTGTTTTAATCGGGATATAAATTAACAGATCACGCCGTCTTGAAATATGCAATTTTCATTCAGTAGAGAAAAAATGTAAATAACAATAAATCAGAAATTCTAAAAATGCGCTTTCTTATCACAAAAGGTATTTTGATCAAGTATTTCACACTAATAATCGGGTGCACGAAATAAGTAACAAATTTACAAGCGTGGTTCTTGTTTTTGCTAAGTCATAAAAATCTCATCTAAGGAAGGTCATATTAGTTCTTACATACACTTGAAATATGTACGTGTTTATCGCTGCTCAATCATTGATCAAAAATGTATTGATTAGATCTGAAATAAGCGATCGGCAACCGGTGGTAGATAGATATAAATATAGGTATGAAACTTTTAATTCCTATCGCATTAATGATTTCCGGAAATGTACGGAAATTGCCGAATATGGCTTGTTGCAGAATTTTCGTGAACTTTCGATTTATTGACATTCCTTTTGATAACCTTTGACCTAGTAGATATATTTACCCAAGGGATATAAGTAGTAAGGTAAGTATTAAAGAGAATGCAAATATTTATTTAAGATCATGTGTGAATGGCGGCCAAGCCTTTTCTTATACACTTACGCGGATCACCCTCTTGTATAAATGATAATAAACATTCTCCGCCTTATTGCTGGCAATACAATTTTAAGGCGAGATCGTATCGCCCTACTTGTCATGTTTTCTTTTTACTTATTATGCACCTTTCAAGACTTTACATCGATTATAGAATATATTTATCTCTTATTTATGCAAATTCTTTTAAATACGATGATTCCGTGGTCCTCTTCTTTGAAGCACATTAAACGGGTGCAGTCTTCGTCTTGCATCAGTCATATCTATTCAAAATGGCAAAAAAATGCTAGTGAAGGATAAAAAAATCAAATCTCAGCAGATTTGAGATATTTTTTTTATGAACGAGTTTTGAAATAAGGCATTATGAAATGATATTTGGCAATGTCAATGAACTCAACGTCAAGGAAGAAATGGTCTACAGAAATTTTGAAAAGTCCTTAAAATGTTGACAAAAAAACAACAACAGGAAACCGTTTCTCGCGTGTATCAAGGACAACCTATAGAGAACCTGGAAATGCAGTATTTTTATTTTTAAGAAAACATGCAGACTTTTACCATTAAAATTTTAAATACATAATGTTATGTTACAGCAATAACGTAAGTGAAACGTGTTTGCAATTGAAAATAATGTCATTTGTAAAGCCAAACGAAAAATAGAATTTCAGCATGAAAGAGTTACTGTTAAAATCCGTATACAGCATTTCGTTACGTCGCATATACAGTGAGAGCATTTTCCGTTGACATTACATTTTCATTACCCCTTTAACTCATATGACATACGACCCCAATTACAGGTTGTTGCCTCGCTTATCAGAGTTCCTGTATAAACTTATGAATGAAAATGGTCACGTAATGTAGGGGGAAATATCAGCTAAAAGGAGGCGATGAGTAAATAAAACTGACAAAAGGTGACAACAAGTTAAGTGTTATTACCCGATTTAGAGGTCGCTGACCCTTGAGTACTCATGTTAAATACTCAGGTTGACGACTCCAATATTTTGTTTTATTTGAACAAGAAAAAAACTTATTGGTGTCAAAAATGCCAAAAACTATGGGAATTTCGGAAACGAGCCCGTTTCAAAACACCAGACATTGCTCGAAACAATCTTTGGACATGGCCATGTCGGCCTTATTTTTTACTTATTTATTTTTCTTCTTTCGAATGGGGGATGGGGGGGGGGGGGGTACTACAAAAGAACTACGTACAAGTTGATACCCCACCATTTGTCCAATAAAAATATGAACTGACCCGGAAGTTTCTTTTGCAAATAGTTATAACTCGGACTTATTTTATGGCAGCCTTTGATAGCAGTGACTGAACAAGAGGAAAAAGATAAATTGAACGCTAATTGACCATATAAGTTCTATTGAAGTATAATAGATCAAACTATTCTGTAGCTACCTATGTTAAATTAATTTCTCTCCAAATATTTGAGTAAGTGATCAAGAATACCCACGGGTCAAGGTTGCCGGATTATGAAATTTCGGAAAATATTTAAAACATGTTATTTTGGAAATATAAGAAAGAGATTTTACTCGTGAGAAGAAATGAATACTATCTTGATATATTAAGAAAATATTTTCATTTTAATTTAAGCAATTTATTTTGTTCACAATTACCTATAATATTTTAATAGTAGGTTTCATAGCAAATAACCTTCTGTAGTTTAATATATTAACTCATTATAAAAATAAATACTTTATAGTTCGGAACATGTTGACTTTAATAGGTCGAATGAATTAACCACTTGAGATTTTATTTTCAAAAGGGTGTTTGCGAAAACAAGAATGGTTTCCGTCTGGGGTAAATTATTTACCTATGTCCAAGCATAAATAGTTGCTTTATATGGCTACTTTTTTCAATTAAGAGCCCAAGGACGACCCCAATCGCCCTATGCACGGACTAGAATCATTTTACCCTTTGAAAAATATTACCATATAATACAGTGCGAGGTCATTTGTATACTGGTGCCTCACAATGAAAACTTTGATAAAAAGACGTTTCTTCTACATGGAGGAATCGGTTGGTTTCTGCAATACAGATTTTAACAAATTGTTGGTAAACTAACTGGACTCAATATGGCATAGAACATTTCCGTTCATTCCGTGCACAAATTAGAGGTGCTCGGTTTTACCAATTCCGTCATAATTCCGACTTTAATACTGTTAATTAAAAAACTAATTGACCTTCCTCCTCAAAAATAAGGAACGCCATTATGCTATACTAAATTATATTATGAAAGAAGTGAGGTTGTTTTTTAAGGGGAGCGGTGGCCTAGTGGTTAAGGTATCTGCCTATCAACCCAGAGATCATGCGTTCGAGCCCTAATCGGGTCACGACCATGTTTCTTCATATGACACAAGTACTGGTTGGTTCCAGGAAGCGGACTCGAAAGTGATATATAAGTTGCAAGAACTTGTTTCGCGATCGAAATAAATAAATATGTTTAAACCATATCTGATTCTACAAAACATGACAAAAGTGAACTGAACAAAGTAAAGTACCATGCTGTTTTGCTTAACATTGCCGATTCGGCACCGTTATATTTCACAAAGCCACCAAATGTTACAAAAATCTTCTTCCAATGGATATTTAGCAGCAAGTGTAACATTTACGGGCGTTGTGACATTTATAGACATTTGTAAATTTTAAAGCTCCGCAGTACTAGACGTTTTGGCCAAAAGCAGGACAAAATCTTTAAGAAAGTAAAATCAACAACAGATGAAAATAAATTAAATCAGATTGCTGTGTACAGTGATTTTTTGGTATCAACTCTATATGGACTTACTCCTAGCTTCAATGGGCTTTTCAACGTAACTCCAAACCTTACCAGATTTCTGCGCATGCGCACATTTTTCAATTACTGAAAAGGCTTAAAGTTTGATTTTGAAGTGTTAAATAGCAGCATGACATCGTATTGATGGACACATAATATATGATAGAAACACAATACATTTGTAATGGGGACCAAAGGACATGCACTATATTTCTAATGGCGTAACAAAACCATCAGAAGGAGGCCCTCAATTAGATTATAAATACTTTTTAATTTCATTCAAGACCTCTTGAAGTTTATTTCTCTATTAAACAAAACAATCTTCTACTATCGCCTCTCATTTACGTCAATAAAATGTAAAGTCAACAACATTTATCAAAATCTATCGTCAATTTGAAATCAATCTGTAATCGATCTAATACTACTAATACAGTCATTTACTTAATTCTATCAAAGGGCATTTTACCTATTTTAAAACCTATCTAATAGTTCGATTATTCAATTTTAATTGAGCCATTGAAAAGACCGCTATATACCATGAAAAGGATCCGTGGAGTACGTAAATTCATTCCCGATAGACTTCAATAGAGCGTTCCATTCATTTAAAGGCATTCCAAACTCTTTTAAAGAAATATAATTCAGCAAAAAAATCATACAGGAATTTAAAATAATGAGATTTGAGTGTTCTTAAAGCGTCCTTCAATATTTTATTTTCTGTTATTATTTTAATTCTCTTCAATAGGCGGTTTCTTAAACCCGTTTCAAACAGTATTTAAAAAAAACTTTAAAAATCCTTGTAACTTTTGACATTGAACTTTACGCGGAACAACCAAAAAATATCTTTAAAATAAATTTGCTTTCATTGACTCTAGACTTTACCGCTTTCATATAATTCACTTTTCAAACAGTTCTATTTTATTAATGTATTAACGAATGTTTGAACGCCTTTTTGTATACATGTACATTTGTATTAACTGCTTACCAAACACATTGTTTCCTAAAAAAAAAAAACGTTAACCAAAGATTATGTAAAAGACTAAAAATAAAAATCTTTAAGAATGGATAATTATAGACAGTGAGATATAATAATATATTTCACACTATATGTATGTTTTATTTTCTGTTTTGTATTATGTTTGCCTTTAAAGTTAAAATAATTGAAATGAATTAAACCATTTTAAGTTGGATGGAATTTATTATTTTGAACTTAATTGATTGTATCACATAGTTTCACATGTGCTGTAATGTACTATAGATTTGTTGTATTATACCTTTTTAATGCTGTCCTGTACTGTAATACACCGACAAATGACATTGTACTTCTTTAAATGTAATGTTATGCTCCGACTAAGTACATCGTACTTCTTGTAATGTACTGTTATGCCACGACTAAGGACATTGTATTTCTTGTTATGTATTGTTATGCTCCGACTAAGGACATCGTACTTCTTGTAATGTATTGTAATGCTCCGACTAAGGACATCGTACTTCTTGTGATGTACAATCATGCTCCGACTAAGTTACATCGTACTTCTTGTAATGTATTGTTATGCTCCGACTAAGGACACCGTACTTCTTGTAATGTACTGTTATGCTCCGACTAAGGACATCGTACTTCTTGAAATGTACTGTTATGCTCCAATTAAAGACATCGTACTTCTTGTAATGTACTGTAATGCTCCGACTAAGGGCATGTACTGTAATGCTCCGATTAAAGACATTGTATTTCTTGTAATGTACTGTAATGATCCGATTAAATAATCTGTACTACTTGTAATGTACCCTAATGCTCCGACCTACGACAGCGTACTACTTGTAATGAACTTTAATGGCCAGACTAAAAACATCGTACTTCTACTAACTACTGTTTTGCTCCGGTTAAGGACATCGCACTTTTTGTAATGTACTGTAATGTTCCAATTAAGGACATCTTACTCCTTGTAATTACTGTTTTGCTCCGGTTAAGGACATCGTACCACTTACATTGTATGGTAATGCTCCGGCTAAGGACACTGCACGTCTTGTATTGTATTGTAATGCTCCGACTATGGACATCGTACTTCTTGTTAAGTACAGTTATGCTCCGACTAAGAACATCGTACTTCTTGTAATTACTGTTTTGCTCCGGTTAAGGACATCGTACCACTTACATTGTATGGTAATGCTCCGGCTAAGGACACTGCACGTCTTGTATTGTATTGTAATGCTCCGACTATGGTCATCGTACTACTTGTAATGTACAGTAATGCTCCGATTAAGGACATCATACCACTTACAATGTACAGTAATACTATTTGTAATGAACTGTAGTGGTCCGAATAAGGACATCGCACTTTTTGTAATTACTGTTTTGCTCCGGCTAAGGCCATCATACTTCTTTCAATGTACTGTTATGCTCTGAATAAGATCATCGTACTTCCTGTAATGAACTGTCATGCTCTGAATAAGGACCCTGTATTGTACTACCTGTAATGTTCTGAAATTATCCGACTAAGGGCATTTCTACCTAAGTCTTAGTGCTCTGGTACTTCCTCCATTGTTCCAACTGTCAATGTGAAAACATATCAAGTTCTTCTACCATTGCCAAAAATGGTCATACATGAATAAGGAGACGACCCAGTTTCCTCAATTAATATCTTTCTTTTTCTGAGTGAGTTCTATATATCAGACACATATTTTATTATCGAAAACGGACCTTACTTAATTTAACTAGGGCGTTTTGAGAGAGATACAAACTATTATTTTTAACTATCATTCCCACGATAGCCGTTAACTTTTACGATGCATAACATAAATTTCAATTATATGCAACTTATACTAAACGAATGTGACCGATATAATATATGTATAAATATATAATTATTATTATTATCGTTATAATGAGTTATGGTGACTTAAAGCCCCATCGGATCGGGTGCACAAAAAATATTTACTTATACTTACTTATAAAAAAAAAGAGCTGGTCTGATGTGCAGTGAATTCGAGTCGTTAAACGATCATTCCTTTTAAATCTTTAAGAAAGTATGTGAAGATAATGCTTTAAGAATATGTAACGAGATCCAGAATGGCCAGATACAATGGGTTCGAATAAAAAAAGGAAGAAAAAAAATCTGATCTAGACCTTTGACCCTGCCACACGAAAACGGAAATCTGTATGCATGGCAAATATTAACTACATGTACCGTGCATAAGTTTCTATATATATATATGAAATAAATTATCTATATATCTATAAAATAAGAAGATATGGTTGACATTGACCTTCGTTTTCTTTCTTAATATCTATGATATATTAGGAATAGATTACCCATGAATACATATAGTAACCAGTGCGTTCTCTTAGGGTGAAAGGTTATATGATAACGCTGGGAACAATGATTATTCAAAAATCAGAATTATGACACAACAAAGGTATGAAATATGACGTAATTTGATGATACAATGAGCCAAAAGGTGTGCAATTAATGACTGTGTTAAAAATTCATTTACCTACCAAATGCATCCTGAAAATTTATACGTACTCTTCATTTTTCATCACCTGGCAACGGAAATTAATCATAAATTTATTCAAAATTAATATACACTTATATTCTGGGTGTCGTGCTACCGCATATTTTCAAACAAACAGAGCTATTATAATTCGAAACTACGCAATCTCGAGTTTCGTATAAATTTATATATTAACAAATCTCGTACCAAACTCAGAACCCTTACATCATTTATAATAACGGAATTCATTGTTGTGTCTTTTATATACGGAAGATTTATTTATAATAGAGTGAAATAGCTATGTAAATGAATCTCTTAGGTGTAAAAGTCATGCCTTTTGTCTATAAATACCTTTGGATGCAATTAGACACGTGTTGCTCCGATAATGCTGAAACAGGCATTTTGCGACCATTTTTATTTAAAAAGCAAAACACTATTTTAAGAGTTGAACGAAAATTAAAAAATAAAATATACTTTAAATGAACATATTTCTAGATTGGAATAGATTTCAACTATATCTGAGTAAAAAATAACAACAAAAATTGGACATGTTCACTCTGTCAGTATACTAAAATTTAAAAAATCAAATTATTTGTTTAATATTGTTGCGGTCAATTTCTATTCGCATTTTCCAATTTCTGAGATAGTAAGAAATATTCTAGTTGGTTTTGTTCGACTAAGAAAGTGTGACAATAGACAGTGCAAAGGTAAAAAAACAATGATTAAGATGTACATGTATAAATTTTTATTTTTTTTATTTGGTATATCCAATTATGTAACAAATGATCTACATTATGTAAGGTAGACTAACACATGGACACAAAAAAGTTACAATTACGTACAAATATTTTATATATAAACAAATGGCAAAAAAAAAAAGAATGACGAAAAAATGAGTAGGGCGACATTGTGTTTTACACCTTCGACTGGTCGCTTGTCTGTCTGTTTAAATGTATAGGGCACCGTGCTGTTCTGCCACTTCTCACCAATGATGGCACTACTTTACCTACTGTTTTCATATTCTAGATTGGTAAAATAGGACGAATAAAGCTTCGGCTTGGGTGTAAGAATAACACCTGTCTGAAAAACAACACTTACGATCTGTAGAAATCTTTTTTCCGGCTTACTCGAAATTTGACGCCATAATTTTGTCATTGTGTTAGAAAACCAATGGACCAATTGTTGTTATTATATAATTGTGATTATGTACTCTCTATTTTCTAATCTTCGGGAATTATAAAAAATTAAAATGTCTGCACATCTGTCAGTCTAAATACATCAAGAAAACGTATATAAATCTGATAGATATATATGCATTATAAAGTAAAATGGGACATCAATTTGCAAAAGTGGGACTTGGCATTAATTTTTAAAATCATATATGGTGAATAAACATTTTAACAATTCCAAAAAGATTTATTAATACAATCATTAAGTGTGTTTCTTCTTTTGAAAAAACAAACAACAACAACAACAAAAAAACAACAACGTCAACGATAATAAAAATCCATCAATAAATTTTATAGTTATGCATTAATATTGAATTAACTTTAAATAAAATCTTGCATGGTACATTTAAGGTTATACACCCCTAATAGACACTATTCAAAACAAAAAATAAACATATTAATTTTTAAAGTAAAAGATCTTTATTAAATCGATCACTTCGGATAAAGTTAAAAAAAAGCGTTTTGCAACAGTTTCGCTAAAATGCTTTTTCTGCTTTCACGAAATCAACAAACTAAAAGTTATCTATATAAGAATATGGATGTAAGTGTTGCAACACAAATTTTACTACGTACAGCAAGATTTTTTCATAAAAATCAGCAAAATGTTTGAGTATTTTTTCATACGCCAAATTCTATACTAGAACTGGAAGTTCCAAGCGCGTGCTGTTCAAATCTAGCCATTGAACGTGCGCGATATGTTTCGTTATTTTGAATTTGAAATTGCACAAACTCGGGCGCATATGTTGCATTTGTCAGAAGTGACACGTCTTATAACAAACATTGACCAATCAATATACATGCAGAGTTGGTAGATATACAAATATTTGAATTTTAAAAAAAAATTGTGCCGACGGTTGCATTGGGTGTCGGCGTGCACAAAGTAACGCATATGGTGTATTTGTCACGATACTTGTCATAGTCGCACATTCATACGTGGCAAAATTACAGATTGTTCTTGAGTATAGACTAAAAATGTAGCACTTATTGGAACACTATGGTCAAATCACCTTGACACGATGATAGTATTGTCCTGTACTTACCTGATTGTAAAAGTTACACAATATTGTAACTGATTAAATGACCAGACCGCTGATTGCGCCTATTTCTCATATAGTAAAATTGACCATTTTCGATAATGCCCCTGAGTTATTGAAAACCTTTTCAAAATCTTTACTTATATCAGTAAACAGGCGATCGGTGTATTTAAAACGACGAAAGCGGTTATTGATAAATGGTCTACAGGTATTTTGAGTGTTGTAGATGTGTCAAAAGTCATGTGATAAGATTTAGAATAAAGTCTATGGCAAGTTCGATAAAGATCGTATCGCGAATGTAATGCCCTGAAAATCTGTTTTATCTATTGAAAAAATCCGAATACCGAATTCCGTAAAGGGCAACCATATCCGTTTCGTTTTCTCTTCCTTTTTTCTGTGGAAATGAATGAAAACGCGCACTTTCTGTTGCAGACGAGAATACTTATACCAGCGAGTACCAGTTTTGGTCCTTCAGTCTAAAGAAAATGAAAATTATTGAATTTTCGTAAATGTTTATTTATATTGATAAATTAGTGTGCTAACATGTATGTTACTATTTAAGAAAGGAATTGATAAATGGTGATTTTATGTTGAATTTTCTCGAATAAATTCCGAACACAATCTTTAAAATCGAACACAGTGAGGTTATTAACGTCTTTCTTTATTCATCCATCTATTTTTTTGGCCTGGAATACGTGTGTTAAAGAAAATAGAACTGTTGAAGTTTATTTACAAACATTGTATAAATAAATACAACTTTTAATCAACATCTTCATTAACTGCAGGATTGTTTTCGAATTTTGTTTAGGCGATATTTTATCCTATCATCATGGCAACTAAATTCAAGGGGCTTAAATCTTGTGGGCTTACTTTACTATGGTAACCACTTGCCTTTCCGTGAAAAACAATCGAGTGACTCGAGCTTGACCGAGTAGTTTTAGTTTGATTTTACGGTGTCATATTATGAATATTTCAATCAAGACCACTCATTTCTGTCTGTAGTTATGCCAAATGTCTAGAAAAAAAAACCCAGAAAATACTGACCGAAAAAAAGTCATTGTTTTTTTTTTCTTCTATCTTTGAAGATCATAATATTATTGTCTTACAATGGGGTGGCAGTCTGTCTTTTGACTTTTTATTACTTATTATTTTATACCTTCCAGAAATGGAATCGGAGACATTCAGAACAAATAATGTTCGAAACTCGACACCCCTCCAGCAGAGTTCTTACATGAGTGACTGCTTAAATTTACAACTTGGATAAAATGATCATTAGTAACAAAATATTATCTATATTCGGCTCAAATTACTATATAATTTTACACCTACAAGGTACAGAATGACACTTTTGAGTTCCACTTCATTTCTTCTCACTGGCATACAATAGCTTTTATTGTCTAAATATTTACTATTTTTATTGCTTATGAATTGGTAAGTAATAAGAAACCAGTGTTTGCACGAGCTTTATCTTATAATCTACCATCAAGGCCAAATAAAGTTGGTCACACGTATTAATTATGCGTTTTGTTTCACTTTAAGCGTCTGGCATTGAATGAAGACATAGATTTGAAAATTGGAACGCTCGCGTGTCTCCAAATTTTTTAGAGCCCGAATTTTAAATAATAATAAAAATATAAGAGTTGTGTTACTTGATACTTTCAAAGTTCTACTGTCCTACAAACTATTGTTTTGTAAAACAAGAATGCGATAGTACAGTATATAGTAAAAAGAAATAATTGATTTGTTAGACCATATTGTATACGTTTCTTTAATTATCATATTTCACATATCTGTCGAATATAGAAGACATTCCAAGTGCTAGGTTCTCTCTCCTATATATTATATACAGTATCATAACAATAGAAACGTTCCAACTGTATGTTGTATATCGTATAATTTGTTAATTGTCAATTTTTAAAATATCCAATATTTGTTTATTTTTCCCCAATACATATACAAATATTTTGCCATTATGAAACTCATGAGTAAGTCATTAAGTATGAAAATTGCGCTCTTTAGTTAAATATCTATCTATCTATACAAAAGCACCAATTATCAGTGCTTTTTTGACATACTTACCATAACATGTTAATTTTCATTCCTTTACTATGAACCACGTTTTTACGTTTGAGTATTTTTAGGGGAGCTTTTGAGGGGCCGACAAATCAACATCTCTTGTCGGTATGGTAACTGAATATAAATATCATACTGATATGTTGTCTCCCTTCCTCTTCTAGTAAAATCAAAGCGAAAAAAACAAAACAAAAAATGGCAAGCCATCAGTATGTCAGATTTCATGTTAATTTGAACATAAATTTTAATAATTTTGAAGTGGACACGGGTCATTATTGTAGTTTTTTGACAGGTTGAAGTTCTTAATTGGTGTTATTGCACCTTAAGCGTTTTTATTTTTTCCCCTATAAACATGAAAAATACATATTTCATTATCGTAGTATTATATAAAATATATTATAATAAAAAAACATTTATTTTCTTATTTTTTACTGTACAGAGGAAAAAAAGTATCTAAATTGGTCTTTTTCGAAATGTTATTTTTGAAAAATGTTAAAATTGTCTAAATTCAACTGTTGTTGTTGTTGGTTTTTCTCGAGGACCTGGAAGATACATGTGACCGCTCCCTTTTTTACCACTGACCAATCAGGACCGATCTCCCTATAATATACCTGCAATAGGGTGGGCCTTAACCATGTAGTAGGTCGACCCCACACCGTCGGGGACACGTAGTATTTCTTTTCATTCATGTATACTCGGTAACTTCTGATTGGATGACGTTCTCAAATGACCTTGATTTAGTTTCACTAAAAATAGAGACAAAGCTAAGCGACGAACATGCAGCGAAATAAATAAGCGAAAAAATCAAATAAAATCAACGATAAAATTTTCATTTTTATGCATCTTAACATAGAGTATATATATGTTTAACTACATTCTACCTGCAAAATTTTACTTGCAGTACGATGCCTTACTGCATTTTAGAGTTTACCGCTAAAATTGACCAAAACCAAGGATGGGTCGAGAAAAGAAAGTACATTAAAAAGCCAAACTTTTATATCAATATGCGTTTTAAAGGCATAAGAATAGAACTCCGTGTGGGATTCTCCTAAATACAAAAATTTAACTGATAGTATGTCATTGATCTATTGATTTTGTAGTATAAAACATTTCAGTTCCTTTGTTTTGGTTTAACAGCTGGCTCATGAATATTTACGAGGTGGGCGTAACGAGTTAAAGAAAGAAAGTTGATCTATTATATTATTTTAACTTTTTGTGCTTTAAAAATGCACATTTCGTATGTATATTATAATGTTCTACATATAGGAGGCAAAAAAGTTCATTTAAATCTGTATCTTCTATTTATTTATAATTTTTACACGTAAACATCAACTGTTATTCTCCTTACCTGTCAAATTGTATCGTCTGTGCGCATGCGCACCAGGAATCAATGAAATACTTTTGATCGATCACTGGCAAATGTAAAATTTGTTGGCCGGTGATCATCTCAGAGTACGGACGTGTGTGAATTGATTCTAGCAAGTTTAACCGCTAATTTTTACCGGCCAAACTTGCAGCCTTAGTGAAAATTATTTGTTAGTTTCCATTCAACGCGAGGATTGTTTTTATTCATGAACACTGATCAAGGACTTATTGCACAAATTTCCGAAATGGATTTAATGTGTGCAGAGTCGGAAGCCCCTAGACGGGCGTACGAGGATCCAGTGTTAATTCAAGACAATAGAGTTTTACAGAATCTTTTAGCTCTAGAAGACAGATATCAACCGAACCCTGCTTATTTCAAATGTGTTCAGACAGACATTAAACGTTATATGAGAAAAATGGTTGCACAATGGATGTTAGAGGTAAATTGTGTTACGACTACTGTACCATGCTTTGGAATGTTGAAAATAATTCTATGTTTCCTGTAATAATCGTAAATGACAGTTTTGTCATTGGATAGAGGATAAATACACGGTTATTTTAATGCATTTAGAACGAATTTTGGATGAAAATTGAATTTTTTATCACTTTTTAAAGTTTGGATAATTTCTGTCAATGTTGCAAAAACCAAGATGGCGAGACATGACGCATTAATTTTGAGCAGTCATTTACTGATTGTTGCACTAAACATATTTGCATAGATTTAAACGACGGAATTTTTGTGCAGATGGTTTACTAGGATTCTTATCCTTTCAAAACTCTTCGAATTTCGCTTGAATGAAGTTAAATAAAATTTTGACACCATTTTTTTCTAACACCTATTTTGTTAGATTTTTTTCATATGTCATGTGAAAATTTTGCATTTCTTATTGTATAAAAATTAAATTGTGCGGTCGATTGTTAAACTAATAGGTCTATTAGAATACTAAATATGTTGTCAACTTTAGGTCCAAGTTTTATTAACATTCATGAAAATATGTTTAAGTTACACGCGTTTTCTGGAGCTTTGTGAAGTTAGTCGAATAGCTCGAAATCTTCGTATGCTGTCGAGCATGCTAAAATTTTGCCCCGGTTTTCTGGATAGCGACAAATTGAATATTATATCCTCGTACGTACCTCGTGGTAAAAGTTATATACTTAATCAGCAGTTATTAATTGCTTTTCGCATTTAAGGATATAGTAGATACTTATGGCTATTATATTGAAGGGGACCCCGATGAATACTCTTGTTTTATCTATTGCAGGTATGCGATGAACAGAGATGCGAAGAGGAAGTGTTTTCGTTAGCAATGAATTATTTGGATAGATTTCTTAGTGTTTGTGATACTCCACGGACTAGACTACAACTTTTGGGTGCAGCGTGCATGTTTATTGCTTCAAAATTAAAAGAGACATGTCCAGTTTCAGCGGAAAAACTTGTGATATACACGGACCATTCAATAACTTTATCAATGTTAATGGTAAATGTTTTACTCAATTTTTACCAAGTTAAATCTATTCTTGGAAACAGCTGTGAAATCAGCTGACAGGAGGTCGTGCAGTACATTTATAAAAGTGACAAGTTTAAAAGTGACGTCAGAAATGACGTTTATTTTTGACCGACTTTTCTGGCCAACTCTTAATCTCCACGATGTTTTTTTGTTGAAAGAAATAATTATCTTGAGCGACCTCCAAAAAACCGATCTTGTTGATTACATCGATCAATTTTGAAAAAAAATCAATAAAAGCATGCTTTTCTCGAGAATTTTCTTCGACTACCGCTCAGCTTGAAAGCTATTTAGTATTTCCGGTAGTTCACGAGCTGTTACGTAATCGCACGTGGGATTCAATTAAGAGCTCTGAAAGGCTGCACAATGTTCAGATTTGTTAATTCGACAAGCTTTTTTAATAGCCGTTTAGCGGTCTTCACAAACGCACAGTAGATGTAATGATTTGAAAATATTTGCCCAGAGCACATAGTTTAGTGTACATTCCTATGCATTAAAAGCAATAATTCATTCTATTTAAAAATCTTTCTTAACTTTTTATCAGTTGGTTTTCACTCCACTTGGTCATACAATTTTTGGAATGACAAACTTTACCTTACTTGTGGGCTAGGTCGAATTTGTGATAAATTTCTGATGATAGAAAGTCATTTTCCCATGTTAGTATAGATAAATACGTCTTTTTATAGGTGGCCAAATGTTTATTTTACTATTGAAGTAAAATGAAATACCATTGATCTTATCATACCTTTACAACATTCAATTATAGAGTAAAAAGTTGGCTAAAGAACTATAAAATGAAACCGAAAATAACGAAACTATAAGATTTGGATTTTAGCACTGAATTCAATACTACACACAAACCTTGAATTACATGAGAAAAAAATCCCGTTGTTTAAAACTGTAATTAATGATTTAAGAACTTGTTAAAAGCATACAAGCTTGAGTGCTTTTGACCTATTGGTCTGAAAAAAAGTAGGTAATAAGGCTCGAGTACCCAAATAAGATACTTTAGTATTAAATGTATACTTTTGAACTTTTTTGTTGGATTAAAACACAGAATTGAACATTTTAAACATGTAACACTTTTCATGTCTACGATTTGTCCTAACTTTTGAATGAGAAATTTATATTCTAATGTTATTAATTTGTTTAAACTTTGTATGATTTATTTCAAAAACGCATTCTTTAATTTGTTCTGATTTCTCTTTTCAGGACATGGAATCATTATTGTTAAGCAAGTTAAAATGGGACCTATCAGCAGTTACACCACAAGACTTTTTAGAGCAAATTTTGAGTAGATTAGCATTAGAAAAAGAACAAACAGAGGTGATTAAAAAACATGCACAGACTTTTGTGGCACTATGCGCAACAGGTAATTATTATCCTTTGGAATCTGTTTTTATAAATGTCCCAAAAAAGTAATAAATTTTTTGTTACTCTATTATGATATTTTTTAGCTTCAATTATTTGTAGTTTTTCAACCTTGTGTGGCATTTGTTCAGAACGAGTAGCTATTTGAATCGCTGAAAGATACACTATCTTTTCAGTAATTTGATCAGTCCCGGCTTTTTTACTCTTAATTGCTTTGCACTGAAAATAAGTTGAATGGAATTTTGTGTGTATTCCCATGAAAGTTCTTAGGCCTATAGTTTAAAAGAAGATGTTTAGCTGTAGCAAAAATAGATAATTTTTTCTCTGTGAAGAAAGATAAAACCGCAAGGTTCGCTGGGGTGAAAACCTGTTAGATTTTTTACTCCAGTATTAAAAGGGTAAAGATATTTCACTCATAAATCGAGTTAAACCACAATATATAAACTGAGTTAAACCGCTGATCTGATTTCCGATCCCATCATCTTTGGGGGTTTTCTTTTTTCTCTTTTTTTAAGTCATTTTATTATTATAACATATTTGTTAAATAATACTTATTAATGCCCCAAGCATCTAATATATATATTAATACAAGGTTTAAATGCCTTATCTGTTTTAACATACATGATTAAAAAGATTAATTATTATAACTATCACATGAAAGTAAAGGGTGTTTATAATAAATTGCATGTAAAGGTATTCCAGCTATGTATGGATAAATTACTTATTAAGACTGTTGTATTTCATGTCAGAAAATAACTGTCCTTCACTTGGTACAGTATAACAATAAAATATGACTAAAATAAGCAGTATGTGTGTGATATGTAACTAACTTAATAGTTATATAAAGTAGACTAGTGTTACAGTGTAAAAATCTATACATACATACATACAGTTTACATTCTATACAAAGATTGCAAAATTACTCTTTCCTTCTAAAGTGGATATTTTAACTTAAGCCTGCTAGAGTTGTATGCCCTTTGGCAGTTTTAGAGTTTCCTTGCTAACTTTTTTAAAAACTAATTTTTATTATTTAATATGTAACAATGAACTTAAAATGTTCAGTTTTATTACATTTTATTGTTGACAAATAAAGCATGAGGGATAAAAACCAAAAAAATAGTTATTATCTACATTTAATCTAATGTCTTTAGGCAATTTTGATTTATATTTTTAAAAATAAATAAGGAGAAAAAAGAAGTGTTAAAAGTAAAAACAGGTGGTTTTATGTACTTTTATCTATTTGTTGATAAGATTATAAAAAGTTAACTTTGAAAAAAAAGTAGGTTGAAATGAATATAATTATGAATGAGAAAAGAATTGATTTTTACTGACTTTACTGAACTGATGTATGAAAAAAGGACTACATATGTCAGATACCAAATCTTGTTTAACTTAGTCACGTATATTTTTGTATGAAGATATCGTAAAAATTCTAAATTGAATTCATTTTCTGATTTAAAGTGATATTTTTATTTACTTAACAGTATACTTTTGAACCATTTAATTCAATGTTTAACACCTTGTCAAGAATTCCTGCATAACATTTACATGTTATTTAATCGAAAATTAAGGTCAAAATTTGCACAGGGTGAATCATTTTGACATATATTGGAACGTTTTGAAGAAAAGTTTAAAAACTTTAAATTGTGTGACAGTTCCTACTTTAACTAAATAATTAAAGTCAATCATTCCTTTGTTTTAAGAAAATCGATATTTAAAAAGACAGAAAAAAATGTCATTTAATAGTTTAGTTGTGTTAAACAGCCATGTAACAGTTTTTGGATTAATAAATAGGAAATCTTGTTGTTTTCGTTTCGAGTTGGCTAGTCGGCTTAATAGATAGGATTGTTGAAATGTCATTGCTGGGTCATGTGAAATGTACACAAACTTGTGTCCATTTCAGTACATTTAGGATTAAGGAGGTTCTGAAATCTGCTTAACTTTGCACAAATACCATTTAAGAGAATCTGTGGGATTTAGATTATTTAACATTCAGCTGTCACATAAATGGCACACCATCAAAACTGGATACATTCTTATTTCTAATACTGAATTCATGAAATCCCATTGTGAATGAAAATTTGTAGAACAATTCTAGAGTTAATCTTGGCAAAAACATTTTTTAAATCAAGTGTAGGGGTGGAGTTTAAAGTTTTAAATCTGTGTTCTTTCTAAACAAGACTGAAGAATTAGTGAAAAGAAAAGTGGATGCAGAATTTGGTTTCTTAGATAAGAACTTTAAGTAACACTAACCAGATTTCCTGCAATACAGGACTGCAGGAAATACCCTCTATAAAAAGTACAATAAAATTACACAAGGCACATGCAATCAGTTGATAAACATTCTTTATAGGTTGACTTAGAGCGTTTTTTTTATGACAACACAGTAGATATATATTATCAATACCCCAGGCTGATAACAGTAAGATGTATGTATTTAATAGAATATACTTAGAAATTCATAATAGTTGTTTACAGGGTTTAAATTGTATTGTATTTTATTTTTTTTTTTTAAATTTATTTATTTAAAAAAAATTTCATCTTTATTTTACAGATTGTAAATTTATGATGTACCCTCCCTCAATGATTGCGGCTGGAAGTGTGGGGGCAGCAGTTCATGGTTTGAGTAATGTTCCTCACTTAGATGTTAAATTGTTGCAACGTTTACATCAAATCACTGGTATCGAAATGGTAAGGAAAATTTCTTATCTTTAAATATGGAATTAAATAATTATACTAATACTACTAATAATAATAATCATGATAAAAAAAAATACAAAAAAGGAAGAAATTTACAATTTGAAAAAAAAAGTTTAAGAAATTTAATATACAAACATATGTGGGTGTAAATTTCTTTCACACAACCTTAAAACTATGGAGACGCTAAAATCCATCATTTCACTTTCCAAAATTTTTCTCTTTTCTTTTTTATCTACTTTCTGTTGAAAAAGTTAAGTATTTGGGGTAAATATTTACCAGACAACACCTTTATCAATTAGTGTGTTTTCCCCTAGATTGTTGTAGACTCACAAATAAGATTAATTGATCCTGCTATAAACTTTATCTATCAACAATTGAGATAAAGGAGAATTTTATTATGTTAACAATTGGCAGTTTGGTATTGAAGCAGGGGGAGGTAACCCTTAAGGAAGTCTGTACTTGATTGTGCATATCAAATTGTAATTACAACCAATCAAGATATCTGACATAGACTGTAATTCAGATATACTAGGAGGTCTGTGATATTTTAGAACATTTCCAGAAGTTTTGTTTCTTTGGGTTTGATACTTCTCTGACAATTTGTTTCTTTAGGTTGATCTAAATTGTTATTTATGACAATTTTGTTAGAATTTGGGTATTGTTTTAAGAAATTTGCATTTGATATTGGTTCTTATAGAATTTTCGCAGATTTTTATGTGGATGATACTCAAAGTGGCTACTGAAATATAAATTTTTAAAAATGGTTTTCTATTTTTGTTTTGTACAGGACTGTCTTCGTGGCTGCCAAGAACAAATTGAACAAACATTAGCAGTAAATTTATCGTCAATGGCAACGACAGTTGAACAGACAACGAAAATGGAACATACGCCGTCACATCATTCAAATTCCCAACACGAACATTTAAAAGAACAACCAACGACACCCACAGACGTTCAAGATATTCACTTTTAGCTACGTGTGAACAAAATACAGATAGAAAAAAATATATACGACAGTTAAAATGTTATTTTTATTAAAAAAAATAGTTCAGATATAATTGCAGAATGCATTTAATATTTTTTATTGTTAAAAAATTGTTAAACAGCAAAAAAAAAATTGATTTGTTTCTATTTTTATATTGTTTAAGTTATATGTTCCTATGTTTTTTACTCAAAAAAATTTGTACTGCCCACCGAACTACATTTCTAAAGCTTATTATATGTAAACGTTATATTATATATACAAGAAATTGAGTGAATTAAGTGCCTTAGAGATATTTGTTAAGGTTTTTTTATTATGGGGACCAAATTACTGCCAGATCATTCCATGTTATTTTCAACATACATACATTTTGTTAGAAAAAAAAGTTCACAAATAAGCTCAAGCTCTAATAATATTAATTTATGAATTCATTCAAATCATTCTTAGAAAGTCAATCATCATTATAAATTTAGTTTAGTTCATCACAAAAAGAGCATAATTTTAATCTCAATTTCAGAAAGATCTGCTAACATGTGGTTAGAATCTCAAAATGACTTATCTCCATATAAAGTAGTGGCCATCAACCTTTAAAAACGTTAACTATCTGACAGAGTAAATCTATTTTTAGAATAAATTTCATTTTTCAGTCTTGAAAACACTTGTCAAGAGTAAAATTGCATAGCAAACCTATACAATTGATGCATTCTTTTAATAATTTGGGAATAGTACCTAATTATTGTGTTAAAAAATTTAATTCTTTTAAAGGTTGGTTCTCAATATTTCAATTCGATCGTCACTGAGTTTAAAGGTTGATGCCCAGCTTGTACACTTTAATTTATATCACACAAAAAACGTTTGTATCACATAGACAAGGCGTATTGTAGCAGAACTGTGCATTGAATGTTTTATATAGAAGTGTAAAGATTAATTTAGAACTACAACGCAGATTGGAGAAATAATATATTTTGTATATATTGTTAAAAAATCAATTTACTACATGTATATGTTAACCAAAAAAAAACTACAAAAGCGTGTATAAATAGTCACATGACAAAATAGGTAAAAAAATATTAAAAAACAAGCTTTTTTGGGGGTTCCAACAGATGGAAAGGGTAAAAAAAAGCATCATTTCATGATGTAATATTTTTCATTTGAGAATATATGACGTAATAATCGGGTATCCTCAAGAATTCGAAGATCATATTATATTGTCATTGGAACGGTGTCGTGTATATTGTGTCATTTTTTTACATGTATTTGCATTGTTACACAAATGTAAATGTGTTTCGCCCATGCATCAAAATATGCCTTAAATTTGCATATTATCCTCTTCAAATGTGATATTTTTTTATATTTTCATATATTTTTTTTTTCCCATCAATATTTCACTTGTAAGTAACATTTCATTACGCGAAAAAAAATCATGTATCAAAAATTCATTAATTTTTTAAATATTTCATTTTCACTTTTTTCATTCATCATTTCCTCTAAAAAAAAATCATCATCATCTTCATTAATCGAAAAAAAAATCATCATTCTTTTTTTATAAGAAAAAAGAAAATACATGGGACAAAAAAAGCAACATCGAAGTATGAACAAAAAGCATTTTTTATCATCCATGAATACATGTTATATTAATGTTGAAGAACACTTTTTTAAATTGTAAAGATTTAGATTTAGATGAAAAAAATAGTGCTATGTACAAAATATCCTTTTTTTACACTGTCATGCTTTTTGTTTAAAGATGTTAATATGAAAAAAAATTGTTTTCATGTTTTTTTTATGTTTCCTTTTTTTATGTGATTGGTTTGAGAAGGTGACATGATAAATTATTATTTATTTATTATCATGGAAGGGCCTAGCCTTTTTTAACATTAAAATGCCTCCAGTAACTTTAAATCTAGCGCATGTTTCACATGTTCTTACAATGCCACAAAAAATCAACATCTAAAGTTTGTTAAATGCCCAGCATGCATACGTTTTAATCTTTGAAAGAATTTGGAAAAGAATCTTTGGTCACAATATTATAATGTGTTTTCAAAATCTTTATTTATATACTTACTTGGTCATATTTCCAAGTGATAGGACACTGAACATTCTGCTTGGCTTTAAAGACTGGGGCATCAGGGCGTGGTTTAACATGAAGGGGTGCTCTGAAAAAATCTGGATTGGTGTGGTTTTATTTTTATTTGGCCACGGGCTCTTTATATAAAGTAACTATTATTTTACTAAATATAAGAGTTTAATGCATAGGACTAAACTGCAATTTGCAGATGATTTTGGTTTATATATTTTTTCTTTGTGTATAACTATAGGTAGATGTAGTGGTTGTTTGGTTTGACTTTCAGCATCTGCATTTCAGATGGTCGGAACTCAAATTGGACGTGCTTGCTTGAAATCCAGATTTTTCGTGAAACTTGAATTGTTAATACCACAACCTCGCATTCAAAAATGTGTTCAATCATTAATTATTTATAAGAAGATAAACTCGTTGAATGTTTCTCTATGAATAAAATGCATTTTTTTATTGGTCCATTTTTTTCGACCAAATGATTATTTCCAAGAGCTTTGATTCTGTATTTTTAATGTAAATATACAGTATTGTACTTCTTGGAGAATACGGGAAAGTATAGAGTGCCATTTCAATAGGGTGTTTTGACATGACATGTGATATCTATAAATAGAACTTTATAAATAGTAACCTATTTATAAATGAAACACTTGATTTTCACCACGCGATGAATATACAAGGTGTTTTTTTCTGGTATTTATTTAATGTTTTCTTTAAATAGTGAATAGGCTACCTCTGAAATATGGAATCCTAGTTTTTCGTATATGATTGGATATTTAGTTGTTTCACTTAAAGGGAACATTTAACAGGACTATTTTCTACCTCAGTAATTAATATAATGCATAGCAGAGCAAAACTTTCAATCCATTTTTATTTCAATATTTTTTTTTCTCATTTATGAGAAGATCTAAGTGAAATTCAAGAAATTTTGATCCATTTTTATGTTATTTTTCTTTAAAACAGACATGTGGGTTTTAAATTTCTATTCAATCTAGTTTTGATAGTATTAGAGCTAATAGCAATCCAGCTATGTACAGGGACTGCAAAAATAGCTTTTCCGTAACAATTGAACGCTTGTGAAGTCAGTGCAAGTTTTTTTCTGATGAGGGGTGTTCAAAATGTTCCTTTGCACTTGCATAGAGAGGGGAAAAAACATTTTCAAAGTTCGATTTTCTTTCTAAAAAAGGGATCTGTTACATTTAGTGGTAGCAGTGATGACAAATCTTCAGATAAAGTCGGAAGATTTCGTGGCTTTTTTGATGAAAGGAAATTGTCTTTGTAAACTGAAACCTTAATTTCTAAACTTGTTACACAAAACTTAGAATTATTTTCGTAAGGAGTCTTTCATGTACCGGACTTTTTTCAAGTATTTAGAAACTGTGATAGTACTTTATCAATTTTGTTTATTTTTTTTCAAGCTTTTCTTCCTCATAACATTTATAAATATGTAAATGAATTTGTGCAAATGGAAGACAAAATGGCTACTGTTTCTGAATGAACAATTTTGCATAACTGTAAAAATGGGCATAAAATGACGTTTTTTTATCCCTTCTGTTTGTTTTTGAATAAAATGTTAGTTGAATACATGATGTTTGTTGATTGAAAATAAATAAACTGTTTATAAAATTAGCTTTACAATTCTTTTGGGTTTTTTGTTTCTTTTTTGAAATTAAAAAATAAATGTCCATAGAGCAAAAAATAAAATAAGGTCATTTTTAGCCCATTATTTGAGCTGAGACTACATGTGTAATGTTTTTATGTATTCAAAGTTCTTGTACAATAGATAGAACCTGGAAAAAATCGCGCTATTGTGATAAATTATACTTTCTTCAGCACTGATTTCCGGTTCTTGAAATTGGATGTATGCATGTAGTCCTGTACGCAATGTAAAAACGGGCTCCATGTGGAGGGATGAAAGGAATTATTTAATTTGTAAAATAGTGTATTTAAAACTAAATGTATGAAGTATATTTACAGTGAAATGTTAAAAGTGAGAAAGACATACAAGTTATTGCAAAGCCTGGCACATTTCTTTGAATACCAATAAAGCACGGAAAGGTGCATTTCTTATTTTTACGGAGACTTTTCGGGTAAATGGTGAAAGATATGTGCTGGTGTAGATTTTCATATTTTCAGTTACAAAAATGTTTAAAAAAAGTTAACTTTGATTTCTTAAATATTTTGTACGGTATTTTTATATGAACAAACATTACTGTTAAAAGTGCGTTTTTATGTCGTTATGTATAAATAGACATCAAAATGAGGTTTCGAACTTTTCGTGTAAAGGTTATATTATTTTCGTTGAAATTTGATTGTAATGCTATGCACTTGAAGAAAAAAATCTGATGTTAGAAAATTGCAAATTATTGACTGGTGAAAAATAAATGTTATATTCTCGATATGTCGGCTTTTTAAATGCCTTATTGAAAGCAAATAAAAATATCCTGAAAAAAATACATATTAGTTTGTTGTGTATATACGCAGTATCCATTTCTTTATGACTGTTATTTGAGAGTACTTAGTAATATCCACCCTGTCCATGAAGAAATGCTAAACCGGAAACTTGTCCATGAAGTTATTATGCTAAACTAGAAACTTGTCCATGAAGTTATTATGCTAAAGTAGAAACTTGTCCATGAAGTTATGCTAAACTAGAAACTTGTCCGGAATGTTATTATGCATCACCGGAAAATTGTTCGTGAAGTTATGCTGATATAACGTTGAACCGGAAATCTGTTCATGAAATAATTGTGAACCTGCTAAACCGGTTAACCTGTCCGTGAAAAAATTACGATTCTGCTTAACCGGAAAGCTGTCCATGAAGTAAAATCTATGATTCTGCGAAAACCATGAACTAATAATACCGGACATCTGTCCATGAAATAGTAATGAAGTCAAAGCGGAAGCTGCAAGTAACTTGTTGATGAATGACCGACTACACTCGTCACTCTGGATAAATGTTGCTCATTTTCTCGTGAATTATATCGATATCGAATCTTTGCATTTTTACAGTTGAAGCTTCCGTTATTTCAAATAAAGAAAATATTTCTCAAAGACTGACTGTGTTAAACTGTAACGCTGTGACATCACGGAAGAGCCTTGTAAAGATGTTATAATGCACACGACTATATAATAGACCTGATCAATAATCTTGAATTAGGCCTATATTTATAGCCGGAATTCGCCTATTAAAACATTCCAAGAGTTATCAGAATTCCATGAGAAATTCTGTGACAATTATTCTCTGAAAGAGGTCATTATGAACGGAATGGGCTCATTTACGCGGAAATCACCGCAAATAAACGAACAATGAATGAACGTTACAAGGATATCTTTGAGAGGATCGTTTCATGTTATGTGAAAATTACATACCAGAACATGCATTAGGCAACCAATTTGTGTATTAAGAAATTGTTTATGTAAATATGACATTGTTTAAGTATTTTTGTTGAACCATTGAATTGGGTATAACAATATAAATAGCATGTTTAGGCAATATATGGGACTTAAGTCCCAGGCATTATACAGGGCAATGGGTTTGATATTTGTAATAGTTTTGGGTTCTTTCTGAGCACGTGAAATGTTAAAAAAAATTGTTTGCCTTGAAATAGGACCAATATTTTATACGCAAAACACGTGCACAACCGTAACGTCAATTCAGCTTTTGTTCCTATTATGATATTAGCGCCAAAAGTTATCTTTGTCACTTTAACACGGAGCTAAAAGAACCCACAAAGTACTTTTCATGTGCCACGGAATGTTCGTCTGCCTTTCGTCTGCCGCCAATAAAACGATCTGATCTTAGCTACCGAACAAACGACACTCATTTAATGTCATTAGCAATAAGAGCTATTGTAACACACATCCATGATCCGTGACTTATTGATTTCTGGGAAAATTTGATTTTTTGAGTACTTTGATATTTCTCGAGCATCTGTTACAATCAAGTGGCCCAGATCGGGCAAGAATCAGCTGCAATTTTCCCGCCATCTTAAAAAATATCTTGGAAGCGATTGATAGGAAATTAGAAATAACACCTAATACTGTGCAGTCATAGTCCATTTTTATACAATTAACTCGATCTGTTTTACAGGAAACATCATGTATCAAAATTATGACGAATCTTTTTCTTTCTCTCCACTTTTCGCATGAATGGCCCGCATCAGCCACCATACAAAAAAAAGAATCACCGGTGCATTGTAAATTCATAAAATTATGACAATATGACTAAATGATTTTAAGTAGAAGAAAACAGCCATCGGCACCATTTGTCCCCTCGTTTATATTTGCATGGAAAATAACACGTAAGTGTTAAACGCATTCCATTACTTAACAAAATTGTTGCTTTTTTTCCCTTCCACATTCGATTCATTGCATAAACCCACATGCCCTCGGCATACTGCCTCCTGTAAGTCCTCATTTATTATACCGACTTACTTGTAAGTTTATTTGCCATATATCGTAATTTAAATTTTACAATCTCAGCGGAATTTGGCAAGATTGATAATCATATATAATTCAATGCAATTCAATATTAAATCATTAAATCACGTGACCCATCATGCCCTAGATGCGTATAGAGGGCATTACTGCTTTACAAATCATGACCTTATTTGAAAAAAATAATCTTTCAATACCCGATCAATACCCGATTAATTACCTACCCTTATCATGCGCAACACTTATGCCGACTGAATACTGACGTCATCAATTTAAGTTTGGAACTGGAATGCAAATAAGGCTTATCAAATATCAGTCTTAAGAATTTGCCCCATTCCACGGTTCTGGCTGGGTCATTTTATTCATAGTAAACAAGATAAATTAAGAAATAATTATTCATCAATACATATCAAATAAACAAAAAGATAAGCATTGGCGGTACTTATAGTCGGATAGAGGTCACGTAAGTTATTAAGTCCGTCGGCGTTTCCATATATATATGCGAGACAAAAATGGCATATTTGTGATTCAATCTATCCAGCAAAATACTTTAACTATAGAATTTCGTCTTAGAAAGACACAGTATTAAGACAGTGTAAAAAGGTCAGTGTAAAAAGACACTGTATAAAAATATAACAAAATGTTTGATTTTGACATTTTTTGCTTATAACATCAACATATGTATCAACGATTTGGCATGCTATTTTTCTTTCTTTCTTTCTTTCGTTCGTCATTTCGTTCGTTCGTTCCTTCTTTCCTTCTTTCTTTCGTTCGTTCGTTTTTTTTCTTTTCTTTCTTTCTATCTTTCTACCTTTCTTTCTTTTTCTTTCTTTCTTTCTTTCTTTCTTTTCTTTCTTCTTTCTTTCTTCTCTTTTCTTTTCTTTTCTTTCTTTCTTTCTTTCTTTCTTGCCATAAACACTTGTATATTTTTTTGCAAATAGTGCAAAAATACTTGACAATACATCTACGACCCGTTTCCAATTTATTGATAAAACTATAACAATGCCTTCATTGATTTATTTTCGATAAAAAATGCATAACAATACAAAATTAATTTAATCATCAATTGATTTAATTATCGCAGAATCAACAAAAATTGCTGTCACGCATACGATATTTGATTTAATTATTAAAATATATTAAAATGATCGTGTATATTATACTAATATAAGATACGACCGCCGATAAGATCACTATTGAAAAGCATGACTAAAATTTCCTATCATCATGCATACAAAAATATGCAGAAATATTAATTGTGCATTTTTACTCGTTAAATGTCAATCATTCCTGATGACTTTTATAAATATAGGAAGGTATGCACTTAGAGTGTGATAAGTTAATTAAAGGCGGCTGATCAAAGAATACATAGCAAGTATGTATTATAAATGAGCAAAGGAACAACGTACAGTTTCTTTTTCAATACTTTTTATTCATTTTTTCACATATGAAACACTGTTTTATACAACAAGGTTGTTAATACATTATTTTCCATTCAAAAATCTTGAATTTTGCTGAACGTGTACGTTTTTTGAGGAGGAGGCCGTGACATTGACGTTTTATACGTACGTATGCCGTAGAGCAATCGAGGGATGCATTAATTTCTACCCATGAAATACTAGATGACCTAATATTTTAATCAGTTACCCAGCCCAAACTTGTTTTGCAAGAAGGAAATATTTAATTACTGTATAGATTTCCACAACAGTTTGTTGTGGTAAATCAAAATAACGTGATTTGGAGAAAAAATGGGCATTATAACACCTTGTGGACAGACAATATGTCGCTTTTTAGGGCTCTAGCTCACCGTTTATATATCTCCTTTATACCCCACATCCGTCTTAAGGATCATTATCTTTTTATTTTGATATTTCGAATGAAATAAAACGTCATAATCTCACACTTTGTTAATGCAAATTATTTTGATATCGTCAGGAGATTTAGCTGCCCAGATATTGCCAATAGTATAAGATAAATTATCACTTTATGCAGTTCAGATTTAAATGCCCATGTCACATGCTTAAAGTTAAGCAGATTGAATTTAAAGACTTTTCCAGTAATTCTTAGATTCTAAGGGTTTATACTTACAAGATCTTTGTATTATAGATCAATATAAATGTATATTATGTATATGTGAACATATATATACTGCGGAGGACAATACAGACTTACCTATTGCTATTTCCTTATCTGTGAAAAAAACACCTTCAAAGCTACGTATATGCCTCCATATGAGCAAAAATATTTCAATAAAATCACACATGACAAAAATGTGCTTAGATTTTAGGAAAAGTAAAAATATTCCAGATTCAAGGAATTATTTACATGTTTTGTGCAATTAATGACTGATTTTCAGTATTTGTTACTATTTTTCTACTGCGTTACTAACGCAGTAGGGGCTATTTTAGCATATCATAATTATCTCTTTTTGGTAAACTACATGGGTTTAAAGTGTCATTGATAATGTGTAGATTGCTTCCTTTTTGGTTCTTGACGATATTATTCACTTATACACATTTTCATGAAAATTAGCATGAATCTGGAGGCGTGCTGCTTTAATCTGGTGAATTTCCGGACCAGCTTTCATTTCTGAAACTGTCCGATATAAATCTTGGGTATATGAAGATGAAAATTTTGTCAGCCATTTGTAAGCGAGACCTTTTCAGACTATACTGTACAGGCTGTGTTGGAAAGGGTAACCACTTCCGGTTTTGGTGAGGAAAGGGTAATCACATACGGTTTTAGTGGGGAAATGGGGATCACTTCTGGTTTAGGGGTTTGGGGAAACGGTTAAAATACGTTGTACTCAATGCTTGCATGGCTGACTTAATGGCAATCTTTTAACATAAATCAAAATTACAACCCTGAAAATACTTAAGTAAGAGATAAACTATTTGAACAGATCAAAAAGTTTTACGAAACAGTTCCTAAATTCTTATACAATAAAAGCTGAAATATGAATTACAAGACTTGTCATTTCACGTTCTTAATATTTAATATTCTTAATTCTTCAGGGTAAAATCAATCAATCTTTTCAAAGTAGCCAGATTTAGACACAGAAACTGTTTGATTAGCGAAGACAATAACTAGCACTTCTTAAATATCTAAAAGGTATCAGAGGAAATGACCACTTACTGCCTAATATCAGTATGTTGACAATTTTCAATTTGAAATAATCGTTGAAAAGAGCGCACTAAACTATCTTAACTCCAAGTTGAAGAGTACGCAGTTAACGGATTGCTGCAATTACCCGAAAGGATCTAAGATTAAACGAATCTGACTGACGAAGGTGCGACTTTAAACCGGTATGATTGGAAACAAAGTAGGATGTATGTGTATCTATGTGATAAACTGAGATTTTATTCTACAGTCTTCGGTAATACATAAACGGTTATTTCCTGCCTGACAGAGACTGGGTCCAGGTGACCAGTAGGTCATACTCACCTAAGAGGTGTAAAACTGGACAATCAGTCTGGTAAAGCATGTAAGACAAACACAAACGAACTTAATCAAATAAAATTGGGTCATTTTTGGTCAGTACATTTTCGGCGTTATTATGTCAGGTACAAATGCAATTACTTTCCCATTGGACAAGGGTGTCAGTGGATTGTTGGATTTTTTTTATAGAACATATATCATAAGATAAGATATCCTTAGTCAATCGGCAGTTATAAACAAAAAGATCGACTGGAAACATCTAAATTAATACAAAGACCCTTGTTAAAGACACATTATGCCCAAGTTTTTTGTTCTTATTTCTGAAAAGATTTTTATTTTTGGTGTCCTGCTATAGTTTCCAAAAATAGTCTTTCATTAGCCAATTACCTGAACCATATTTTGCTTCCGTTACTTTTGGCTTTTTAGTACACAATGTGCCTATAATATCGGCCTGAAACGCATGGACACAAGCGCATACTCCAAGGCGCGATATTTCATCATTTTATCGGAACATTTCATTGTTTTAGTTTGGCCAAAAACAAAACTTTAAAGGCTCAGATATGTTAAAGTTAACTGACTTTTTATCAAGTATGGTGCAACATTTTACCTTCAGGCAACACAACTTAAAGACACACACCGCTATCATAATATCATTATCAAAATAGATGCTTTGAAACAATGCCGCATAACTGTAAAATCAAACGAAAGTTATGACAAATATCATTTATATTACATCTCTATTATATACATGAATACTTCGATTAGATCAAATTATCATTTTTATGATTTATAATCAAAACTAACGGTATTTATCAGTGAGATAGGTACATCCGCCATCTGTTCGGTTTCCAACTTTGATCATGGTTAAGTAAACATTCACTTTTATCATAATTTTATATAGAAAATTCAATAGATGATATTTCATAACCACAAGCCAAGATGCCGACGCACAGTTTCGCCCCGAGCTATGTCGTACGCAAATTTACATTCTGAGCAGCTGTAGGCTTTAATCAAAGCAGGCGATCAAATACTCTTTCAATTTTAGCAAATATCACGGATGAAAAACGCCGCTTTTGATATTAATAAGCTAACAGAAGAGTTTTAAATACCGATGCATGACTTCCCAAAAGGTCGGATGTTTGTAATCTCAGCCTCGACCAAACACTTGGCAACTGATTAAACAAGAGATAATGTGATCAATCGCTGAATCTTGTCTAACTCTCATCAAATCGTTCTGATCATATAAGGACAGTTCATTTTCAAACACTTTTATTCTTTTCCGATTCATACAGCACGCGACAAAACGCCGTGGCGCGTGCCCTGCAGAAGGCAGATGCTCGCGCACCCATCCGGAACGCTTCTAGTGTATTGCAACAAGCTGGTATTTCTTTTTGCGACCACATTACTATACATTGTTGATTGCTTAAACAAATAATTCAGAAAATATACATGTGTTTGAAGTTTTATTAAAATCATAATTTTATCCAAGCTGCGTTCGGCTCGTCGAATGCAGACGAGAGTCAGATTCGGATACATGTACTTATAACGTTAGATTTGTAGATACATTTATAAACCAGTATATAACACCATATTAAGTTTGTCTAGTAACTCCCCCGCTTACCTGAAATAAAATAAAAAAACAACAACAAAAACATGACCAAACAATAAAACAAAGGAAACCCAGCACTACTTCCACGTGCATTTCCGAATTTTTACAGCAAACTACTAGTATTTTTAACTATAAACTACTTGACACACATTCCACTAGTACATTTACAAAAAATGTTCCATTTTTTCCTACTTCCTTAATCTATCAACTATATTTCATTTTGCATTTATAAAACAATGGCGTGTATAATTTTATCAAAATATATCTATATACATTTGAGCCGCGTCATGACAAAACCAACATAATGGGATTGCGACCAGCATGGATCCAGACCAGCCTGCGCATCCGCGCAGTCTGATCAGGATCCATGCTGTTCGCTTACAAACCCTATAACAAGTAGAGAAACTGATAGCGAACAGCATGGACCTTGATCAGACTGTGCGGATGCGCAGGCTGGTCTGGATCCATGCTGGTCGCAAACGCATTACGTTGGTTTTGTCATGACGCGGCTCATTTATATTCATATATACCAGACAGCGCTAAACTTGTAAATTGCATCTTAGTCATAGCAGACGACAAATAAATGAGAAACTATTAACCAGACTGAAGTCATCGTAATAAACAAAATGCTCGTCATTGTGTTCTTTTTCTTTCTTTTTTTTTTGTCTTTTTTTTTTCGTCACAGAAACATCGCAAAAATATGTGACAAACCAGAAAGCAAAACGTAAGGATAGTTTGTAATTTGCCTCGAATATGCTTTCACTTTAATTATTACGTCTGCGACTTTGGATATTAAGCAATTTACAAACTTACAAAATTGTGAACAGTGACATTCCATTTACGAACGCTAATTCTACGAAATAGATATAGCAATTTATTCTTTTGCTTATTCATATTGTAAGCCTGACAAATTACGCTCGGAATTTCACTGCAGCTGTTAGAAATTTAAAATAATTTCAAATTATTCAAAATTTTCTCTACATTTTTACTTAAAAATTATACAAAAGCGACATATGCTCGACTTTCTTAATCATTTTGATTATAAACGTCTCGCCTATGCAAAAATGTTGTCAGGTAAGTGTTGAAGTTGATGACTTCTTTGTTGTTAGTGGTGTTGTTGTTGATGTTTTTCTTTCTGCTCTTGATGTTTGTTGTTTTTGGCGTTGTTGTTGTTGCTACTGGTGTTGTTGTTTGTTGTCGCTGTTGCTGTTGTTGTTGTTGCTGCTGCTAGTGTTTTTGTTGTTTGTTGTCGGTGTTGTTGGTGGTGGTGCAGCTGATGAAGTTGTTGGTGTTGTTGCTTGTTGTTGTTGTTGCTGCTGCTGCTGCTGTTGTTTTTTCTTATTATTATTATTGTTGTTGTTGTTGTTGTTGTTGTTGTTGTTGCATATTTGTGTATTATATCCGGGCGCTTTAAAGAAAATGATCTCAGCAATTCAGGACGTGAACATTAACCGATGAGTTTTTAGAATTCTTGAAATATATTATTTCGAAACCATATCCAATAACAGATGAACTTTCCTTCTTGCCCTATAAAAACTCAGACTACTTCGTATGCAAATTGATCGCGTACGTATATTTTTATTTAAAATTATCATGCCTTAGAAAAAATGGCTTTTTCAAATATTTACACTGTGTTTAATTCTTAATAATTAAATGATCTTTACGATAACACCATTGATGTATATGTTGTAACGTTTTGATTGTATAAATTGTACAGTGATTGATTAGTAGGTAACATGTGCGGCCACGATAAATAGAATTTGACTGGGTTTTAGATGATGTTTTCCGCGGTACATTGTATCTTTTATGATTTCATTACCAAAAAAATGTAGTCAAATGCATTCATTACTTTACGCAAATGTCAGTGTATACAACATTTGTATTACGGCGTTCGTAACTTTTTGGAAATATTGTAATGGCAGACCACTTTGTTATTGAAGGGCGTATTTGTTATTGTAAGCCGTATTGGTGGTAATATTATGATGTGCCGTATTTGTTATTGTAAGCCGTATTGGTGGTATTGTTATGATATGCCGTATTTGTTATTGTAAGCCGTATTGGTGGTATTGTTATGATTTGCCGTATTTGTTATTTTTAAACGAATTGTTATGGTTTTGACGTAGTATTATAAAAATAGAAACATCTTAGCTTTAGAATATTTTTATAACCCATTTTTACCCAATCATAGCTGCATATGTTCTAATATTTACTTAAACAATTACATACCTAAACTTAAATTTCTTTGTGTTACGGTTTAATCTTACACAAAAAAGAAGCGGAAAAGACCTATACCTATTTAGATATATATATTATATCAACACATTCCAAAATCCTGATTCATTTCAGCGAGACACTTGAGTGATGCTGGGCATACTGCACTATTTGTTTACAGTCACCTGAGATTTGAATACATGTGTACTAAACTTTTTTCACCTTTAAAATACATAAGCTTAATGCGAAAACTTTAATTATCTAAAACATGTCAAAAAGCATTGCTTGAGCAAAATGAAGAAAAGACGGCGCATCAGAATAAACCGGAAGTACTCGAAACTACATTCGGAACACTTCGTTGATTATCTCGTAACGACTTACGATTATCGGTACTATACAAACACTTTCAAGGTACTCGTTCGCGCCTGAAATAATGCTCCTGGGGGCACCTGAGGTCTTCTTCCCCAAGTACAGCTTGAACGTCGCCTATACTGTGTTGGTGTGACGTAAACCCCAATCAATCAATCAAACAATTTCTAAAAAAATACTTGAATTTAAATTTGTTAAAACAGAATTAACTGAAGAATATATATATAAAGATACAATGGGGAGAGGGAAGTTGCGTTTCTCTAAATACGAGGGCAGTTGATTCTATCGCTCCCTTGGTCTCTACTTATATGTTTAAAATCCTTGATTACCCGGGGGAAAATGTTCCCCATTTTTTTTTCTGAACAACAATTTAGCTACTAAAATAAGAAAAAAATGCGCATAAAAGTTTGTTGGAAAATTTATTATTGTTAATGAGTATACAAATAATAAGAGACGGGCTTTGGGGGGAGGGCAAACTGTATTGTTTATATACAAAGTTCAAGATGAAATAATAAGATTTTGCTGAAGGACTGCACTTCAAAAAGAAAAAAGCAGCATGTATAAAATAACTTTAGCCTTAACAAAGAAGAAATAGACCTGTTGTAACACAAAGACATTTTATCAGGTAAAGTATGTCTTTTGTGTTGAATGTATGTAATCACAGTGAATTAGGTTAGTAATAGATATAGAGGGTTACATATGACATGCCTTCTTGCTCATATGACTAAATGAATGAAAATTGAGCCGCGTCACGACAAAACCAACTTAATGGGTTTGCGACCAGCATGGATCCAGACCAGCCTGCGCATCCGCGCAGTCTGTTCAGGATCCATGCTGTTCGCTTACAGACCCTATAACAAGTAAAGAAACTGCTAGCGAACAGCATGGATCCTGGATCCATGCTGGTCGCAAACCCACTATGTTGGTTTTGTCGTGACACGGCTCATTAATGAAATCTTAACCTACTGTACTGGTTGTACTTTCGCTAGGGTGAAAACAGTGGCTGTCATTTGTTTTATTTGTATCACTGAACACTTAACCTAGCATGCAAATCATAAATAGATTAAAGAGAAAGAATTTCGACTTCCTGTCTTCATCGCGTTTTATGAGAGTACTGTCGCAATGTAAAGGTATACCGAGGTCAAAGGTTCGAAACCATTGGCCTATTAAATTGAATAAAAAAATCAAGGTATTAGATTATTCTTCAGCCTGAACGCAAATTTAAAAAGAGAAGAAATCGAACTCGTCCAGCATTTAGGTAAGAATGATTCATGATTTGGTCGGCAAAATTGTGACCATTTGGTGACTGTATTGTATTGCATAGTCTAAAACAAAATTTTACCAGAAAAAGTATGCATGGCACCGTGATAAAGTGCTAAACTTACCTTCAGAAAGGACAATAAGGAATCAAACGTAAGCAATTTACCTGTTTTCTTTCATCTCTTTCTTTAGGGAAAAACTGATAGCTTGGAATCTAAATTAGTTTATACGAATTTATTTTAGTTCGATTGTGTAGGAAGCTATATATAAGCTTATAAAAACATTGTCGAAATAACCAGAACTAAGCAATGACTGTAAAGTTTCTGGCTCAAAGAAACAACGGCTTGCTCCTGACAGGAGCTTGAATCCAGACCAGTACTCCTTAGATCACTAGTCCGACTTGATAACCACTCGGCCACGCCGGAGTTTAAGTTCTTCCATGTTAAAGAAAGACACCACGGAATTTTGTACTGTACCGTCTTCCTGTTGTTCAAACAAGGACAATGGAATGACATTGATATTACAAACTGTAGGTCCATTCATGGCCCCCAACCTCCC
The DNA here is from genome assembly GCF_026571515.1 of Ruditapes philippinarum. Taxonomy (NCBI): domain Eukaryota; kingdom Metazoa; phylum Mollusca; class Bivalvia; order Venerida; family Veneridae; genus Ruditapes; species Ruditapes philippinarum. The sequence continues at coordinate 257,659 of NW_026865153.1, forward strand.
CCTCCTCACTAAAAAATAAACCTATCAAATAGCTTCACACTTCCATGGCGTTAAAGATTCACAAAAATGTTATTTTAATAGGTTTTTATCAAAGATGTACATCAAAATTGACCAAATCTCCAACTTACCTAAGCTCCTTCACTCCTTTTTACTTCCAATTCGTACCAAACATTTACGTAATTGTTTACATTCGCGCCAACGGGGAGTCTTTCAGAAGGCGCCTGTCGTCCGTCCGAAGAGATAACTGTGTCTTCTTCAATAAATAAAATTACGTATTCTAAGTATGTTAAGGGCTCTTGATTACGAACATAAAATCAAACAAGGATTTTTCAAATAATTAATAAAACATCAATGACAGCATGTGACTATCTCCGATATACCACAAAACTTTCATCTCAAGGAAACTGGCTGCAATTTGATGTCGGGATTAAAATCGCAATGTCATAACACTTGCGGGGAGGGGGTAATTATTAAAGGGTAATTATTAAAAACGGATATATAAAGTGCATAGAATTTGTTCATTATTTTAAAAAATCTGTTTAGATAAATATGTACACTAGTTTGTAACGAAAATCACTTTCATGCAACATAGACTAGACACTGGAATAAACACGCTATATATACTTGTCGAACAACTGGAAAAAATGTGATTACACTTCACTAGTGTGTCTCATCGGTGGAATCAAGCAATCTCTTTAAAATAACCTCATAAATAAAATGATATTATCTTACCATTAGGAACACTTCGTCGATAATTCATAATCGTCTCGGAAATAATACGTCTTTATTCGAAAAAAATCTGGAAGCAAAGTGATCCCTTGGAAGCATTAATCACAACAAAATTACAAGAGAACTGCAGACTCGGTTTGATTGAGTCTGTACATGAGGGATAATGAATACGTGCAACATTCCTCACGCCCCCTCACACCGGCTTGAGCGGTACTCAATTCTCAACACTTAATAGTGCTGGCATCAATGATCCCGAATAACAAGAAAAATGACGAAAAGTTGCGGGTGGCACAGTCTATACATTTATTAAAAAATATACACATTATAAAGTTTTAACGACATGAATGGTGACTTGTCAGGGTGGCTTAAAGGCAAATGGACACTCATCAAGCTTGGAATACAACGTTTATTATAATTTGCAGCGCAAGGGGAATTAGCTCAAGTGGTAGAGCGCTCGCTTAGCATGTGAGAGGTACCGGGATCGATACCCGGATTCTCCATACGTTTTTTTTAGTTTATACCAAAACTGTTTCTACAGATATTAAAATCTCCATTGTCTTTTCACTTCAGTTTAATAAATAGATAAATAGTTTAATTACTTTACTGTTTTATTATCAGTGTAAACAATAAGAATGTTATTCTTCTGCATATTACATTTACATTATTTTTTTCTAAACTAGATAATATTTTACCAAACCGATCTGAGACATTTAGGAAACCAATTTAGGTGATCAATTAATAATGAACTTCCTGCATAACTTTTCATTATTAAGAAACAGCATATCATTGATCTTCAGAGATAAATCTTTCTTTCGTTATCATGTTTTAATTGCATCCAAATATATTAACTTTTAAATCTATTATGAATATGAATGTAACTCATTGTAATGAATACAGAAATTTTTGTTTATTTGTTAAAGAAATAATCACAAAATTTGAGAATAGATAACATTTCTACATATTTGTTTCTCTCCATTTTGTTAAAATGAATTGTTTATTATTTTCATGTGTATGCTATGCCTCTTTATATAATGTACGTTTATAAATATGCTATAGCTCATATTGTCATGTGTGTACATGAATTGAGTTCTGAAATAAACTTTGAATTGTAGGCAGCAAAGGCAACAAAGATAAAGCTCTGGGTCACACTTTTTCGGTGTAATAAAAACATGACTTTGAGTCAGACATTGTGGTTTGAAAACTTCAATTTTTCTAATCAATCCTTCTGAAGAGTTAATAAACGATAGTACTATTGTCGTTGAAGATCTAGTTAGTCTGACAAATAGGGTATACATAGATCAAAGACGGTGATCAGCCGCCCGTTTATTTGTTATATTCGACAACTGGGATAGGTTTTTTTTATATAGATACATTGCTACTTTTAAATAGATAAAATACCGATGTAGAAAATTGTATTTATATGTTTAAGTCCCGTACAATGGAGGTGATAATGAAGTTAGACAAAGTCGAGTACCTTAGTTTACCTCAGGAATGCCGACACTTGACCTGTACAATAACCTTTGACCTCTTTAAACCGGAAGTGAGAAGCCGTCTGGTTAGCTAAAGAGGTAGAGCGTTGAACTGTAAATCAGACGACCAAGGTTCGATTCTCGAACATCGCAGGTCAGTTTCGTTGTGACTAATCATGAAATCCTTTCTACGGTCATTTGCACTGCTCTGTCATGAACTGAAGTTATTACTAGTTGTTGCTTGCTAAAGTGAAGGCAACTAGGACTGGTAAACGACTTGACAGCTTACCCAGGAACGATGCGGTGGCTGAACTGTGCTCTGGTTAATTCAATGTGGCTCCCTGTCGTGATCCCAAACAACATCACCACCGGTATTTTCTTTTCTTCTTTTTTAGTATTTTACGTAATAATAAAATCCTTAAAAAATGAATAGACTGTTCCAAATTCATAGCTACACAAGTCTATTTAAGAAATTTAGCAGGTTCAGGAATTGTATTTATCCTTGCTATTTTTCTTAGTTAATGAAATTGCATAATTACGATACTGCTTCGCAACAGACTTCCAAACTGTACTAAGTTTTATATTTATGTAATACATATTAACGTTTGAAATCTATTTGTGAGATCATTACGTTCATTGTATTATTCTGAATAAATAACTAAATAATCATTATTATTATTCAGTCACAATTAAAGTTATTAAGTGCTCATTTTTTTCTCTTTCTGTCCTAGAATAACATCTAGCATTAATAAATATGCAATTATCAAAATCTATATTAAGCTTATGAATTATTCATAATTCGAGGACAAGTTCACGCCTCATTTGATTATAATTAAGTTAATGCTACGACTGAGTAAAAGTATGTATATTTATGTGATTGTTCTTTTTTTGTAAGTAGGTTTATAATTCGTTTGAAAGCATTTTCATATTTTTCTGTGTAACATTGACTCGTATTTAGATGATGTTGCTGTTGCTGTTGATGATCTTGACGATTTATCGAAAGTTTGGTTTTTGGGGAGGCTATGCCGACCCAATGTTAATAACCGTCTGTCAAATCTTACTGCCGCGGTAATCAGGTCAAAAAATAGTACCTTGATTTTTTCTAAGCTGACTCATCACTCATCACAGACATTTACAATATGAAAATATTTTCATTCTTTAATTTCATATCTGCAATTTGTAAAGATAATAATTCTCTGAAAAATTCTTGATTTTTGTTTAAATCACTACTCCGTGACGTCATACTGCCGCGGTAATCAGGTCAAAAAATAGTACCTTGATTTTTTCTAAGCTGACTCATCACTCATCACAGACATTTACAATATGAAAATATTTTCATTCTTTAATTCCATATCTGCAATTTGTAAAGATAATAATTCTCTCTGAAAAATTCTTGATTTTTGTTTAAATCACTACTCCGTGACGTCATTACTGCCGCGGTAATCAGGTTTATAGGCATACGTACGTCTGTAATAAATAGTTCTGGTATGAAAACCCTTCAAAATAATAACTTTATCAATATTTTTTTAACAAAAAAGCATAAATGAAAATTTATAAGTAAATGCTTTAATTCAGTGGCAAATATTCTTTATTATTTTGATAACAATTTTCCAATTACTACGCAGCGACCAACTGTTTATGACGGGTCATTAACTAGAACGTTGCAACACCGTATTCTCAATATCATGCATGTTCTTTTGTTGTTATAAACTATTAATAGTCCTTAATATTTTTTAAAGACAAATAATTGTAAACTGTCGCTTACATCAGAGACATGGATCATGCTTGCGTGATAACTAAGGAAAACTAACTTATTTGTACACCCCAGGAGGCTGTACGCGGAAAACGCTCATAAACCGCTAAATCATATAGCTGTTTAGTAAATATTTTGCATACATTTAACTAAAAATTCACTGATGGTGATGAACATATAGTTTGAAAACATTTATATTCTTTAACCATTATCGCCGAAAAAAAACTATTTAACTACAAAACCCCTAAGGACCTCCGACAAAATTCCAGCACAATATTACATTTTACATTAGCAAAATAAAAAAAAGCAATACTTATATTTCATCTTACATAATTCATTAAATCAACTTTTAACATAAAAGTATCTTTGGCAATTGACAGATCCCTACTCTGATCTTTTATTTGTATAGGAATAAATTTAAACATGTGCTCTTTTGTTTAGGAATATTTTGTAGTGAAAATCTTATATATTCACTAATCTCATAATTAGAATTAGACAGGTCAGGAATTTATACAAACAGTTGTTTAGTTAACTATGCTCATTTTAATCCCAATAGAAACATTCAAATATTTGTGGTAAAAAACATGACCAAAGTACCTAGTAGTCGTTTACACGGTGGTGATCCCATTAAACTGATTATAGATTCGAATTGATTAGAAAACACAAATAGAAACATGTGTTTCCGTACAACAAAATCGGAAGTAAAGTGAACAGTTAATTGACAGAAATATGTGGTCAAATATGTTTTAACAAGGAAATAATTATTTCAGAGAAAGACGCAAAGATCAGTATGACCCCGTATTGTGTAATTAGAAAGTTTATTCAATTCTAGGGCATACATCATAATTTGATAGTCCATGTGTAATAAAATTCAAATTTTCAATACAGATTATGAGATACATAAAAAATATTAAAGAATAAGAAGCTTTAATTAAAAAAACAAAAACAAAAAAAAACAAAAAAAAACAAAAAAAAAACCGCATACATATACAAATTACTTACAGTCGAGCATCGGGAAGTCATTAACATATCTTATACGAAACTTTAATTTGAAACCGATATTTGCGCGCGCTGAAGTGATTAATGTTTATTTGAAAAATAAAAAAAAAGAGAATTTTATGGTTGTGTTCTAAAAATAATGGCGGCATAAGAGGAATTTCTTATTCATTTTACAACACTTGAAAAATTACTACAGAAAATGTGTTGTTGTTTTGTTTTCAACAAAAGTGTGTGTGTTTTAAGTTTATTTATACTCGGCGCCGGAATAACCATATGTCCGAGATTATAGCATCTGGGACGTCTTTTTCAAGCAGATTCTTCCTGGAAGCCCATTCTTCGTTCTTTGGTGGTAAAGGAGACGACAATACCGTCAAGGCATCAACTTTCTGACTGACGACAACAAAAACGGCATCTATTAGCGCCAAACCTCCAGAGTAAGTCACGACAGGTCAACCAATCACCTCTGGTAATTATGATGACTTGACTATGACCTTCCGTGTGCCTTCTCCGCGACGTGCACGCCTCTGGAGGTATTTGGAGAAGTTTCAACAAAAACTTCCAAAACACGCCATTTATAACACCATTCATAGCACTGACGGCTTCGATGTTCTCATCTATTTGCGGGAAAACCCTACGTAATAACCGCACACCCTGTTAACAACAGATTTTCCGCAGTATATATTTCAAGCTAGTGAGGTTTAAAAATACACGTAGAATCTATCGATTAACTACCATAAGTTGGTTGAGTGTTGGCGGTAAAAAAAGAAGATATAACTTCCTGATCAATTTTCACTTAGGTTGATTCAGTTTTGAATAAGCTTTGCAGAGATGTATTTTTTCAAGAAATATTTAGCTTTAATATTATCCGACGCCGTCAGTAATGAAATGGGATTAATTTTCTGAAACGTGATTTTATTCGAGATTTGCTTCTGGAGAAGACAACCTTCTGTCCGTAGAGCATGAATATTAATACTCATCACAAGACAGTATCTTATTGATCTCAATTATGGTACATCTAAACGTGTATAATTTTTATGTTCAATAAAAATGTTGCATCACTTGCAGTTGTTATTATCATTCAATAATATTAAAATGACATAAAGTATTTATGATGAACAGTCCTAGAATATTTTGATAAGGAACCGTCAGTTGTAAAATGTTATTGTTATCTGATAATGAACAGTCGTCATACTTGCTGGTATGTCATTTATTATTGACAGTTTAGGTTTTTCAAAATTTGCATGATTAACAGTCTCAATTAAATGTTCTGGAATATTAACAAAATGAATAGTCAACCACATTAACCATATATATGAATGATTGAACACAACAGTAAGGATAAATAGCGCAATGTGCATATCTTTTTATTTTGGTAGCATATTTTAAGCAAAAAGAAAAGAAACTATAAGTCTGAAACATTCTCTCATAGCCTCCCCATCAGTACATTCAGTGCTTTGATTTAGTATGCCAGCATTAAAAAAAAATTTTGGACAAAAAAATTCCGATACTTGCAGTATCGGAATGAAAAAATAAATAAAAAAATAATTCCGTCTCGCGGATCTAAAAATAGCTCACAGCATCTGTTTAACGGTAAATGTAAATTAATGAAAGCAGGTGCCCTACTTGATTGGTTAATTATGGTATTCAAACATCATTGAACAATAGCCCTAACGGTACATTTCGAAAGACCAGATGGGGACGCTGAACAAATTCCTAAACAAAACCCCGGATGTAGCGTTCCAGGCTGATCAATATTCGGGTAGATCACTTATTAATTGGGAGGGATATTGATCTCCGGGTGCTGACCTCTGTACCTTTAAGGTTTGTTCGGGTAAAATAAAGCCATGATCTGTCACCTGATAATTAGCGTGTTCCAATCAGAAGCCATTTTTCTACGATTTTGTGTATTCATCCGCGACAGGTGCTGCGGTCTTAAATAGTTCCATGGTAATGACCCCTTTTTTTCGAATTTGACAATTGTGACCCCCTTATCTCTAGATTAATTCTATGAAAGGACTCCCTGAATAGCGATACATTGCCTGGTCAAAGGAAATTTTATTTCATAAAAACTGCAATAAACCAAATTAAATTATAATAGGGCACACGACAACGCAATAAGGCGTTGAAGATGAAAGAAGTATATGAGTGCCGGTGGGAGGGGTAACGATAAATCGCCATGGTTGCTAGTTGAGTGCACGCGAACATGACCTCGGTTGTAAGGACAGCTGATCAAATTTATATTAAATTTCGGTTCAATGCAATCATTTTTTTCTCTATATACATTTTTGACAGTTTAATAATGACAATTATACATGCGATTACAGATATTAATATTATCGGGGGCAAACTAGTAAGACCTTATTGTCTGATCATTCGGATATCTTCTGTTTTATTCAGCCCTAAAGGTCCTCGGGGACAGATGCAAAGGCACGCGAATAATTATACGGCTCAATTGTTGCAAGCCTAGCTATTTCATTATTTTCATTCCGTCGCAGTTAAAAATGTTAACCAATTCGGCGTACGACCGAGCATCCTGCCTTATTTGAATACAGCTGGTTGTATTAGCGATGAGATGGGGGAGAGAAAATGAATTAATTCTGGTTTTCATTTAGAAAAGAAAAAAAAATAAGGCAGGTGTAATTTTAGTTCCGTCAGCCACACTTAGCTTTTTCAACTCCATAAAAACTTTCGTCACCCATTCAAGACGGGCTTTGTTGGTAAAGCAAATTATGGTTTCTTTTACCTACATTCATCACCGTTGATTAGCAAATACGTTTCGAGTATTCGATGGGGACATTTTTTTTATCGCTTTATGGCAATTTTTTTAACGACATCTGCTGTCTGCTGGCACACTTCTGTAAGTTTTAAATATCTATCGTCTGCTTGATGAAAAGGATAGTTAATAGTTTTTTATGTATATTTTACCTAAAAACCTGATTTTATCATCTTATGTCATTCATCCAGACAAAAAGAATTTCCCCAAAAAAATGAATAAGTCGCTGTAACATTTGGTGATTTAATTAAAAGTAAGTTTTGATTTTTACATTTACATAACCACGTTTATATTTGTGAGTATTTTTCTGTATATTACATAATATGGCTTTATATGAGTATAGCAAAGGAAAAATTTAGCAATTTTGCATAATTATATTTGTTAAATCTACTGTATTCGGTCAGGGCTGTTGTCGAGCCGTTTGCCGAGTTAACGGGTATGAACCCCTGTTAAAACAACTTCCTTGCTACAATTTGAAAGGAAAAGAAGAATTTATGTCCTTCAATCGATTTTTTAAATGTTGATAAATATTTGAGGTATTTAAAAATTAAAGATTAATATTTGTACAAAATGCGTGTCTATTGGTTATCTGATATATCCGTTTAAACTGTTCCTCATTCCCAAAACGGAAGTTACGTTACGCCGCAGTGTCTGATTCTTTTCCAAAAAACGTCCAGGAGTTATGTTCATCGGTGGTCAGTGGCCTCAGTTTGTCATTAGTGGCTTCAAAATGTGACTGACATTATAAAATATTAAAGTATTGATAATTTTTTTTTTCAGTTTAATTATTAGTCATCATCATCATCATCATCATCATAATTATCATCATCGTAATCATTATCATTGTCCATCAGAAACATTACTTGTATGTATGTGTGGGAACTTAAGGCGATGTATCATAGCGCAAAGACAAATATTGGTATGGTTATTTGCTAACAAATCCTTTTCAAACATTAAAAGCCTAATAAATTTCTAGACTCAAAATCAAATCATATTTTTATAGCCAAATCGTTATGCATATTATTCCTTTTTCAGAAATGACATCCATTCGTTCTATAGTGGCACATGAAGGTTCCTCCATAAAAGACCATTCAGTCGCATATCTTAAAATAGCAAAATGTTGGCCACCAGTTGAGTTAGAAGTCACGATGGTTTGTAAGAAAATTAATGAAATTGAAATAACCCTGATAGGGGGAAAAGGAAACTTTTCAAAAATAATATAATCTAGATTTTACTGTTAAATTAACAAATGCCATATTTCTTATAATCTTTTATTATAATTATTACTTTTTCTTTCTTATTTGTTTTTAGAATTCGTATTTTTCTTTGTATTTTCAACATTTTCTGAAAATATTTTAGTATCTAGATATTTCAAAAGACATTATATATCATATTTCATAGCCATTGTTTGACTCAATTTATCGACATGTATTTTCGGGCAAATATAATTTTGATTTATCTAGTGAGTTGACCATTGAACCGAATCTGTAAATAAACAGTAGCACGCGAGCGTTGTCCCCGATTCATTTGACATATGGTGGCAAATTTTGACACATGCCTCGGAATTCGGATACTTCTTCATATAAAATCACCTGCCCCCCTTCATTAAATGTATTACAAAGTCATCGACTTGGGCAGATGGCTTAAGAGATGTGAATTTGTGTATCGCAATTTATTGATTAGTTTAAAATTCAATGCTTTGAACTCGTCATTGTATTTTGTGTATTGCCAAACCACAATAACAGTTACCGTGGTAACGAAATGGATCTGACAACGCCCCCCTTGAAACCCAGTGTTTTAAATTTGAATACAAGTGATTCGTCTGTATTAATGTTAAAGCCCTTTTGGCTCTCTTAAATTATTTTACGTTCCTATGATCATAGGTGGGAAATGGATACGTCAAAAAATAACAACAGCAAAATAGTAAATTTCCATTCTAAGACAAAGAGGGTCACGTGAGACAATGGCCAAGGGGTGCGCCCCACCTGTTGAATAATACGGCGGAACCTTATATTTCGTTTCTTAAAATAACATCGCACAATGTTGGGTAAATTTATTTTTTACAATTTCGTCACTTTTATTTAGTTAGATAGCCCCGCAAATAGCAACAATAATCCAAGCAATCAGCCAGTATAGTGAATTTGAATTTGTATTATTTTTTTCTTTATTTGAAAGCTGTTTCTGGTACAGTAGAACTCTTGAATATACGGTGCTGACCAGATGACCACGACTACTTCACTTATCTCCAAGACAAAGTTGCTAAACAATATCGGTAAACGAAATTTTTATGATTATAAAAGGGTTTACCAATACTGTAAAGGTATACGAAGTTTGTGTAATTAATTGGGAATAAAGACTGCAGAACAAATCGCAAAACTTACATTGCGTCATGTCTTTTTTCTAAAGTAAGCAAATGTTCGTGAAATAATTGCAAAGGTAAACAACTATTAGTCTTCCCAAGATGGAGACAATAACACTATTCTTTCCACAGGCTGACCATATCAGCAATCCAGCTTTCTAGACTGTTTTCTTATGTTAAAATGAACTTTGACACTAATAGCCACATGTTGATTCAAATGAAAGACCTTATCAGAGCGTTTTAATAGCAGCACCCATTCCGTTCCTAGACCAGGCAGATGCCCGCTAGGTGGCGTAAAATTCAAATAAATCTTCATTAAAGGTTGTCCGGCGAATTTAAATTAGTTTTGATGTTACATAATAACAACATGTGAACAAGTGCTTAAAATAAATTATGACGTGGTTTCAGCTTTTATTCACGCTCATTAGATTTCGAAACACGTGTTACTGCAGGCCGTGCGCACATTCTTAATTCAACCTTTTTCTGGCACTTTAATTTTAAAACTAATTCAATTACTTACTATTTTCCGCTATTTAACTGTACATTTCTTATTTTCCCTCATCCAGAAGTTGATTTTCATTTCGTTTACTTCAAGAAAATGTCAAAATCAAGTGACGGAATTTTAGTCATGTTTTGAAAACGGTAAAAATAACAAGAGCGGCACGCGCGATTACTTGTTGCCACAAAGCAGCCACGTGACTTCGAACGGTTTAAATAAACTTTAAATATTTATAGAATAAATAAAGGGATGGGGAATAATTAATTGAAAGCAGATCATCGTAATTACAGTTGTACGAATCTGATACTTTTCGGAAGCAAATGGCCGATGGCCGATAGCCAGTGACCGATGGTCAGTGGTCAAAACTTTTACAATAGATACTGCTCAATAAAACAGATGTCCGATGGAGGAAAATTGACCGCTGAGAGGACACGTCGATAGAAATTACAAGTTTCGTAAAAGTCGCATATGTCCAGCGATCCTTTTATTATAATTTCAGAATTACTGTAAATTTGTCTTTGGTAGATATTCATCCGCTGACTGTTACACATTGGTCAATGTGGCAGTAAAAAGGCAGATAAAAAATTCTAAGATTTAATAAACCGATCCGATATCAAGGAAAATACTTTATAAGGCAGTTATAATAAAGATCTAGATTTAAATCTGAACCGGACTTATCTTTTGTTTCCTTTCCGGTATTTCCTTGTGTCTTGGATAAATGCTATAATTGTCCGGACCGTTTTCCCGTTTTGGCGTTTGACAATATCTTCGAAATACATCTTGTTCTTAAAATGAATACAAAAATTAAAATTGCCAGTTTTAAACTAGGTTAACTGGGTGAAAATCGTTGTAAATTGTTATGTAATTATAAAGCAATTTAAAAGTTAAGATGCTGCTACAGATTAGGTATGCGGTTTGATCTCAAAGTGATATAGAATGTCATTTTCACTTTTTAATAATTATATTTTTGTTTTGTATGGGCATATAAGAAAACATGGATTGGATTTTTTTTTAAATTTAGAAATATATTTTATTTTATAATTTTTCTAATCGAGCTTGCCTATGGCGCTTACTGTATACACAGGACTGAATAACATCGTGCAACTAGACAAAGTATAAATAAGTACCGGTGGCATAGTGAATAGGGCGTATGAATCACAGCCCAGGGAGCATGGGTTCGAGCTCTATTGGGGTCACGACTATGTATCTTATATGACACCAGGTCTGGATAGTTCAAGAAAGCTTTTATCATTATTGAGTTTAAGGTATGCTTAAACAATATTTTAAAGTCAAGGGGTAAATTGAATTTCACATAAATACAAAAGGTATTTCGGAATGTTACATTATCAAAGAAAAAAACCAACAAAAACAAAACCTCCAACCTTTGATAATTAAGATTTTGTTTTACCAAATATGGTTTGTTTGGAAAATCTTGTTTAATTATGTAGAAAATTTAGATAACAGCACGTGTACAATAATAAACAGCACGAGACAAACTTATGCTATACTGAGTGGTGGTGTTGTTGTGTTGTTGTTTTTGTTTTTGTTTTTCAAATTAAAAACATATCGTAAGATCAGCTTTCGTAAAATATTACTTTCATACTAAAAGGTACGAATACATTCTCATTGCCCCCATTCCTTTGTCTGAATATCGACACCACACCGTAGTTTGTTTCATGCACAACAGACTAAGCATTCAACCTGAAATTAAATAATAAAACATCATAATTGTATATAATTGATACTCTTCTATCAAAATTATTATCAAAATTTTTAGATTATCATGTTACATCAAAGCATTTCCTGTCGATAAATTCACAGGTAAAACTTTTCTGATTTGATATTACTGTTTACATAGCAACAATTTAGTGAATGACAAATTCGCAAAGTTATGACCACAAAAATGTGAGGTAATGCAATAAAAAGAAAAGGAAATCTGTTCACGAAACATAAATAATGGTATTGCACGTGACCTTCAAATATATAGCTCGTGGGAGGGAGGTTATTTTCTATAATTATTGTTGCGAACATGCACGAAATAATGTCAAAATGTTAAAGAATATACAGGTAACAGGTCTGACTTATTTTTTAAAGAAGTTTTTTCTTTCTATAGTAAACTGCTAATACATGTTGCTTGTGGATACTAAAAATAGATTTTGTTAAAAAAAGTTTAAATGCATTACAAATAATCAATTCGTTACAAACTCATTCATTCATTCATTCATTCATTCATTCATTCATTCATTCATTCATTCATTCATTCATTCATTCATTCATTTTCATTCATTCATTCATTCATTCATTCATTCATTCAACTCAACTCAACTCAACTCAACTCAACTCAACTCAACTCAACTCAACTCAACTCACTCACTCACTCACTCACTCACTCATTCATTGATTCGCTTATTAATTTAATTTAATATTAAACGTTCGTTCGTCTGTCCGTTCATTCGTTCTAAACAGTTAAGAAACAATTTATATGTGTACCTCGTTTCCGGACTTCCCACATACTATCATGTCATATTCAAAAGATTTATTGCCATGAATTGGACGTTTAGTCAGACAATGAGTTGACAAAAGCATAAACCACTGTGGTGGTCATCTTGTGGTCAAAGATGGGTAGGTTATTACAGTGTAGAACTGGGCAGTTACATGTCATCAAGACATAATCCATCCTAACTGACCACCGGTAGGGTCAGTTAAGTGGCTAGTTTATGTTCAACGCACAAGAAACCAAACTGGTGTTACAAAGAACGGAAAAATAATAAGTAAATCCGGAAAAAAAAATCAACCTAAAACGATAAAATAGTTAATAACTAATTATTTTGTGTTCGTTTTTAACATATCGATTTTGTTGTTTTTCAATACGGTGGCTGATAAAAAAGTAAAGAAAGCTCCATTTTTTCAAAACAGCACTAATTTAAAATTCCATTTGTGAGTCTTCTAAAATAAATCTAATATAATACATTTAGTATATATTATCACCGTTTTTGGTTTGAAAGGGAATGCGCCGGCCAAAATAATAGTACATTGTATAGTTTCTTATATTTTCTGACGCACCAACAAAACCAACTTGTTAATTCTTATAAAAAATATTGCATTTACATGTAATCGACAGTGAAACAACCATTGAAACTAGAAACAAAAAATCAGACATAACCTTATATTTCAAAAGTTAAAAACAATCAGTTGACTTTAAAAGACTTTAAAAACTTTCTTATAAAGAAAGAGTTTGCCTCTTGTATTCTATAAGCAAAGAGCAAAAACCTAAATTTGCCTGAAAGATATTGCCTTTAAGTGTATATGCATGTATTATTACAGAAGTAAGATAGTTTCCCTTGATAAGTATAATATAGCAAAGAAAACTTATGTTATAATATGCTTTAAGATTTCGGATTACCTTTTTAAATTAGAAAAAAGAAAAAGAAAGGGAAAAAAATATATGGAGAATCCGGGTATCGATCCCGGTACCTCTCACATGCTAAGCGAGCGCTCTACCACTTGAGCTAATTCCCCGTTGATGATATCAAGCGAGAAAATATTACCAACTTCTATACTTCACGTGATAAGCGTTCATCGCACCGCGTTTTTTTTATCTGGATTTAAATTTCTTCAATTTTGTTTCAGATATATTCAATTTTTCTTATTGATATATTTTAAACAGTCAAATGCTTGTATTGTACTTGTTTTACATATTTGATATAAAAATAGATAGTTAAATCTTTTACTATTTATAGAAACGGGAATTTCCGAAATATTACGCGGTAAAATTTTACAATTTTAGTGTTTTACCTTTCGGATTTTTTTCATATTTCTTTGATTTCAAAACTTCTGAAATGAGTATTCGGTCCCGCTATTCAGAGAAGATCTAAATCTACTATCCCGAACGTCTTCAAGATAATGTTTTAGAGCTCCAGAGAGGACGCTTGCATGCGACCATCCCAATCTCTCGTGCATTTTGCAAATAAGGAGAGGAATATAGATCTTGATCTACATTTTCATAAAGAACTAGGCCATGCCTCATATAGACTTATAAGATCTATTCTTGAAGATCTTATATAAATTTGCATAAAGATTTTTTTAGATAAAAATAGAGATCTATATAGATCTAGCATAATTATTCTATAGAATTAGCTTTCTCCTCTATAGAAATGGAAACTAAAAAGAGCTGAATTCTAGGAAAAGAAGAGCTTTTCATAAGAAATTTAATCTTAGATTCTAATTAAATTCTGCTTTAATAAGTCCGACTATTCTATTACTTATATACAGTAGACTAAGTCACATAATTTTGCAGATCGACCTCGATTTACATAAAATATTTTCTTTCCATGAAAAAAAACACCTTATAATTATCAGTTCAATAACACGTTTCAAGTTCAATACAAATCATTTATATTTTATATATATATATCATGGATTGAAATCAAATTTAGGCAATCGCTTAAACGCATTTTGTTAAATAAACGTCCGTTGTTGATCTTGAATCTTGTTATACAAAAACATTACCATCACTGCATTAAATTACTTAATTACGGAAAGCCCAGGTAATTACACATTTTTCATTAAAATAGTATTTCAGATATCACCCAACATTCCTTCGCATATTTAGATGAACCTTTTAGCGGTGAAAGTATTTGATCAATTTGGAAGATAGTGTTTTGTGATCTACCCGCGGCTGTCAGCGTGGAGAACCCTATACCAAGGACAGGTTATATATTATCATAAAAACATATATCATTATTTATGATTTGAAAGCCTATTTTAAAGTACGTTTAGTCCGTAGACGTACTTTTATATATACAGTTGTTCATATTTTAAAAGATAAAAAAATCCTATGAAATGACAGAAGGTAAATTCTTTGTTATAGTTCTGTAGGCAGTTTCTTATAAAGATATTTTGTACATAAATTTTGTATGAATGGAGAAATTAGGTGATGGCATTTAAAGTCCCCCCCCCACACACACACAGACCCACAACCCCTCTCCTCTGTCAGTTTGGACCTCGCAAGGGACTCGTTTTATGTGTGAAGCCTAGTTTATAGAAGGTCGCCTGAGTTGCCAAATGACCTCATATGGATACCGGGTTGGTTAAAGCCACTCGAAGAAGAAAAAAAGGGAAGGAAGAAAAAAATCGGAAAAATAAAATAAATCACCACCCTTGGTAAAGGGGACAGTCACTTCTTCACTTAAAGGCGATTTTTATTAATGGCGGAATTGAATTTACACGAGATATTTTATTTAATCAAAGTTAACATCGACACTTCTGAGATTCGAACCCGTGAGCCTTCGTATACATATATATATTGACATATTTTCTCTTATTCTCTTAACTATTAATATAGCTCATGGGCATAATTATGCATAATTAAAAGTTGAAAATCATGGTTTTCAGACGAAACTAATTCTTCCGGCCAGACTCCACGTATAGTATGACGTATTTATAAAGATATCACCTTATAAGAGTTAAAATGACAGGTATGTTTAAATAGTTTCAAAGCGTATATAATTTTTAACAAAAGAATTGTGCACGTCTAAACGCTGGGGAATTTTATCTTATATGCACTGAATTAAAAACTTTAAGGCAAAAAAGTGCGATTCGGGGGGAAAGCTTATATAATATCTTCTTTTTTTGATAAAAGTTTGACTCCATCAAAATTTTGGGTAGCGATAAAATTTACCTTTTAGGTCCAGTTTCCCGGGGGAAATTGTTGACAATGAACAGGCGGCCAATCTGAACAAGATTGTTTTCTTTTTTAATACCACCCTTTTCCCCGGGGTTATGGGGGCATCAAACGGGACATTTGTAAAAATAAACCGTAGCCGTAATCAAAGGTTTAAATGATTTGATAAGATTATCTTTTCCAGGGGTTTTATTTCTTCAGTCGCGGGAAAAAATTCTCAAGGTCTTTTCTCCTCAAAAAAACATCAAAAGATAGGAAAAACTGATTCCCCCTTTCCCGACAACAACAAAAAATCAAAAATATTTTCACATAAAAGTTTTTTAAAAAATATGTTTTTGCTTCCTTAATTGTTCATCAAAAATTAAAATGTGCCAGGGGCAATGCAGGGGCGGTGAGTGGTGGGGGGGAGCTTAATGGGTAAATACCAACCTGGTCTTGTTTGCGGTTAAATACGAAGAACTTACATAACATAATGACTAAAGAAATCAATATAATAACGTCTTTAAACTAAGTAATTTGTAAAGAGAAATAACACATCTACATTTTTCACAACAAAAGTTAATTACATTTCTTGTTTATCATGTCTAGAAATTGTTCCTGTACAAATGTATCGACCTTTAAAATGATAAGAATGACAAAACTAAATAATAAACACGGCATACCTGAAACAAAAAAGTTCATTTAAGGCAAATTGATGACACGGCATGATGTTTGTCGATCATTTAGATCATTTCTATCTATGTACAAAACATTCCCCCATGCCCCAGTATCACTATTTTATGTATGTAAAGCATTTGTACGAACAAGTAACACTGCTCGACTTCAGTCCATTTTCCGCTTTGTTTGTTTGATCGTACCGGCCTTCATTCATTGATTGAATACCTACATCGAGGGTTTTGACAATTGATAAAGTTTTTTTTCCTCACCTTTTACTTTATCTAATTTCCTCATCATGTTTTTTTTTTTCTCTTTTTTTTCTTTTTTTTTTATCAAAGAAGAATTTGTTGACATTTTTTTTTCGTGATGAAATTGTGATTGTAAGGTATAATATATGAGACCTAGGTATATAGCACGTGTTTCTCCCGTATTCATTATTTCTTTGTGGTCTTTGAAAAAAAAAACCTATCCAAAACTTTCACAGCCACACATTTCTTTAGTTTTTTTATTGTAAAAATCAAAATAAACATACATATAAAATAACTAAAAGAAATTCGGAATCCGATTACTACTATGACTATTTAACCATTAAATAATTTCCTGTCATTGTTTGAATGTATGAACGTATATAACATAGCCTTCGAAAACCCACAAAGTATCATAAAACTAAAGGGAGGTAATTCACGTCTAAGAAAATGCAATTTCACCAGCTTAACTCTTAGATAAATAAATTACGTAAGAGACGGACCACCTACTCCTCTGCTAATCACTTCCTAATTACTATTATGTAGGTAAATATACGGATTATTGTAAGCGATGAGAATGAACTTATCTGCGAGTTATCATGTCCCATTTAGTGTAAACTAACCTGACTAACCTATGCAACAATTTTATGAGTGAAAGACGGTAAGAAAAATTACTTTGTTGTCGTAGATGTCTGAGAACCAACCGTCATTTCATTCTCACAGCCTGTCTGTTAATATACGGCTTCTAAATGCACACACTTGTTAAGGCTGAAGTTCGCCCGTAGTTAAATTAGCTCAGCTAAGCCTTTGGTAAAGAATATAAAGAATGGAATAAAATTGTTAGAACGGTCAAAACAACGATTTCTATTCGAAATTCGTCGAATTTCTTCTGTTCCTGGCGGACTATACTTGTACACGTACATTTTTTGGATACATAGTGATGTAATAATTTTAAAATATCAAAACTGAAACCTATGCACTATTTGTAAAGACAATTTTTTTTTACAAATATAAAGATTAGCAAAAATAATATTGTCTTACTACCTTATCTCCATTCCATTGTTTCAAAAAAAATAAATAAAAAAAAAAACAATATTTTGTATTTCATAGATACATATACCTCAAAATCGTGTAGAATATAGCACATTCTATTTCCTATTTAAAATCATGATATATTTCTACATATACGTACAAAAAAAAAAACAAGTAAGACAAAACAAGACGTATCCGAAAAAACGAAACCGATAAGTAATACAGTCATCTATCAATATATCTCGACTTCGCTTTTCTCGAATTTTTGTTATCTCGATCACATTTTATTGGTAATATTTCAGCTGTTCGAAGCCAAAAGGACAGGGGAAAGAAAAACAGTATACAGTTTGTCTACTAGGGACAGAGGAGGGGGGCTGGGATCCCATTGAGGGCAGGAGTGCCATAGGCAACACCAGAAGCACCGTTACATGATTGCCGCTACCTTAACCTAGGGCATAACCGTATACTTTTCGTTGTAAACTTGCGGGTGGGGTAATTTTCTGGTTCATAATTACGATTAGGCACATTTTTATAACTGATAGCAGCATTAATTGACGCAAACCTCGGTTACCTACATTTTATAATTAGATAGAAGCTTGTTCTTAAATCACCATGGTGAAGGTGATATGTGTGTTTAAAACATGAAATAGGTAGTTCACAGGGTGTTCCAACTTGTATTTAAGTAACACAATCCTGATAATTACAGTTTTTTACCATCATTGATAAACCTGGGAAACATGTTTATCCGTTCACATCATTGAATTTAAGTTTTTAACCACCTAACCATTTCTATACATTGACACGATTCTGTATATAAATGTCCGTTATAAGGAGTGTCCGGTTCCTAGAGGTAATTTGTAAAATATTAAAACCAGGGTCTAACCTTACCAAACGTGCAGTTTAAAGATCATCATCATTATCATCATCATCATTAATACTACTAGAGTTAAATCTATTCTATGATTATTATTTCCATTATTATTACTATTATTATTAATTTTCATTATTATCATTATTTTTATTATTATTATTACAATATACATTTTTTTCAGTCCCGTTGTTAACACAATCTTAAACATCTTTGAAAACCGAATCCTACGCCATGGTATATCAGAAAGTAAGAAACTCATATAATTATGCTCATATGTTACATATAAATCTTTTATAACTTTTTTTCGTAGTTATAATTTGCTAATTAATGAGTCACACAATAATATGTGTGCGGTTTTGTACTAGAGCCGGAGGTTCATTTCAAGTAATAAATGTCGATTAAATGGAAAAAAATATAATAAAATAACCAACTTTAAATATCTTAAGCAAATTTTTTTTTAAATCTATTAAGTGGTCAACATAGGTCTTAAATCTGGCAAATTCGTAGAATATTTGATTGTTTTTATGTAAATTGAAAGTAAGTGAGTGGTGAGTGCCAGTCATGTAAGTAAAATAACCATGTACGATAAGTATGAGAAAAGACGAGATACCAAGAATATTTTCTTCTCTAAATATGGACAGATAACTCTATTGTGGCCATAATTTAGTAACCTCAACTATATAGCAATGGCTTTTGACGATCTTTTCATAAGAATTTTATCGTTGCACAAAGGGAACTCGGTGCAGCCTCTGCATTTTTTAGTTTCCCGCTATTTTTGTGTAAGATGAGACTAAATCACGTGCTGTGCGATTATTTACAGTTATTAACAATAAAATTGCAGTATAAAATTTCGGCCACAATCCGTTTTATCTCCGTTTTGACCAACAGATCGAGTCCAGAATCCGTCTGCCCCCTCTACACCCAGTCATTGACTCTGAAATATGCCATAAAATCCCAATAATCTCTATTTTCTTATCATCAGCACAATCGACCCCAAGGGTCTCGTGAAAAATTTCCGCTCCGTGAAAAAAAAGAAAAAAGAAGACCTCTCGGAGTAAGCTGTGTTTTGTCGTGAAGCGGTCATGACATTTCGTACAAATACCTTTTAAACTTTATGATAATTCATTTTCAATTTACTTCAATGATTACTAAAGAAATTTGTATATGAAAATAAAATTGTACAACAAAAGACGATGATAAATTCCCGTTGACGATCGTGACCTGACCAGGGCAGTCTAAACTCAGTTGCCCCCCGATGTCGGTGACCGGAACCGGGCAGATAAATCATGCAAATGTGATTTTGGTAGTAACACGTAATTGAAATAACATGGGATTTAAAATAAAATCGTAGCAAGTGTGTTTCTGCATAAAGATTGGGAGGCCCTGGTGAGTTTGACACCGTATCAAGGACTGAACATAACCACAATAATTTAATTCACAGGTTTCGAATTGAACGTTCAACTGAACAAAAAGTTAATTATGATTATGACTTGTAAAAAATAAACATGTAGATAACTCCGTACAGAAATCACTTCAGTATACAAAAAATGGCTCCATGTTGGACCACAAGAAGCGCGACAAAAACATCAAAACCAACAATTGGCACATAAATATGCTATGTAAATGTTTAAACTTAACGCTAACTTAGTTCTATATAAGTTTAAAGAAAAAAATAAATATTAAATTTATTCTTTAACACTATCTGACAATTAAATAATCAATTCGTGAACACAAAATTTATAGCTGCATGCCTCCAAATGGGCCAAAATATTTCAAAAAAATCAGCTGGAGAAACTTATACAAATGATTTAAGATAAGTAAAAAAAAAATCAAAATTCAAGTAATGCTTTACATGTTATAAGCGATGAATGACTGATTTTGCAGTATAAATCACCATATTTCTGTTACGTGACTAACGCAGTAAGGGCTATTTTGCACACATTGACCTCTTTTTGGTTGTACACTTCATAATATTTTTTAAACTTTTTAACAAATTTTGAAATTTTATATGAAAACTGACATAGATCTGGAAACATGCTGCTTTATAGTAAAAGTAAAAGATTTGACTTTCGATTGTTTACACCACATCTCCATGGCCTCTCTTTAAATACTGTTAATCACTGTTATGTACGATGTCCGCCTATCAGCACCATGAAGCTGTGGGAGGGTCAGCTAATGGTCTAGAACGAACAAGTGGTCAGTCCGGGAACCTGCGCAATAATTAACGCCACTGGGGGTCCCCCAGCGATCATATGCCATCACTGTTAGTTTAGAAATGTAATGTCTTCCGGCAGTAATTGTTTGCACATTTTCGTGTCTTGTTTTCTCAGAAAATATTGCAACAAGTACATCCTGTCATTCTTAAGAATAGCAGCATTGACCTTTAGAGACTTAAATAATTGCACCTTATTCTCGAGCACAAAGTTAGTTACATGCCAGATTAATGTATTATGTCACATTTTAACTTTGACATCACCTATAACGGTTATGCGACCATGGATGGCATCATTTCTACTTAACATGCGTTATAAATAAACGTCATGAATATTGTAAACTATTACTTACTTATAACTTTGTTTGATTATGCATTGTTATTCAGTTCTATTCTATTCTGTTCTTATAATCTTGTTTAAAATCTAAAAAAGGATAAAAGTAACACTAATGCAATGAATGTTTGTCTATATTATCATAAGACAATGTAGAACAATAATAAGTGCAATTTTTTAAAATACAAATAATGACTATGTCTGGATGTAATCATTAAAGATTATTTTCCGAAAATCAAAATTTTGAAATAAAGAAAAGAAATTCATGCATGTAGATAGATGTAGGCAAATTTGAAAACTTGAAGAAAATGAAACAGTCGTTGTTTTAATTGAAATGTGAAAAGCACTGTATAGCTATAAACGTCTATTCAATTGTAGTGTGCAGAATGTTGTGCTATAAAAAGCGCATTTTTGGTGTCATTTTTCAAAACCCTGGTCATGTGACATAGGTGCAGGGTCAAGCCTCGGCTAGCCGTCACGATTTAAATCTTTTCATATGGGAAACGGTGTTAAAGTTTTTATGCCGATGTTTTATGAAGTCATCAAATTATACTTAATTAAAATAACACAGGGGAAAGCATATCGCCCTGTGGAATGCCTGCTTTCATGGCGAAATTCCGTAACGGTAATCTCTTTGAATAAAACCCGTCATTGCCGTAGTCTTTCAGCAACTTTAGAAGGGGCTTATGCAATTGTCCCGTAAGTGAACCGTTCAGGGTCCAAAGTTGATCCTAAATCACTCTAATGTCAGATTCAACCCGAGAAATTATTAAGATATCTGTACAAGCACCGGTTAACACAGGGTGCATCGGCACGTAAACGCGATTAAAATTGCAATTTTATAATCTCTAATGAAATCAACTTTTGTTGAAGACAGCGTCCGTTCACGCATAAAACCTCTGTTAAGAATTCATAAATTGTATAAGGGTCGATGCGTTTGACATCGTCATATCGAACTCAGTGGGTTCTCATAAAAACGCATTGAAGACTCAGAATCCCAGTGTACCTATACAATACATAGCAAATACGTATAGCAATAATTTAAAGATATATTTATTTCAAAATAGACTTAAATTCAATAGAAGTCAATGCAGAAAGTACAAATATACTAATATGTAGATGAAAAACTAAAACACGTGTATAACACAAGAAAGAACAAATTTTGCAACTTGTTGGTATAACTTTTGGCCAAATACTTTAGTACATGTATATACATTACACCGTCGCTTACGATATAATGATTAATATATATCATGGACAATTATACAATAAGATATTTTCAAACTTAATAATTTTTATGATATTTAAATTTGATTTTGGCTTTGGCTTTGGATTTGAGATTAATTAAAAAAGACATCATTTTTCAGTTATGCATGTGTGCCAAGAATTCGTGGTTATTAGTGGTCTTTTTAATCAAAGCACAGGAATTGGTATCTACAAAATATTTATTTGAACAATCAAGCTCAAATCAATGACGCTTTTGACAAGTGAAAACGTAAATAATTGATTCTTTTCTTCAATTATCAATGAATTGTTCTGTCTTATGTAAATAATTTACGCTGGTGGCTGCAGTATGAAACTGCCATACAAACGGTGACATATGAACAACAATTTATTTCCAGGGCATTGTCTAAATTGCTCTGGTGTAAATCACCAACAAAAGAAAGACTCGTAAACATAACATTTGTAATTACTGCACTGGCAACGAGTGCATTAACTCTATGACAACTTTACAAGTGCATTTATCTTGTCAGTTTCAACTTTTCAAAAACAGAATCAATCATATGACGCCACAATTACATATCTCAAGACCTAAACAATAGGAAGCAAATGGTAATTATTTATCATCTTCAACCTTACGGCAATTTTCTTAAAAACTGAAAGATTTACAACAGTTTAATATAAGCAAACACAACACGGGATGATATAAAACATGGTCACCATCCGTTTTCAATTGTTTCGATTACGTCACGGCGGCCATTATTTATCATTACGCGGCCTGTGGCACTATTTTATACAATGGCCCGGGAACAATATGGGGAGATGCTTACATGCATATTGTTGCACGATAAATTAACTTTTCTGTTGTGAAAGTATTACAGCATAGTTTGGCTTTAATGAAGCTAAAAGTCAAAATATTCGTTTGAAATAACAAATAAAAAATGACTGCATTTGTAAACACTTTTGTTCTGGTGTCAGCTAGGGTCATAAATTTTAAGATTTCAAGTCATGTTATTTTAGACATAAGACAAGGGGTCATATTTAAATCACTGTCCTCGAGCAATTTCTCTTATCAGAACATAATCAGATATAAATCTATTTCAGATCTTTCAAACTTGTACAACCAAACATTTCTGATTGGTCTATTTCAATTAATTCAAGACAGTTTGAATTTTATTTTCAGCATCTTGCACTTTATTAGCCTCGTTAATGAATTTCGTAATGTCCACTTTATCTTGACCCTGTCTCGTGGCAAGTGAACCGAATTTGACATCCTTGACGCTCAGTCAATCCAGATTTGTTCTAATTACAGACAAACTTTTACAGTTTTGACTTTGCATTTCTATTTCTATTTGAAACAGACGATAATGTTACTAAATAAAGACATATTTAATTGTTTACGCAGACGTGTCAAATCACCTAGAAGGATATAGGCAACGATTAGAAAAATGTTTGCCTAAAATAGTTCGTGAGGTATCAAATCTAAAATAAATAGCCATTCCTTGGTTTTAACATTGCTTTATCTTTTGTGAGTCTTTGGCTCCTTGCCCTTATTTATTAAAACAAATGGTAAACCGCTTCTGTTTCATTAACACATTGTGAACAAATAATCCCTTTAATTGTTTTTACTGTGTTTTAGTAAATATGAATAATTGAATAAAAGATGGGGCATTTATTTAATCCGCTCGTGGCATTTTCATATAGTTTTTACAGCACACATAATTAACTCATATATTCGGCCTGTGATGAAATTTTAATCTATTGCACGTCAAGTTGCTGATCCCCTGCTCCAAACGAAGAAAGGGGTTTCTGTCGTGTGGCAATCAAATGTCGTCATTGAAAAAGACCAGAACATGATTATTAGCCCATAATTCATATGAAAACAGTAGGAAGTAAACATATCTATGAGACACATGGACCGAATTATTCCAAAGCACTCCTGTGGGCATGCGCAGTCACCTGCCTGCGTGAGAGTGACATTAATTATTTCTAGATGGGCCTTTAATTGATTGATCGCTTATCGGTACTCGGAGATGATATGTCATTAGTTGAAATTTAGAATTGTGGATAATTTTGATTCAATTATGATAAATTAGATGTGTATCGCGCTGGTTTCTATATTTATCAGTATTACATGGCCGTAAAATCTGATAATATCCAAATAAAACAAACATTATTTATGACTTGTAGAACTTGGAAATGATCTATAGAAGAAATAGAAACATGCGGTTCTTGTTAATACAATTTCAGTGGCACTTTACTTAAGTTATTGCACACACATTTTATTAGTTTTATTCAATAACACATCTAAAGTTATGACATTCAAAACACATGTAATGTGTTACAGTTACTCATTTCTAAAAGAAATGGTCACATGTTTCAATAACAATTTTCCACAATAAAATTCAATGACAACTCTTGGCTGTAGTTTAAAAAAACAAGCGACAATTTTGGAATATTTGAAATTTAAAAGAATGAAAATTTAAAGCGCCTTATATAATCCTCTGGAGGTTTGACATGTTATAAATCCTGTATATCCTGTAAAATCATTCTTTTTGACATGTATGTCTTAAATTAAGGCTTTTACAGACACAGGAAGATATTTGTTTTATTTTTTCAAGAGCTATTTAATTATGGGGCCTTGTTACAGTTTCCAAAAAGTTACTCATTGGCCATAATGCCGAACTATCATTTACATCTATTTTTTGCTATTTTGGTCAGAGTTTTACATGTAGTTATGTACACTGATTTAGAAATTTGTGTGAAAGTCAAAATGTCACATTGTTTACATTTTTTTATTACATGCTTTTCGGTGGTTTATAGAAATATATCAGTGATTTAAAACTGGTAATTTCACTGTTTGAAACAGTGAAATTACCATTTTGATAATTTCACTGTTTTGAATTTAAGCCCCTTACGTTGTTTCAGTGAAATACCAGCGTGCACAGAACTGGGTACCAACTTAATGACGTGACGTCATAAATGACGTCACGTTGTATTATTATTTGGCGCGCTTTTCATTCAGTATTAGGTTTAATGTCTTTTTAAAACGTTTCTTTGCATATAATAAAAAGAAAATTTGTTTAGTTTAGTGTAAGATCGAAATATATTTCACCTTGTGAACACCAAAAGTTCATATTTCACTCGTGGCTGCGCCACTCGTGAAATATACCTTTTGGTGCTCACTCGGTAATATATTCCGATCTTACACTGAACTAAACAAATATCCTCTATATACATTTATGAAAAATTATTTCATATTTAGCGTTTCTTTATAACAGCTAACATGCTTTAAATCCATTTTAAACAATATTTAGAATACATTTGTCTTTTTTTCTTTGACAGAAGAAAAACATATTTCTAAGGCTTAATTGTCCAAAATCGATAATTGCTTTGAATGTCAAAACAGAATTTTGTGATAGATTTTTCTTGCAATTTGTTTGTTAACCTTCAGGAAACTATACTTTCATTTCTGGAAAGACTACAATCAGGCTCATTTTTGAATATTTAATTCATACTGGTATCCGGCGCTCCAGTTGTTATATACGAGTATAAATGTTATGGTTTTGAATATTTTCAAATATATTTCGAATCGTATGTAATTTTTTATTTTCACTTTCTTTTCATTTTCATCATTTTGTATCAACTATTTCTTGCGTTTTTGTTTGTTTGATGATAAACTAATACCAGCTTACAAACAACGCTGTGTGTAAGCATCTCTTAGATCTTTGCTAAGGCCGTGAACAGGCTCGCCCTAAACGTATCACAATCTAAACATTACTTATGTCCATTTTACATCAAACGAGTAAAATTAATGTAAAATAATTATTTATCTTATGATAAATATTTGTTGTTTCCCATGAGCTGATCCTTGTTTGATAATGATTGTTATCAGCGCGAATTTCACACGATTATTTGCCCTTGGGGTTTCTTTTCTTCAGTTGGGGTCAATAAAAAAATATAAACACCTTCCCGGTTTCCTGGACGCTCGGAAACGGCCGGGGCTAATTTATTGACATTCCCACTGCGAAGTCATCCCAGGGTGGTTTGTTTATAAATGTCCACTTATTTTTCCTTATGATGCCCATATTTTCTAATTGACTGCTAATTTTGTACACTTTTCGCTCATCTGTGAAAATAAACGTTCTTTTAGATGAAAATTTGCCACCAGGCCAACAGGGACTTTAAGAGGGTCCAAATGGTTGCTTTGATAAATTTAACAGTCGTAAATGTATTTATTCAAATGATAAGAATATTTATCTGTACCGAGTATCATAAAATGGAACCATTTAATGTGTGTCGTCCATATGGGAGCCGGTGGTTATTGCAGCGTTTTGAAGTTCAATCCACAGGTGTCCTTGTTATGTCACCCGGATGTCAACTTTCTAAATCGATTATTTACTTAGCTAAATCAATATTTATAAATAATAAGCGTGCACTGTAAACAAATAGTCAATAAAATAAATGTTTACACATAGAAATGAAAGGAAAGTTAACAATGTTTGGTGATATTTGAAATTATTTTTATATAACTATGGCCTGAGAGGTTTGATTTGGGTGACACTGTATTACTCTTTTAACCAATTCCATTGAAAACAGGTTTTCTTTCTATTTGTCCAAAAAGGTGCATGTATATACACGAGGACTCCTATGCATTCGTATGCTAGCTTTGCATTGTTTTACCGACAAAGAAGTTTTGATATCTGAAGTTTGCCCATACAAATGCATGTTAATGCATATTATTCCATTCGTATGATTTGTAACATGGAACCCGACGGTTTCCAAACTGGTACCCTGTCGTGCTATGTCTCCCTGTCGGCAAGTTCAAGAGAATCTCAGAGGTCATTTAGGTGATTGATTCGCGTGCCTCATTTGTTACCAGGAATATGTTCCGACTGTGCAAAGGTTCCATTTAGCTGATTGGGTCAATTGCTTCTGTCGTGTAATTAGCGATTACTTTATTGAACCCAAAGATGGTGTAATGAAACTAATCAATTTTACTCGTGCAATCACGCCCATTAGTTAAATTATCTTTATTACGTCAAGTCACGGGGAGGTAGATGAACAGAAAATTCAGTCTTTTATAAGCAAAATTCCAACAGAATCTTCAAAATGTATTATAGAGTAATTCCTTAATGTATGAAATAGACAGGAAAAACGTGCACGCACGAACTCACATAAATTCTCATTCCTTCTATATATAATTAGTACTGATTTGAACAGTCTTCTGTTAATTTAAGGTTTCCCTTGACCGTTGTTATAGCGACAAAAACATAAACAAAAACAAACAAACAAACACATTCTACTGGAATGCTCATTGAATTGAAATTGCCTAGAACCGTTGCCTCCTGTACTTAAAGACCACTGAAATGACGGACCGGCAGCAAATTTGAAAACACATAATACAAGACAGCACAAGACATGCAACTTTTTCATGGTTTCTTTTCAATGTGTTAAACATCATAAGTATTTTATCTATATTCACATAGATCTCTTATTCGTCCGTCGTGTCAAGTTAATAATTTAACGTGCGTTAAAAACGTGTCCGCTACAAGCCAAGTTTAATATTATACATACTTTTCCTTTCAGATTATGTAAGTATATGTTTAATGTATGTATATGACATGGAGTAGACATGCTATAATGTCGACTGTAAACTTCAATCAAGCGTTCGTGCATGCTTTATTTTGATGAAGAGGCAGAAATAAATGATAGTGACGAATCAATCTCGCCATTCCAATCTGTGGGTCATAAAAAATTAGTTTTCTTCTTTGATGAGTTGGACAAGAACGTAACTTCACTGTCTTATACATAAATATCTGAACCAAAAAGAAAATTGTGGTCATAATTTTATAACATATTACATAATGCGAACCCCGTGGGGCATAATAAAATTGTTTTTATATTTTTATACTTATACCTGCGGGTGATTCCGTGCGCTTTAGCGCCTATTTGTTAAAAAATCGATAAAGACGTTAACGCGAAACTGTCAAAGTTTCATCGAAATCGGCTCAAATTGTTGATTTTGCAAAGATACACGGTTTGAATGATAATGATATTGTATTAAATTGACACATAGCTGGTTTTTCTGCCCAATCTGTATTCAATTTAGGTTTGATCACAGATAGATAACATTTTCTTATCATATCAGTAGAACAAGAGTTGTCAAATATTGCGAAGAAAGAGAAAGATACTCGGAGATCAGATTTTCGGATAAAAAATAATGCGTTACACAGGTTATGCAAATATAATGGTTGAAAATAGATTATGGGAAAATAATTTGTACATTTCTTGTCTGCTTGTCTGGCGTGGCTTATCATACCGGTCTTGTACATGTATATATTATTGCAGGTTGGAAAAAAACCAGTTCGCATGTAATACATTGGAATCTCTTTTGATAAATGCAGGGTTCGTCCCCACTGATTGTGATATTATACAACATTCGTCACTCTTAATTATCATTATTGCACCTTTTTGAAACTTGCATGATTTACGATATTGTTTTAATCGAATAATGTAAAATATTTATATATAGACTTGTATAGAATTGAAAGTTAAGGTTAATTCATTATTGTTGCATTAGTCATTTGTTCTGTTCTGTTCTGTTCTGTCCTGTCGTGAAGAAGGTGAAACAGTGATGTGTTCTTTTCCAATAGAATAATATAATATAAAACATGTGTTTTGAATCTTGGCATAGACGTGTAGAAATGTGAACTTGGGCATTTAGATTGAACGAGCTCCATTGAGGTCCAAAAGTATAAAATATAATTATTTAAGATTATTTAACAAATCAACTGGAGCATTCAAAACGGGGAAAAATATGCAAAAGAATATAATCATTTGATATTATAAAAAAAATACCCAGCAGTTTCCCTTTAAAGTCTAAAGACACTTCGGTTTTCTTCCATATTCTGCATACACACAAAAAAACACATCCCTTTGCTGTCATGATGGCATATGGCATTTTTTTACTCTTGTTATATTAATTACTTTTATAAATTTTCTTGTGAGATATACAAAAATTCGATACTTATCAAAATCTCATGTATACATCTCAGGTACGATTGCCTCACGTGTTGTCATAATGACGTAATATTGCGATAATCGCACCGGGTATTATCATCTTAATTGGTTAATCGGCGATATATCTAGATAAGCTTATACAATTTATCATATACATCGATGACAGTAGTCACATATTTGTTCAACATTTATACTTACCGCGATAAAGACAGGTATATAGACTATCTATTGCCAAAGTGTCCAAAACAAGGGATTATCCGAAATATCTAACAGAAACACCTGTTTTAGTTCATGATTTAATATTGATTTGATATTGGGAATTCACTAAGGCTTATTATTGCATGAAACTGACACGAAAAGATACCAGCCCAGCCAAAAAACGTACCATTTGGTCTAGCCTGGGGACAGGGGGTGTTGGGGTGCGACCCTGAAGCCCAGGGCTGTCTGTATATCTGATAATATAAAAAAGTATGTTTTCACTTATGTACAGAATAGTTAAATCATTTCCTTTATGCAGATGATCTTTTTTTGCAATACCAAGTATAATTAAATAGAATACTTATAATAAATTATCACCAGTGCTTTTTTGTTCTTTTTTTTAGCAATACATGTACATATTTATTTCAAACACTCCTTGTTTTAAACCATGGCTATTTTAAAAATAACGCGTTACAGTTCATTTGACAATAATGTGCTTACAAAGTATAGTGCAGCTTTCTTTTTCCAAACATATGTTTACCTGTTAATTTGATAAATATATTTCTCAACCAATTGGCATTAAAATGTTATAAATCACAAGAATGCCCTAATTGACGCCAATGGTCAAAAAGAGTCACGACGTGTAACTTATGCTGACCAGTGGTCAAAGGTACCACGCTGGTTGATCGGCTCTCGTGGAATCTTAAGCTCGTGTGACAAAGCATGTTCGATACCTTTCTTACACTACAATCAAAGAGCGTCCGGTGATCGAGATTAATTGAAGATAATTTTCAGACGTTTGTGTGAATTTTCATCTTAATGCGAATATTTGACTTCTTCTGCGTTCTGCCTTTGAAGACTGGACATCTCCCGCCACGATTGTCAAATGTATCAAAATTAACCTCTTCATGGTCTAAGAGTTTGAATTAATTATTCCGAAAAGTCATAGAATTTGGCTTAATTTTCAAATTAAATGAAAGTTATCCCTGTTAATAAATGTTTAAGTTCATTTGCTACAGTATATCTTTGTTAACCAAATGTTTCTGAAAACAAGTTTAAGAACAATTTAAAAAAAGTCGAAGAAAATATGTTGCCGATTTCATTATACTATATATACGGCCGTTTCCACAATTTGGTCTTTTTTATTCTAAAACTCCAAAACAATGTTTAAAAAGACCAGTTCCAACAAAATAAGCGTTATTGCGGTTAAAACATCAATGATTACGAGATAAGGATTTCCGTACCATGTAAAAAGTGGATAAACTACCTATACATTACAATCTAAAGCACAATATAAACAGTTATTGTTAATATATTTAATTAAATATTTTTCAGGCTTTTTATTTAAGTTTTTGTTACTAGTGCTACTGTCGTTTTAATAAAACGAATAAAGATTATCTACACAATTAGAATTAACACAATTGTTTTCTAACAGAAAAAACAAAGATAATACTCTAACGAACATATATTACCGACGAATTAATTGGCCAGACAAGAAAGGTCAAGGTGACATCTGATAGTGCAAGGGAGATAACTGTTGTTTCTACTGTTAAAATTAGGGGCTACGGTCCGGTCCTGATTATTTTAGTGACAGACCTTTTTTAATGACATCTTTTTAACCAACATTTCAGCAGAATTAATGAAAACGTTAGAGTGACATTATGCTCATTTTTGGTGATTGACCAACAGTGGATATTGGAAAATGTTTAAAGATTTTCAAAACAATAAAAAATTATCACATATATATTTAAAAAAAAATAAATAAAAAAAAAATAAAAAAAAATAGAATAAAGACAATTCTCATACAAACTTTTGTAATAAAATTAGTTAACCTATAAAGTAGTTTTGCCAGGCAGGAAGGTCAAGGTGACATTTGAAAGTGCAAGGGAGATAACTGTTGTTTCCGGTTCAAATTAGGAATTTTCGAGCTCAAATACTTATGTTGTTATCTTTTTTACCGGGAATTTTCAATGTGATGTTTAAAAACTTTCAGCAGCTATCGTTTTAAAACTTATTTGAAAATTGATAATAACAATTTAAAAGTTCGTCTGCTCTAAAATTTGAGTACCCTAATTTCATAATTTATAAATGAGATGATGGCGTAAATTAGAGACCATATATTAGTTAGAAAGTACTCCGTCTAATTTAACCAGAATTTGGTGACTGTTGCGCTGATGAAAATCTGTAATTTTGTAATTTCTGAACACTGGATCGAACACGTGTTCTAGTGACAGATAAAGTACTAGTTATACAGGACAATATATAATATAATTTCCTGGTTTCAAAGGGCACGCTCGTGATCCCTATGTAATATAATATGAAGTACAGGAAGTATATTGACCCCTCGTCCCCTAGGTCTGTCATTTGTCCCCAATTATATGGGATTCAGAAGGAGGCTGTGAAGGTATTTGATCACCCATGATCAGTTATTGTTAAAGAATTTGACTTTTTACATGTTACAGGTCAATGGGTCATTTGAAGAGTTGCGTCACTGGTCAACAGCTGGGGTTGCTTGACCGCAGAAATATTTAAGAAATCATTTTTGTTGTTATTTTTTTGTTACCTGTTATGTAGCTAGCTGATGATGATGACGATGATGATGATGATAATGATGATGACGACGATGTTAAAGAATAAAACATGTGTATCTTTACGTTTTTTCTCTTTCTCTACTTCTTTGGTATAATTTTAAAATGACAATTATGTTCAATCCAGTAACTATAAGAAAAACAATCGGCAAAAATGTGAATAAAAAATTATGGAGAATCCGGGTATCGATCCCGGTACCTCTCACATGCTAAGCGAGCGCTCTACCACTTGAGCTAATTCCCCAGTTGCACCTTATTGTCATAACATAAGATAATAAATTAAGATTAATTAATATTATCTGTGTAGTCTTAATATTATCTGTGTAGTTTAAGTTGTTTAATAATAACAGAGATTATGCAATATTTATAATATAATAATGTAACAAAAAGAATTATCATTATTATTCCGTTTCTTTCTTTATAATGTGTTTTAACTCCTTTCAAAAGAAAATATGTGCTCATAATTTGAATAATTTGAAAGCAATGGCATTTCCTTAATACAACGTAAAAAACTCTAAGAAAGTGACAGAATTATAGAAACCACGCAAGTGTTTTGATGCTGTATGAAATTAAATGGATGGTACGAATTAACCATTCGTAACGGTTTTAATTGATAAAAGTGAACATTAGCATTCAAATAATCGACTTTAACTGGTTGCCAAACTATAGAGATTCATATATATACAGATCTTCATGTATTATAGATCAAACTCAATAAAAATTGTGATAATAAATAGAAAAGAAAAGTAGAACAAATTAATAACAAAATTATTTGCCACTTGCTGCGTACAATACATGTACATCTACATGGTACGACGATCCTAACCAAGATGATCCGAATATGTGGCTTCTTTTAAGTGGTTTAAAATAATATTAATATATGTAGATGTTTCTATTATTATAACACGTTTAAGGCATTGCTTTTTCATTCACGTTTTCTTGCGTGAAATATTTCCACATTTTCATTGATGCGGTCACTTTTATAGTAACAGGTTTCATTCTGTTTTTCAATTTTGGTTTGTGAAACCGCAAAACCACAAAATCGCCAGGATTACAAACAAAGTGACAATTATTCTCAAGTTAGGGGACCAATGATAATAAACAGAACACAAATTGAGCAAATCACCGGTTGAAATAATGTACGGGAATCAACAGTTTGTTCCCAGTATATCACGTATAACTGCGGTTAAACAGGGCTCGTTGCGGATCTTTTTCCGGTACTCTTTGACAGCATTTCGGTTACATTTTAGCACGTGAAAAATAGCCAGCAGACGATCGTCTTGTCAGCAAATTTTATTTTCTTTGTGTATTGATATAGGCTGTGGCCAAGAAAATAAAATCTAATAGTTTATTTGATATAAGCGGCTTGGTGCGTTTTACATGTATATTTATTCATCTCCCCTTGTCGTCTGCTGAAAATATGCTGAACCAAACGACTTTTTTTGTTTTGTTTCATTTTTATTTCAATTCTGCGATAACATTCTACTGACTTTCCGAATCCTGTCTTCAACAATGACAGACTTATTTGCAGAATATTGCACACCAAATGCCGTTGACTAAAAGATACACAGAAGTTCATAAGTTCTTCAGGGAATGACAATAATTTTATACCGGACAAAAATGTGACCAAAACTTTTACGACATATTTATTGACCATACATGGGCTAAATATATAAATATATACTGACCAATCCTTTGTGTATGTTATAATGTATGTATACGAAGTGCTGATGGTGGAATGTCCATTATTTCGGACCACCAACCAGGTCCGTGGTCATACCGTACCAAACATTAACCACAAAATCAGCTAACATATCTCTACCGTCACTAAAGTATGTGATATTTGGTAAATAAAAGTGAAATAATGTCATAGTCATCAAAATTTCTTTCTTTACTTTGTTGTTGCCAAATTTTCGCGCTAAAACTCCCACCCTGGAATAACGGATTCAGCCCAATGTGCCAAGGCTACGACCTTGACCTCTTTATTACGAAAATCAATAAGAAAAGTTTTGTTTCCCAAATGACAAATATGTCGTCTGCAAAGTAACGAGATCTACAAGTCTTTGACTAAACTCAAAAACATTTTATTTATAGAATTGACAAAGCATATAGCCACAGTGATTAACCAAATTAATAAGAATTATTCATAAACGTTCAAAAGAGAAGCAACTTCAATAAATTGGCACCAAGATTCCCTCTCAACATATGATCTTATCTGTCACAGAAAAAAATCGGAACACTTCTGATATTTCATGCATTTTTTAAGCTTTATGACAGCGGGATATAAGGACCAAGGTGTTACGAATGAATGTACTTTCATTATAATGGTCTAGTTTCATTATCTTCAGTAGTAAATGACACTCTGAGTAACTTCGATGTTGAGGTTTATTTTAAATTGTACATACTACTTTATGCTGATGACACTGTAATTTTTGCTGAAACTGCAGATGAATTGCAAAAGGCACTTGATGCAATGAGTAGTTACTGTAATATGTGGAGTCTCCAAATTAATCCTACAAAAACTAAAATTGTTGTATTTTGTAAAAATGTACGTGGTATTCGTAATGCTCCTAATTTCATTTTTGAAGGTAATATGTTAGAAGTAGTCGACTCTTTTTCATATCTTGGCGTAAAGTTTTCGTATAATGGTAAATTTACTAAAACAAAAGAATACTTGTTACAACAAGCTAGAAAAGCAATGTTCTCTGTAATAGTAAAGTCTAGAAGGCTGAACCTGCCTATTAGTATGCAAATACATTTGTTTGATACAATGGTAGCACCCATTTTGTTATATGGAAGTGAAGTGTGGGGAATTGAAAATTTAGACTTGATAGATCAATTTCAGTTAAAATTCTATAAACTTATTCTTCGGTTAAAACAAAGCACTCCTAATTGTATGCTATATGGTGAACTAGGGGTGCTACCTTTGTCTATTCATGTTAAGGCTCATATTTTATGTTACTGGAATAGAATTTTAAATGCTAAACCTGAGAAAATATGTCATATATTGTATAATGTTTCTTATAAGTTGTGTAGTGATGATAACAATGTAAAACTACCTTGGATCAATTATGTACACAATTTATTGGACTCTCTGGGCATGTCAAATTACTGGATGTATAATATACCTTCTTCACAGCAATTGTTCAAGAACATTGTTAAAACTAGATTGAGAGATCAATATTTACAAACAATGGCATAGTTTTGTGGCTGAGTCCAGTAAAAGCCTTAATTACAGAATGTACAAAGATTCCTTTGTTTTTGAAAATTATCTAGATACTTTGCCTTACCATTTGTCTAATGCTATTTTAAAGTTCAGATGTACGAACCATAGATTACCTATAGAAAAGGGGAGATTCTTTGGTATCCCGAGAGATGAAAGAACATGTCATTTATGTAATACAAACTCTTTAGGGGATGAATTTCATTACCTGTTTGTGTGTGACTTTTTTAAGCAGGAGCGTCGTAAATATATTTCAGTAAGATATACTAGTAATCCTAATACTTTGAAATATTCATTGCTAATGAATAGTACAGACAAAAACGAGCTTGTTAAACTTGCTGTTTATTGCAGGAAAGTAATGCATGTTTTCAAATGATAAACGAGGTTGTGTAATATATGTATACATTTTGATAGTAAATAGTATTGTGTAGTATAATATTATGTTTCTTAAGGCTAACATGTATTTTTATCACCTATGTGTTAGAAATGGCTCAGTGTCTGATATTGCTCAAATTTTGTCTGATATTGCTCAAATTTAGTCTGATATGATAATTTTCTGTTTATCTAGTCATAGCAAATTTGTATCATGTCATTTGTTCATGTTATATAGCAAATTTTGTATTACGTCATTTGTTCATGTTTAATATGTTGTATTCTGATGCCTCTCAGAGGCCTAGAATTTGAAAATAAAAGTTCAAAAAGTTCAGTAACGACAGGAGGTCAAACAAATTCTATTGAATTAAAGTCTAAGAATCCATGTGGTCTCGAATTAATGAAGGTCAGGTTATACCTAGGACTATGTGTCCCTGTAGCTTAATCCAACAGTGACCAGTGAAGCTTTCCGGCAGTCCGTGAGTCAGATGTCATAAAATATACAAATTGTATCGAAAAATTCACGCCCATTGCCTTCTTTATAAGTATACATACACTGTATGTACAAATTTATACTGACCACAAAAATGACCATATAAATACCGCAAGGACATATCTAGGTCAACATTTGCCTGCTGTTTAAAGTTAAATAATGACTTATTTCATTTTTTTAAAGTTTTTTTAAATGTTATGACGTCATTCCTTTAAATGGTATTGTTAGGGGTAGGGTGGGTAGATGGAGAGTAGGCGGAAAAAGTATTTGTGCTTTGAACTGGTCTTCACGTCCCGTCAGTCAACCTTTGGGCCTTTTCTGTCATAGAACGAAGATGGCTGAGTGTTGAGAAAAGAAATTTTGACTTTGAGTGAATTATTTTTCGTTAAAGCTTGTATGCTTAGTATGACGTCACACGTGCATTTCATAAGTCGGTATCCAGTATCGCAGGATTATGCTTTTTTATGAATTATTGTTTTGTTTCACGCAAACAAGAGGAAATGTGTGGGCCTTATTCCAATAAAAACTATTTTGATGAATTTTGTTTCAATGTTTCTATATGTAGCTGTAATTTGTCTCGGCGTCAGAATAGATTTAATACACTAATCTATAGACCAGATTAAATACAGTTTTAACATATCTATCGAATCAGTGTCTAGCTCTCATTCCAGAATAATAAGATGTCATTAAAAGGTCATTATTACAACGTACTGAAAATTCTGCTTTTTAATTAGCTTGTGAATTAAGAAATGGTCACTTTTTTAACATTAGAAAAAAGAGGTTTAAGCGATAGTCCATGGAAAGGTTTATGGTCGCATCTTCATTTTCATTTTAAAATAGTTTTCACGTGAGTCTTATTACAAAAACCGGACAATATAGCGTGGGAAGTGTCCTGATAACAATTTAAATGTCACCAGTAATATTTTCTTAAACATGTATTTAAAACTTTTAAAAGATATGTCAAAATTGGCGATAAACTTTTGTACAGTAATCATCTCGTTTTGAGGTGATGGATACAAATAAAAGGGTCAACACGAAATACTTCAGTTGAAAAGAAAAGAGTAAAAAGTGCATACAATCTTTACAGATAGACGTTTTTTGAAATTATTGTACCTTTGCACGAAACAGAGATTCTTTTGCGTTATGATTGATATTTGTGTTCTTTTTCAACAGTTTGCTTAAATAGATTTGAGTGATTATCATTTAAAAGTAATTCTCACGTTGTCGCCGTTAATTAACATGGAGAAGTATTTTATTATTTTATCTTAAACGGTTCTATAGAAACTCGCTGACCGCAACATAGGTGTCGGTTAAAAGCCAATGGTTTCTTTCACAGTTTAAGGATGCGCAGTGCCGAAACGAGCGGCTCATTTTTAATCATCAAATGTATCAAAAATATTTAAAAAATGACTCATGAGCCGAAATGAGTTTAAAATTAGTCTTTTGTACAAAAATTCAATAAAAGAAATGTTTTGAAATTTATTTTTTGCCATTTTTTTTAATATAAAAACATTGAACAGACCTGGGAGATAATAATCATGATAATGTCATAATATCATATTATGTCATTGAACAGACATTAATTTCCTTGCAAGAAGACAGAATTGTCCATTTTATCATATGCTCATATGTTTATTAGGTCTAGAAATGCGTCATGTAACCAAATATATATACTGTACTCTCTGCGTTTCTTTTAAGTCATTATTTCTATTATTTACATTATGCAATGTCAACGGATATAGGTGTATATGTCTTAGAAACCTTTCAGAGCATGGTATATATGTTAAGGTTAATAACAGGCAGGAATAATATATTACAAGATATATGATAACGTATATAATAATTAATATGAAATTAGGCAAAGCCTATGAACGGGGAAGTCGTTAAAAAAATCCTTTCATTCTTTCCGTTTTAAAGGTGTCATTCGATATTACATACATCGCTTCCGTTTTCACTCGGAACACTCGACGATTATTACTAATCCGAAAAGTTGAGATTTGTTCCCTTATCGGAATACCCCGCCTTTTATCATTGACATACATTGTAAATGGCGGCGCCTGACTAGAACTGACACTGAAAATTTCATTGATAGGTATAGAATTCTATATATTTTTTAATTGTTTTTTATTTGATTTTCTTTTAAATATTCACGTGTAGTCTATAGCCGGGCAAGCCAAAGCCCGGACCCGCTTCGCGGGCCCGGGCTTTGACTTCCCCGTATTACATCAAAATATCATAGCATAACAGAAGTTTTCTGATTAATCGAATGCGAATAGCACAATGATTTAACAATAAGATTTTACATTTAAATGCATACAAGTATATAATAAGAACATATACAAAAACATAAGAATAAAAATAATTACTAAACATTCGTTAATGTAAGTTCATAGAGAATGGACTCTGATATCTTTTACTTGTAAAATTCATGTATACAATTCAATTATGATTATGAAAATTGACAACACGAGAATAATTATTCAACATGAAAACATATTTGTTTCAATAATTTAAAAAGACCCTTCTTGGGGCTAAAATTTTCTCGTACTCGGCTGAGTTTTGCATGCGCATGCGCAGTCGTAGTAGCTTTCATGTGATGCAAGTTTCTTTCTTACTAAAATGCCCCAGAATCATGTAATTATAACATAAAATAGTAATATAAGTAAATCTAATAGAAATTGATATAAAATGATATATAAATGATAGCTGCTTTTGATCTCATCAAAAAGATATCAAAATATCGAACGCCCCATGTAGATCTATAAATTTATTTTTTCATTTCATAATGATTAATATCCATATATTTATTTATCATTATAAAGAAAACCATTTTTTTCCAAAGGTTATACGTTTACGTGATTCGTCATAAATAGTGAAGAGAAACACATGGCTTGTCAACAATGGTGGTAAACTATCGTAATAATTTAGGATATATACTTCACTGGATGGGAAAATGTTAAGCAGATATGTGTTAGCATGGATATCTCCTTTTTTAAGTATCTACACTTTTCAACCTCAAGGACAGGACATCTATAATTATAAATCATGTTTATTTACTAGAGGAGACCTTTTTCATCTAATGTGGTCATTAAAATACCTTGCATGCTTTTTTATACAACGGTTGTGATTTTAATTTCCATATGATTGTCATTATTACGCGCTCAAATTCGTCATGGAAATGAAACGCTGTGCCGAGAGATGGCGCTGTTCATTTTGTCGTCTGCCGCAGAAGTAAATTCATATATCGCGAAAAGATTCCATAATGTGCATCCTCTCTTAATATGTGAACATGTTATGTTTGACAAGTGAAATGTCTTTCCCGATCACATGGAATTTGTATTTGCCGAAAAGCAATTCTTTATAGCTTTTGAAACCATGGATATTAACGAGTCTGTTCTGCGCTGTTCTGTCACCATAGGTCAAGGACATTCTACAATGTGCACTCCAATGGAGTGGAGCTTTGATCCTAAAAAAATGAAAATACAAAATAATTAACTTGATTTCATTTGCGTTTTTTTATGTCAAATGAATCCAAATACTTTGACCACATTTTGACACCCTTGCATTGATTGCATCCAAACAATCTGGTCTTACGAGAAAAGCATGGTTTTTGTTGTTGCAAAATTTTGCTCTTCAAGAAATGTCGGTTGCTTAGTTTAAACGAAATGCTGACAGCCATAACATAATTACTTAAAACTGCCTGTATTGCTCTTTAAGAAAAGTCAGTTGTTCTATGTTCTTTAAGGAATGTATTTTTTTCTGTAGAAATGTCAATTGTTCTGTAAAACTTGCTACTTGTTCTGTTTAATTGTTCTGTAAAATATCAATTGTTCTCAAGATATGCCGATTGTTCTAAATAATGCAAACTGTTCTCTAAGAAATGTCCATTGTTCTTTAAGAAATGCAAATTTTAATTAAGAAAGTTCATCGTTCTGTAAGTATTGACAATTGTTTATTAAAAAATGTCAATTGTTGTTTAAGAAATGTCGAAGAAATGTCGTAAGAAATGTCGGCTGTTTGTTAGACATGCCAGTTATTCTGGGAGAAATACCCATTTTATAGATTGTTCTTAAGAAATAGTATGAATATGTTTATTTGTAGATTCTTGACATCATTTTTTTCACTTTTGTTTTCCAACATATCATCATTGATAACGACAAGCAAAAAACGGTTTTGATAGTAATAAAGACCCGTAGACCATCATAGTTCTATCAAAATTTGCATGACAAAGTCTTGTCTTATTTCATCGACTTAAAATGGAGATCACAATCTCGGCTCCAGATTTCCTTGTCGCATTCCATACTTGTCTATATCTACTTCTATTTTTTTGGGTCATCTGATCTTTGAATACCAACGTCCGATCTCGTATCATGTGATTTGGGTTGTAAATCAAGCTTTTTAACAAACAATTCACATGTGTGGCCCTTTACAGTCCTTTAACAATTGATGCTAGTTCGTGAAGGATCTTATAACAGGCATACACCAAATAACTTACATGGAAATAGGCAAAAATGGACATCTATTTATTGCTTATTTAGGTTTTCGTTTTCACTTTAGAGGTCGTGTGAACAATTTTGGCTATTAGAATGTAGATGATAAGTTATAATTATTTGGTTTATCTTCTGGATGATAGGATAAGGTTTTTTGGTCCTGTAAAAATCGGGAATGCGTGAAATATTCATTAATTATGTGCCCATAAACTGATAGAAAGGTTAAAGTAGATGCCAGTTTAAAAGGTAAGGTATGAGAAAATTATGACTGAATTGAAGTTTAGCTTATTAGTACGAAAAGAGTGGGCCTATTTCAAAAAAAAAAGGAAAAGGAGAAAACAAATAAGAAATTTCTGTAATAATAAAGGGGTTTCTAAACAAGTATGGATATCAAAATCTTTATAGACTTGGCTACAATGTTATTTTATGTTATCGCTACCAACGAAATACTGCTTTTAGATAAAGAAAACATTTATTAACATTCTAATATTAGATTTTGTTTTGTTTTTGTTTGGTTTTACGGCGCACCAACACAGTTTAGATCAATTGGCGATGATTTTGGCTAACCACGGGTGTTACAAACTGAAAGCAACACCAGGGCTCAAAACCATCCCACCTGCTGGTGCTAAGAGTTGCATAGACTCCAATAATTCGAACCCGTTTAGTCGCCTCTTACGATCACGCAGGATTAAACGGTGGCTGCAATTATGATGCCTCAAACCTTAAAGGCAAACCCTCAGTCACAAGGGGCTTTAATATTAGATAACTACATGTATTGCATAAGCCATACATCTATGGGGAAACAAGTTCATAATTTTCAAAATCATACTTGTTTGATTTTTTGTATTATTTCCGCTCAAAATTCACATAAATTTCACATAAATTACTGAATTTTGATTAAAGATCATTGAATGAGATATTTGCACATGTCTTAAAATGTTTATAAAACATTGCCATTCATGAATCGTGTGCTTATCGCAAACATTAAAATAAAAATACCATTTTGTGCATTTTAGAAAAAAAGTCGTCTGCGGTGTGGGTGTCGTCTGCTCTCCCACGTGCGCAGTAATTTTTTCTTGGTTGCTATGCAGGCGGTGATAAGCAGTAACAATTAAAGGGGAGATTAATATTGTTATCATTAACAGAATTGCGCATTCCAGTCCCGTTATGTAAATCGTTGAAATATTTGTTCTCCGAAAACGTATAGGTGTTACTATAACAACTGACATGTCCCGTTTCTTATCCAAATGTCTGAATAAAAATTCATGTAAGCGGACTTTTACATCTAAGTTCTGAACACAAGCCTTGAAGAAGATTACATCCGAATTTCTAGTTTTATTTTTGCACTAAGTAAAGTCCGCAAATTTCAAGCAATTTACGAAAAATCGCGATCTAGATATGTGGGTATAGGGGGTCTGTGTATGTGTGTCTTCTAAGCTTAATAAGGGTCCACCCGCCCTTTCAGGCACTGAGAGTACGGACCCTGGACATGTTACAAATCATGTCCTTAAATCGCTTATTATCATTTCATCTTTTAAAGTACATATTGGAAAATCAAAGATCTATTGCACTTAGTTTATGGAAATTATCAGAAATTAAATACATGGTCCTTTTTTTGCTACGTCGTAATAGTTTATAACAAACGACCAACAAAAAGTTAATCAATTATCACAGCACGTAACCAAATTCTCAAACTGCAACTAAATTCTAAGTTTATAATTATATTTATTTATTTTTACTTAATTATTATAATTATTTAACAAATTTCATCTTTACTCAAAAAAAAGAGTAAAAAGAAGTGCCTCTAGATAACGCCTACGCCATTTTTTAAAACAGGATATCTCTCCTTGTGATACCCAAGGTCATTTCACCATATGAGCAGCGTCACGACAAAACCAACGTGATGCATTTGCGACCAGCATGGATCCAGATCAGCCTGCGCATACGCGCAGTCTGATCAGGATCCATGCTGTTCGCTATCAGTTTCTCTACTTGTAATAGGATTGGTAAGCGAACAGCATGGATCCTGATCAGACTGCGCGGATGCGCAGGCTGGTCTGGATCCATGCTGGTCGCAAACCCATTATGTTGGTTTTGTCGTGACACGGCTCATATCACTCTTTCTGATTGCCTTGTGGTTTTCTCAACAGCCGTGTTTAATATTAACATACTTTTTATGTTTTCTTTGAACAGAAACTGAAACTATGTTTTTTGGCTAAATATAAAAATACGCGATACATTTGTAATTCGGTCCGGTTAAGCACCCACTTGTAATTAATACTAGTATTTAGCTACATCACCTTACGTTAAAGCTGCATATCTCCAGATGAACCACAATATTTCAAATGAATCAAACTTGAAAAAAAGTACTAAGATTTTAAGGAAAGTAAAAAGATTTTAGATAAAAGTAGTAATTTCCATGTTACGTGCGATTAATGAATGATTGTGCAATATTTTACACCATATTCTTTCTGCGTTACTAACATAGTAAGGGCTATTTATCCATATTTTGACCTCCTTTTGGTATTTTACATGGGCTGTAAGTGCTGTTTGCAATATGAAAATTATTTTCTTTGTTCACTTCACAATATTTTACTTTTTGATACATATTCAAATTTTTCATCAAATTAGCATAAATCTGATGACGTGCAGCTTTAAAGTGAATTGTTCTATAATAAAGGTCAGTTATACAGTAATTACTTTGATAGTATTTAGATAATATTTAGCATCAGAGATACATGTTAACATGTTTTTATATGGATGTTCATACTAAGTGTAAGGCACATGGTCCAATATATGGTATATTT
This sequence comes from Ruditapes philippinarum, assembly GCF_026571515.1. Taxonomy (NCBI): domain Eukaryota; kingdom Metazoa; phylum Mollusca; class Bivalvia; order Venerida; family Veneridae; genus Ruditapes; species Ruditapes philippinarum. Next base: position 301,689 of record NW_026865153.1, read on the forward strand.
ATGTAGCAGATAATAAAATCTTCTAGAACACAATATTAAAAATTAATACTAAAAATAACAACTTTTTTTTTCAACCATATTTTATAAAAAAAAAATATACAAATGATACATTTTTGTTGTTTTTATCAACATTTGAAATACTTATGAAAATGTGCCCATTGTAGACCAATTCACTTTAACTCAATATAATTACAAGGGTTTTGCTAGATAACAAAACGAAATGTTTTTCTCCTTGAAGTGTCCATAACCCGAAAATAAATTGACAAAGGAAATGTTTTTTTTATGTTTCGTTATCTATTAAGCACGTACATATGTGTTCCATAGCTATTTCAGACGTTAATTCTGTCACAGATATCATGAGTTCAAGGCTTATTCGTTGTTTTCCGGTTAAAACGTTACACGTGAACAACGGAACTTGTTGGATACCTTCGTACACGATTCGTAAATCTCATCAGTGTACGCCATGGTTCTTATAATAATTGATCCCCGCCTTTTCGAAGAAAAAAGGGGGATATAGAAATAGGTTCCGTCCGTCTGTCTGTCCGTCCGTCCATCCGTTACACTTTCGTGATCGGTCCATAACTTTGTCATTTATCAAAGGAATTGAAATAACTTGGCATAAATGCTTGTTATAATAAGACGATGTGTCATGCGCAACAACCAGACCCCTACCTCCAGGGTCAAGGTCACACTTGCTCATTCAAGGTGAACATTGTCTACTTGAGGGTCACACTTAAAAGATACCATAGTCTGTGTTTTCATATCCAGAGAAAAACTTCAAAAGTATTAGAGATAAACTGTACTGCATCAATGAACGTCATGGTTCTTATATCATCAGTGTACGCCTTGGTTCTTATATTAACCAGTGTACGCCATGGTTCATATATTTATAAGTATACACAACGGTTTTAGAATGCATCAGAGTAGACCTAGTTTATATATTCCAATAGTGCACACTAAGGGTCTAAGAATTTAAATGAACACCGTGGTTCGTCAGTGACCATGGTTCTTAGAGCTTTTCAGTGTACACCATGGTTCTGAGAGTTTCTCAGTGTATACCATGGTTCTTAGAGTTTTTCAGTGTACACCATGGTTCTGAGAGTTCATCAGTGTACTACATGGTTCTTAGAGTTTTTCAGTGTATACCATCGTTCTGAGAGTTCATCAGTGTACTACATGGTTCTGAGAGTTCATCAGTGTACACCATAGTTCTTAGAATGTGTCACATTTGATGTTTGTCTTTTTCCTGCCATTAACATTGAATCGGATCTCTCTATCTGTACCAGGAATGAGCTCCCTCAACTTTCAGGGAGGCGAATCTGTGCCTCACTGTGAAGGAGGCTGCAATAATCAATGCTGCGTGCGACATATGCAAATAATAATACGAAAATTCATAACAGAGACATTTAGGTCAAATTTTATACTTGAAGGATTTTCGGTAAGGTGGTCATATATCATACATTTGATAATATCTTAGTAAATGATACCGTCCAAACAGTTAGTGTACTCGTGTATCCCGTCCCGTAACTGGATACGCTTTCATCGAAAATGTAAATCCGCCCGACTAATGTTTTTAGATAGACATAGTGATCAGGGTCAAGCAGGCGCTTTGATCATCATGGTAGGTGCGATGTTTGACACAAACATGGCGGACTAACGGTTTCAGTTTTAATTTTAGCACGTGATTCTCCTGTAAATTAGAGAAAACTGTTCCCATTACAAAATATCGGTGTCAGACTTCGGACCACCCCGGAATTTGATACAATAAAGAAACCGCCATGCATTGTTATATTCATATCACTTCGGCCCCTTTGATGTGACGGCTTAACGGAATATGTGCAAGAAAATGCACGAAAATACTTGTAATTAGAATATCGGATTAAGGGTTCATACAGTCAAAAGAAGGTCATTTGATGAATGTAGAAAAACAAATTGGCTGGAATAAACAGCAGAAATATCACCTTTGATGTTCTTAGAGGGCCCGTTCTTAAGGTTCTTTCGTGTATTGTTTGAGAGGATTTGAGGGGCTAAATTCCGATTGGGTAATTTTCCACGGTTATATTATTTCCATACTAGCATGCAGGGAAAGGAAGAAAAATCTACTTAATTTGAATATTTGTCTATTATTGCTATAAAGAAAGTGACTAAATACGCATTAAAAGTAGCAGTAGCACGCTATTACAGTTTCTTAGTTTTCAGGGCCACACGCACTTTGCGGCTAATTTTACATATTAACTCCTTATACAAGGTTCATTGATATACGTAATGCAGAGGGAAACTGGATCTTTTCGCACGAAATCTACATATTTCTCATACTTACTGGAGGCAAACAGTGTAATTTATAACAAATTGTGTTATTTATTGTTGTGGGATGGATCATGAATGGAATAGTTCTTGGCATTTCGTACCCACTCCTTGATTTTTCCGTATTAACATTTAAATGTGCGAAACGTGTACTAAGTATCCCAAACTTGATTCTACCAGACTGAATATTGCATAATGAACAGTAATTATTCTAAATCCATGCTAAAGTTTATCATCTATGTCTTAATTTGACAAACGAGAATACGTCACGTGATCAAAGGAAGGAAATGCTGATATGCACTTTTTCAAATTACATTTATGTAATATTTATGTGACCCATTTTTAACGGACCTTTGGCTGTGTAACTAGAAGAGTATTAATTTATAAGTCCCATCACGTGTTACGTACATACCATACCATACCATACCATACCATACCAATACCATACAATACATGATTCTTAGCAATTATTATTCTGTATTTCGAACATGGACTTGCCAATCTTCCTTTTCTTGGAACATCTCATTATCAATCATGGGTAAATATTTATGATAAGACAGTAGCACGGATCGCAAGGGTGTGTTCTCTGGTCTGGATCGTGCAAAAAAAAAACATTGCTCGTAAGGTTCCAATTTTCTCAAGTTTTTACACTTCCAGCGGAAATCATTGAAGATTTAGGATTAACTTTCAAGTTAAGCTTGTTAAATAATAAAAAGATTTGACTTATTTGCTGATTCAAACTACATGAATTTGGTGTTTCGAGATTTTTAGAGAATTTTCAATATGAAAACATTTCGATTATGACTGGGATGCGGGTCAAATAAGTAATGTATTATAGCATCGTTTGTTTCCAGTCTTTTCCGTCAATGTTCGGTAAAGTGGAAAGGTTCTGGTGTAATAGGGGCCTGCGAGATACGATTTTTGATTCGTCTTATGTGACAAAACTCACGTCGTAATTATTCATGTAATGCTAATTCCGTGGGTGCAAGTTAAAAAATACCAGAAAACATGATAACACTGAATTAATATTTTAATTGGTTTTGATACAGAAAAGGAGAGCTTTCATGAGTAGGAAAAATCCTGTACTTCAGGCACAAGCTTGAAAACTATAAGTCTTGTACCCATGCTGAATTCGATGCTATAGATCCCAGCACAGATAGTGGGTCTGTTTAAACTTTATTTTTGATTATGTCAATTATTTATTTCCAATACATATTCATGTACATGTATGTAGATATAGAAAATTGACAGTCATACTAAACCATTGATTGTTAGCCTTTATCATGAACATTCATAATTACAGAAATTAATTTGAGGGAAAAAATAAGAGTTGAAAGAAGCTGGGTTACGAGAACAGTTTTATTATATGACAAAAAATATCTGCGTATTCTGGTATTTTGTTGCGCTGCAAATCACCCCTAAGATGAAGGTCTTAGCAACTTTCACCGAGGGATTATTTTATCATTTTAACATCGTCCGTGAATAAACACCACTCAAAGGAGAAGAGGGGCTATTTCATTCGAAATTTTCTTTAACAATGGACTGAGGAATTTATTATACAGCATCCATTTAGATACTAGTGACATTTTGATGTATTTACTCAGATATTACAGGATAGAAATTCACCCAGCTTTCACCCTGTTCAATCAAACTTTGACGTAACAATGTCCGGTGTCCTCACTAGATCCCTATTAAATCTCGGCCATATTGAGGTCAAAGTAATGGTCAGCATAACACGGCTCTTCACACCGGTCAATAGACGGTCTGAACAATCTTATAGCATCGAATAGTAGGTGATAAAATGTTTGAATGTTTCATTTTCACACTGTACTCAGGAGAAGAGGGTATTTTCTAGTATTCCAACTTTATAGTTCATAAGTTTGACTTTTTCGGAATTTTATCAGCTCTTTCCGGATTAAACAGACTATTTCCTAGTTTTATTGTACCCTCGAAATTTTGCAGTGCATGTATATACAAAAATGTGCCAATAAGTACGCCACGTGCCCTTTTATATGTATTTGGTTAAAGAAAACGGTATACAACTTTTGTTATATAACGTCATTATGTCATAATTCATTAAACTAGGCACATTTAAAGACTTTCATGTAGAATCCTAGTGTACAGAATCTGGGACATGTTTCAGTTTTCGAAGTTACATAGTCAGTTGGCTGTTTTTACTCATACGACCAGTGTAGATCAAAATTAACATACCCACCATAGACTGCACTGTTCGATCTTCAGTTTTTAAAAGTTAAAATATACAAACATAATATAAATATTACTCGAAAGTAACGTAGTAAATGCGCACTTTCAATTCTGTAAAAAATTACATGTAGTTCAAAATTCGAAAATTCCAAAACTCGTGAAATTAGAAAAGAAAAACTTCAATTTTTTTACTTCAATATGTTTTGTCGGATCTCATATCATAAGCCCTGAACAGTGGTGCTACTTACATATACCAAAGCTTTGATGGGTTATTCAATGAAGATCCTGGCAAATGTCCTCCCATTTCAATGCCCAAACGCAACATTATTCAATCATCCATATTAAGGAATATGGAATATTGTATAATTTATAAATTGCATCAAAATCCTGGCAGATTTAAAGATTTAAAAGAATAAAAAGAAAAACAGACTGCACACCTGTCTAAAATGTCGGGTTGACCTTCACATATTTTTGATTACTCAGCAAAAACCTTGAGCTAACACTTTTTAGAAAATAAAAGAACTCGGGCGTCAAGAAGTATAATTTTGCCGTTTGTTTGCCTACTTTTGGTCAGTTTCACTATCAAAAACCAAATACTAGGGGCGAAAGTAAAGCCCTAAAACAACAAACTCTTAGCTATATGAAAGACCCCTAATACGACCCATTAGCCGAGCATCATGGCTTAAATCTTCGGTTTGTATTAAGAATAAACAAATATAAACATCCTTAATGGTCGTCAGATGTTACCGAGACTATTACATCAACTGGAACAAGTGGTCGGCCTTGATCAAATTATAAAAATACTTCAAATTTTTACAGGTCGTCGCTTCGAATTTATTGTAAATTGAAAAAAAATAATAATAATGGAGCCTTAAAACAGACTGACCTACATATCAGGCGATTTTGAACTCCTTTCTTACTTTAGTTCGTTATCATTGATTTAAGACCGAGTGATGTATATTTTGGACACTGAAGGTGTTCACTTATAATTTTACGTGTTCATGTTCCCGTAGCTAAAAATAATATACCTATCACTGTATGTGTAATATTTAAATAAAACCAAAAAAAAAAGAAAATGAAAAAAAAACGTCCCTGGGTGGGCTTGAACCACCAACCTTTCGGTTAACAGCCGAACGCGCTAACCGATTGCGCCACAGAGACGAGTTGTCAGTGAGGGTCGACAATATTGTATATATCTTAACACAAGCTATATCCCTTACACTACTGTATAGCGTATAAATCCGAAACAGTCCGATTAACTTAGTGCGTTATGATTTAACGATAAAAATTGCGTTAACGATGTAATTTCTCTCCCCTCTTCAAAGATTTAACACTATTTGCATATATTTTAGACAATGACAGCTCGCAATCAGTGACAGTGGTTTTAATCTTCACAAAATACTCAGACAAATCTTGTACTGTAGAACAGTAAATAAAGCACATAATTACTCAGTAGCTACGGAGCACCACTGATGGAATTTAATCGCCGAAGAATGCGGTGTGAAATTTTTGCTCCTTAGATCGTTTCAACATCTGGATTTATAATTCGTCCGCCCACTTTTAACATAACATACCTTTTGACAGTTTTAATAATCAACATAATTAATGTGCTATCTTAAAGTGGTAAGAAGGAAACAGATAAACGTGTTAAATTTCAATGACTGCGCCTTTGAAGAGGTGCTCATCATACACTTAATGCATGCAATTGTCGTATTATTTACTTTCTAACTTTCAAAGAGAATGAAAGTGGAAATGATCTCCAGCTTTGCATACTGTTATTAAACGTCTTTTTTAAAAAAAAAATGGAACTTTGGTTGATTTTGATTTGTTTACATAAATCTGTCATTTTTAAAACTTTTGGGAGTAATTTAAATATATATATAGTAAATGTAAATTTAATAGACCGATGAATATTAGTGTTCATATTTTAGTTCGTTTTTTCCTCGAATGTTTATATATTTATATAAAATTCTAATGATAAGAAAGATGCGTGGACCACAACAAAAACATTATTATTTCCGGAAGAAAATTTGAACACTTTGATAAAAACATACATGTATATGCAGTGAAAAAATCCAATGTAAAAGTATAGTTCCTTAATAGAGGTATCACATTTATAAGACCAGCATGTAAATCGTCCGAAATATCGTTGACGATCTTTTCAACACCCGTGCGTGCCGTGTTAAATCCCGGTGACAAACACTGACTGATATTACGGATAGTGTTGACGTCTTAAAGAAATCTGCGTGCAGATTAAATCTATAGCCAAAATACTATCTCTAATTATGTAACCGAAACTTTATTGTGAGTCTGTATATAGTGCATAAGTAATTGATGTCAACACCCAATTAGCGGAGGTCGCGGCACTCGGGCGTAGACTAACCATATTTCTGATAGCAAAACTGAATATTACCCCCTTCTTACCACCCAAGATAGACCATTCAAGTATGTATTTTGTGATGGAGTTGAGAGATAAAAGTGTCTACCGCGATAAAAATAGCCCTCGCATCTTTTTAATGGTTTTACGACAATGTTTTGCATGTAATATTACGACATCGGCGTATCCGCGATACTGACTAGTAAGCAAATATTTCTATCTTTTGATGAATCATTTACTGAATGAATTCTTTTTTATAGTAAAGTTTGATTTCAGGGCTGGCTAGAGATTGATCTACTTTTAGATTGTCATTTATTTATGTATTTTTTTCAGGGAAGAATTTTTTTGTGGAGAATCAATTCCATTTTAATTATTTTACTATAAATTATCACGTACAAAACTCAAATATCGCGTTTTGTCTACATACACACATATCTTTGCATCATATTAATATACAATACCTCAATCTTGTATCATTTATTACATTATATCACAATAAGAATGTCACCACAGTTCAAGGAGCCTTTTTTAAATTTCACTCACTTTCACGAATGGTATTAAGCGAGGAAGTGAAGTGTTGCTCGAACCCGCAACCTTTGCTTCATACAATCGGAAGTTTACAGGCCCTAGTCGCCATTTACTGAAATTTTGCTTTTCTTCAATTAATCATTGTTAACTTTTCTTTACTTAAGAAGTGTTTTTAGGAGCCGGGACGGGTTTTTAAACTTTATATTAACTTCATTTTTTTATTTGTCGTCTGATGCATAACGGATACTCAAGATATAAATGTCACGTCAAAGGTCTCAAAAAAAAGAGCAGTATAAAGAGGTCAAAACTCCCAAAAATTCAAGCCATGAGCTCTTTGATTTATACGTCTTTGTTAAATTTTTACCTACCTTTAGATTTAATATGATCTTTTTTTTTCTTGCGGTCTAAACATTTTTTACGACATAACTGCAAATCGGCTCTTACTCGGCAGTAATTAGTGTAGCCGCTATTTCATGAAGAAACCAGTGCTGATATTGAAAATTGTGATTGGCATATTCTAATTAGCCAGGTCAGGTGTTTCTAAAAAGGCTGATAACACTGTAGCAATGTGAGGATACATTCAAATTTATTACATAGATAATGCACGTGGAGCTCAGCTCGCAGAGACAAATGTGAACACAGTAACTTTTTGATATCCTTTAAACTCTATGAAAAATGTCAATTATTAATTGCCGACTGTTTTATATTTTCTAGAAAAAGTAAGCAAAACATTATTTTGTTTCATATGACAGGAATGAATTGCATCAAAAATACTAGGTATTGTTGAAAACTCATTGTTTTACATGCCAGATTAAGTAATTGGACCCCATCCTTGTTTGTACGTGACTGCTGGGAAAAAATAATGTTATGCTTAATTAAAGAGGTGACACTTTCTATATTTTTATCTGATATCGAGTTGTAAGAGCCGATTTGCAGTTATATGGGTAAGAGTCCGATAAGACTCCCTACGGTCGTCTTAATACGAACTCTTACCCATACTTAATATCTTTTCAACGACATCTGTTGCAGACGGGGACTAAAATGTGACCCGAACACAAAAACAATTATCATCGCCATGGTCTCTTGAAAGAAACAAGTTTTTTGATGAATTGGTGTAAGTATTAACTAACGTATCTCCCCACTGTACCAGATAAGTAAAAACTTATACGGGAAAGATGAACCCGTCCTGCGACAGGTGGTGGATTGAGTTTATTTAAGTAATGAAAAGAAAATGTGTTGTTAAATTTACATACAGCTTGCCGTCTGTTGCGTATAGATATATTAGCCTTATTTAGGGTATAGGTAATTAAAGTATATTTTGTAGGTGTCTTTATTTATCAGATGGCGCCTTTAACGCGTGCCTGTCGCGTGTTCACGTGCCGTACACAATCTCTTATAAGTAATTTATAACAATTTATTACCATATATAAAACAGTTGTATATGATAAAATAGTCTTCGAACCATAACTTACATTTTGTAATATTTAATGGATGTGCTTCATGCATTATATCAAAAATGTTCCGGTGCAATAAGTCTTTCACAGCTGCTTTTTAAAAGTTGAACCTCGTCCCTTTTAATCATTGTTAAAAGTAATAATTTCACGAGTATTGAAATTTAATGTTAGTTAAAAGGGTTGTTTAACAACATGACACATGTTCAGTGATCATTAGCGAAAAAATAAAGACCTCAAAAGAGCACCGACACACTTTTTAAGGTCATAATGACTTCTAATCATGAAATGATTGAGCGATTTTAGAAAACTCCATGTTTTACTCGACTTAAATCAAGAAATCAGTATGACAAAACCAACATAGTGCGTTTGCGACCAGCATGGATCCCGACCAGCCTGCGCATCCGCGCAGTCTGATCAGGATCCATGCTGTTCGCTATCAGTTTCTCTACTTGTTATAGGGTTTGTAAGCGAACAGCATGGATCCTGATCAGACTGCGCGGATGCGCAGGCTGGTCTGGATCCATGCTGGTCGCAAACCCATTATGTTGGTTTTGTCGTGACTCGGCTCATATCAGTATGACAGGCGCTGCAAGACACTGTATTTGATATATAGATATTTCAAATCATTTAAATATTCAGAAAGTCAAATAAAATATATATATAATTAAAGCAAAGCAAAGAAGTCAACCAATTTAAATTTATCACCATTAGTTATTGCGCCAGTCCATATATTATAATACTAAAAACATATTTAGTAAGTGTTCAAAATTTATCTTTTTTTAAATAATAGCTAATAGTTTTGTACGACAGTTCATGAACTTTAACTAAAATATTCATTTTATATGCTTTTTTTTTCTTGTCCTTTTTCCTGTTTTTATCTTTCTTTTTAAATGTTCTTTGTAAAATACATTTGTACCAGCATGCATCTGTTTGCAACTGTCAGGATGTGCTTGCAGTTCTTTGATATATTAAATCTCTTTGAATGCCCAGATGATAAATGGTTTTTAATATACTATCGAGTATTCAAAACATATGTTTGAACGTGGCGGCCGTATCAAGTTTCACCTAACGGTCCATCTTAATGTGCAAATCTCTCTGACCGAAATTTCACGTGAAGTGGGAATTTACTGTTTTATTTTTAATATTTTGCTAGACTTGCTTTTAGCAGAAAGTTTTATCAGTCATAACTTTTCGGTCCTTTCCGTTTTATTTCACCATTTCTCTTCAAACGGATGCATTGAAGATGTCTGTTGTACTTCACATGTCCGGCAAAAAAAAATCGTGCAACTCCTCTGAAAATTCAATATAAATGCAACTTCTCATAGTTATGCATGCATTTAGGATCTTACCTCGGTTTGCATATCATGAATTTTAAAGTACAAGTACTGAATTTTTATTGGACTAGTTCACAGCAATATCAAACCTATATTGCACTCTGAAAACTAAAACGAGGCTAGATGGAGTACAACAGTGATTTGATATGGATTTTTTGGACAGGCAAAATAAAGACTTAGGCTTAATTGATAATTCTATTATATTAAGGAGATTGCAAAGTGTTCATCGGTTACATTTGATAAGACGGGGCATCAAAAAGGAGAAAATAAACAAGTTAAGTTATACCCTGGCGAGCTTTTAACACTTTCTTGGAAAAGTGCATAAACCTTTAAATCATATGACAATGCATGTGAGATTATCACATGACTTAACGCTTTGAATTTGATATTTAAGAAAAACAACACCAACTTGTATTGGCGTTTGGTTACGCGCGTTTTTTGTACACCGCTTTTTTCTTCCTGTTTTTATTATTGCACGTGTTTTGTCACTTTTTAATTTGCATTTCAGTAGGCTTAGAAATTATTTCTTTATAAAGCTCGATATTTCTTATAAAAAGCCATGATGTACTTTTGCCAGGCTATTTAATATTTTCACATTTTTTTTCAAAGGTTCTTTGACCACTTCCTGAAAAAAATGTTTGGCGCCAGAACTGTGCTGAAAACTTAATGGCCGAAACTGACATGCATTATAACTGCATTATCAGCATGCTTCAAAGTTTTTCTCTAAGTGTCAGAAACGTATCATTTTCCAGACCTATTTTCATCAATATTCTTTGACATTTTTAAATACGACTCTATGTACCATCTAATATGTTTTTGTATTTATATTGTTAAACGGGCTCTCATATCTAATAAAAATATATCAAATCATTGTTTGGTTTATTATTTAAAATACATTCTTGATACATGCATTATGATAATATTAAACCATAGCCTATTGGAACCGGTAACCTAGGCTATTTACCGTTTATCGGTATTAATGTAGTATATACGGAATATGTACCGTGGGTTCCGACGATGGACCGAAGTGAGCCGGCACGCCCGTGCAGTCTGACCAGGCTCTATACTGTTTGTTACTTTAACATTGAAATCCTTAAAACTTTGAATGGACTGTTAAAATTCAGGAAGTTAAAGCAGTATGCCAAGTTTCATGAACAATTTGAAAATGTCTTATATAGTAAATAAAAAGTAATTTATTTCGAATGGCACTTACAATCCATGTATTTTCCAAAAAGGGGTCAAAATAAACAAAAATAGCCCTTTTATTTTCTGCAAAATCAGCTATTAATCGCGCATAACATGTTACTTATTACTTGAATCTTTGCACCTTTTCTCAAGTTTGTTTTTCTTGAAATAATTTCACTCATTTTGAGGCATGCAGCTTTAAAAATTAATAAGTTGACTACGAGTATAGCTACTTTGCAGCTAATGTTGTATGACTTAATATGGAACCTAAACACAGCTCAATAAACGAAATGTGTTTTCTTGTAATTTTCACGGTCTGATGAACTGGAAACAATTCATCATGTCAGAATAAAAAGAAAAAAAGATTTTTTTTTTTTTTTTTTTTTTTTTTTTGGTAAAATATGCGGGTATTTTCTATTCAGAGGTCCCATTTACAAATGCCCCGTTTCAAGCTCTATAAACCTTAATCAATGCTTTAAGTACACAGTTGAAAACTAATTTCATACCATTCCACAATTTTATCATTGTAATTTTCTAAAGGCTTTATGTTTGCATCTGAAAATATTTTACATAATTCATAGTTTAGTTTGTATGATCATTAGCCGCTCAATGACCCGACCGGATTCCCTTTAAACTATATTTTTCCCAAAATTAACTTCATTTTGTCAAAAAAAATTAAACCATGTATTATACAAGAAGGATAGCATTGTGTAGGAAAAGGGGCTCTTGTTTGTTAGTGTTTGTTTAAGCCCAATGTGAATGTTTTCTCAAAATGTCTGAATGACAAAGAAGAACTATCTTTACATTGCCGACCGTATGTTTAAAGTTACAATTTACAAATCAGACCCCGTCGTGACACATTTTAGCAACAAAAGAGGATACGAAGGGTCCCGTATAATTAACTGTGCCCGGTGAATAAACAAACACAGATAGTGTCTTGACTTAGGCATACTTGTTTTGGGTAATTCAAAATAACTAAATTCCAAGCCCCAGTGCATCGGTTGTTAAGTTGAATGCCCAAGGCCACGTGGAAACGAAGTTCCATAACAAGTGGTTAACTGTATCAGCACCGTTACCGTCACTGGTAAGATAAAAGCTTTGACCTTTTAAGAATATCTCAGAAATCAGACTGCACTATATAATAATTATTGTTGTTGATGATGATAATCATTAATAATCATATATAATCATCATTATTATCACTATTATTGTTGTTCTTGTTGTTATTGTTGTTGTCATCATCATCACCATCATCATCATTATTAATATAATCGTAAATTATTATTACGATAATAATAATAATAATAATAATAATAATAATAATAATTATCATTATCATTATTTTTATTAGTATCATTATCATCATTATCATCATCATTATGATGATGATGATGATGCTGCTGCTGCTGATGATGATGATCATTATTATCATTATCATTATTATTATTATTATTATTATTATTATTATTATTATTATTATTATTATTTTATAAGAAATTGATAATGGTGATAACGACGCCAGTGTGTAATAGAGATGATAATAGTGATGATAATAAAGACAATTATAATGGTGTCTCTGCGCTGTCAAAAGCAAAAAAACTAACTATATGATAATTACATGTATATGATTTTTTTAATTATTCAAAACATTAGGAAAGCTTTCGCAACAAAAAAAATCAATGAAAGTCATAAATTCACAGATGGATACAATCTGGGTGATAGCCCTTAATTAAACAATAACATAAACGTCCATAATGACATCCTTATTAGAGGAGTTATCTTTGTACTTTTTTTATTTTTTGCAATTCCTTCGTGCATGGTTTCCCTCTACTTTGATTATTTATTATGTTGACGGGCTAAATACGTGTTTATGACAAATTATTACATGACTGTCATATGTTTCCATTATCGCAAGCATGTATATTGTTTCTGAAACGTTGTCGTTGTTGTTGTTGTTGTAGTAGATTATTTTTTAAGTTCAACATTTTGAGTCGTTATTCTCATGTGGATGAGAGACGGGTTTATGAACAACAAGAATTAATGATCAACATTATTTTTTGTCCAATCACATTGTAGTATTTTTCAAATTTCTGCTAAGTCTAACTTTGGTTAATGTGTACTAACTAAATAAAATTTAGTTAATCTGTCGTCTAACCAGTCTAACAAATTTCAATAATGCATTATATTAGGGAGAAGTTAAAGGTGTGATTTGCACTCTGAATTGTAAACTATAAAGGTTAGCAAAACAATGCCAACGTAAAAAACAATAAAGCGAGGTCAGGTGTTTCTAAATGTGACGATACAATCAATTAATTTATTACATAGATAATATATGTGGGACATGCAGAGGCAAATGATTACAAAGTAACTTTTTTTTATATCCTTTTAACTCTAAGAAAAATGTCTGTTATAAATTGCTGACTGTTTTAAACTTCTTTTTTATCTAGAAAAGTAACCAAAACATAATTTTCTTTCAGTTGATAGGAATGAACTGCATTAACAATCCTTGATTATAATTAGGAATACAATGATTACATTTTTTGGCTGGAAAACTCATTGTAAATGGACCCCCTCAACTATTTTTCAAATGAGCAAATCAATAGGGATTTTAAATGTTAGTGAATAACTTAAAGCTAATAACAAATTTGTATAAATTATTAATCTAATGTATTTTCTCACATTTTCCATTTATTTATAAAGGATGTACACATTTCATTAACTCCATTGTTTTTACCTTATTGCATCATTTTCCTCGCTGTTTTTTCCAGCTATACATAATCGGAAATATGTTCTTCCCTCTTCCCATTGGAATGTGAACGTCGTGTGAAGAAGGCACAGAGCATCAGTACAAGAATTAAAGAACTTCGGACCCGAAACTTGTATCCTGCGGACCAACTGCCAGTGCTGCTGCCATTGCCCTGATTAAAGCCGAGGGGAGTGGCCCTTCAAATTAGGCAGAAACGAGGACTGATGCTAGGGTGCGTGAGCCCCCTAGCACGAAGTAACAGCTTGGTAGTCAGGCCCTTTGCTTGGCACCAACAGCCCTTTTCGGGGCCATCTCCTTTCCATATTGTCCAAGGTTACTGTACATTTAGGTTTTGATTGGTTACCGAACAGTGACCAACTTTTGACTCAAATTCATATCTTTGGCTACTACTCCAAGGAAATTGCATGGCGGTAAATAATCACCTTCTAGGGCCTTTCTGTCAAACTTCGGAAAAGGATCACGAATAACCGGTCAGGTGTTCGAAATACTGAAGCAATGCACAGAAACACTTCCTCAACAAGCTTGAAGTTGAGGAGTTGCTACATGGTGCCACAATGCGTTGTGGTCAGCACTTAAGCTAAACAACAGAGACTTTGTTATTTAATTTTTTGTAATCATTGCAAAAAAAAACGAACTAAGAAAATTATGATACATAACACATGAGAGTTACATCCTATAAGCATAAAATTGACTTATGATACATGTACTAGTTATAAGGGACTTGTATGCAATTTTGTATACATATCATTCCATGCCATGATATTTTCTAAAAGAAATTAAAATTTTGATACGTCAGACATAAATTTTTGTACATTTTGTCGTGGCGTTTCACATCATTCCTCGGGAGATAAAACGAGAATACAGTATATTCATGAATCTTTGATAACTTAAGACAATAAAAACATGCTCGAGGGAAACTCAATTTGAATTTAATATCCGGAAGACATGAAAACATATTTGAGCCGTGTCATGACAAAACCAACATAATGGGTTTGCGACCAGCATGGATCCAGGCAAGCCTGCGCATCCGCGCAGTCTGATCAGGATCCATGCTGTTCGCTATCAGTTTATAGACTTGGTAAGCGAACAGCATGGATCCTGATCAGACTGCGCGCAAATCCATTATGTTGGTTTTGTCATGACGCGGCTCATTTGATATGATTATAAAATATCAGAAGTAAAACATCAAAGATGGGTGAACATTATCAGGTAGTGTGCATCCTAGCCTTTCGATTAATTAACCAATTACCAGGGTGACTTTCGGCCATTGACTGTCCGATTTATTTTTTTGGTACAAGTGCTCAGTGAGCGTGAGAATTGACCATCCTAAAAGTTCTGACCTCGTCCATGTAGGTGATAAAATACACAAATAAAACTCTTCTTCTGTAACCGAAACAATCTGTCTTGTTTTTGTTTACATTTTTGATGGGATACAAGAGATTATGGGATGAAATGTATACATATGTTTCCTGCATATTTACAATTCATTGTCAATCTTTGGGAAATGTATCGGTAAACCAGTCTGAAATTGGAACCGTTCGATTGGTTCATTTTGAATTTTGGGCTCACTGTCATCCAATCTGAAGCTTATAACAGAAGACTGGTATTCATTCTTAACTTTTGTAAAAGAAGAATACAAAATGCGAAATTGCGCTGGTTGTGCCGTTATATAGGAATTGAGTTTGAAACAGTATAAAGACAATTTCTTATAAGTAGGAGCATAAAGCTAGCAAAGTGGTATCCATAACTTGTCATTTCAGATACACAGTTCTGCTCGAAATGGTCATCTGAGCTGCCTATCATTCATGGCATATGAATTACAGTATTTATAGAGAGTGTTGAAATGTTTGATGGATATATCGATAAGTGAAGAAAAAGTAACATAAAAAGATTAGATTTCAGCCCGGGAATGCCGGAAAGAAATGATTTTATATGTATACTCGTAGGAGTCCACGTTCTAGTTTGTTCTCACATCGTACACAGGCCATGTGCAACACAGCAACATGTTCTCTGTCGGCAATAATTGTCATAAATCATTTCCTTGATTGACCCATGTCCAGTCTGAATGTCCATTACTGTATAGTAAAATCTAAATAATCATATAAGTAATCAAAAACAATAACCTAAAATGACCTCTTGGCACGTCGATTTAAGGTCAACTCCGCGAAATGCCCGCTATACTCCCACGGGCAGTGAAGTGGCGGCCGGATTGTAGGGCGATCAACAAGTTATCGATTGTGTTTGCCGGGTGAGTTAAGGTCATAAGATGTTTTATATGTACAACATAGACATATAGTATGTTAAATCAGATTTATTGCACGATTTAATGGTGTAAAACAAGTCGTAGACATTATTTTTTTACCTAATAAAAATTCCAGCCTATGGCTATATAATGCATTTCCTATACGGTCAAGGGTTGATGTGACCGGCTAATGTGTGGCTATAATTACTTTGCATTTATCTGTTTTTATATAAAAACCAATAAATAGTTCCGGACGGAGTGACCTCTGTTTCAAAGACAATATTGTAAATTCTTGTTAATGGAATTATAATGAACCCAATAATTTGTTAAGCAACGAAAAAGAAGAAAAAAATCTATAAAACATAGCCCACCCTCAAATGAAAATTATCTTGGTGGAAGTAATATGTACTGTATTCTATTTCTTCAGATACCTATACATTATTTTAACCATCGATCTATGATGAAAACGTTTATCTTGCGTTAAAATTATCGGCCCAATTTTAGCTATGGTACAAGGGAGGTAATTATGTTGTTGCAATTTTTATTGCTATATCAAGACATACGTACTTCCAACATGTAGGAAGTGAGTAGAAAATCAACTGATAGCTTTACTTTCTTCTAAAAAGGACACGAGTGGATGTTTTAAATCGAGTGTAATGATTATTCTCCAAAATTGTTAAATCTTTTGGACTGCAAGTGCAACAGCCGCAAAAAAAAATCAGTTTTTTTCATCATTTAAGGCAACATTTCAACATACCTCCAACAATTATTGCTAATATGTATGTTCCATCGATGAAATAAACATAACACATAAATTAACACGGACCATTTAAAGTCCTATCTGTATGCCCGTCCCTTTAAATTACTGTACGGCAATTGTATACACGTACTGAAGTAGTTTCCGGAAAAGGGGACTCTTTACATCAAAGCAGCCCCTCGACCCTTGTTTGATAACCGATGCATTGAAGATAATAAGTATCAATAAAATAACGATGAATAGTTTTATATTATCATAAAGGTCAATGACTCTTGTGCCAATACTTCTTTTAGACTTGCCAAAAAAGGCGACCCATTATGACAGCGATTGATATAAAAATAAAAATAGTGACTAGATAAGGGGTCGATTGATCTACACTATAATGTGTTTGATTTAGGCGATGTACCATAATCGTATAACAATGTGTTCACCACCGCTAAAATATATACGTGCTACATTCAATGGGGTTGATTTCACGCAATAATAATAATAATAATAATAATAATAATGATGATAACCATAATAAATAACAACAGCAACAACAACAACAACAATAATAATGATAATAATTAATAACAACAACAATAATAACAACAACAACAACAACAACAACAATAATTATTATAAATAACAAAGTAATAATTATAATGATAATAATAATAATAATAATAATAATAATAATAATAATAATAATAATAATAATAATAATGATAAATACAATCAAAATGCAAATAACAAAAAAACAATAATAATATAATTCGATCTTACACTAAACTAAACAAATTTTCTTTTTATTACTTGCAAAGAAACGTTTTAAAAAGACATTAAACATAATACTGAATGAAAAGCGCGCCAAATAATAATACAATGTGACGTCATTTACGACGTCACGTCATTAAGTTGGTACCCAGTACTGTGCACGCTGGTATTTCACTGAAACAACGTAAGGGGCTTAAATTCAAAACAGTGAAATTATCAAAGTGGTAATTTCACTGTTTCAAACAGTGAAATTACCAGTTTTAAACCACTGATATATTTCTATAAACCACCGAAAAGCATGTAATAAAAAATCAAACCACTTAAGGTGCCCATTCAATAAAGTATCATTTATGAAAGTTATACAAGTAATATAAATGATATAGTTAAAAATAATAAAAATAACTAGCATTTTTCTCCTTTACTTTAAACCGCAGAATTACTACATGTACTTTCAATGTGACACTTGCTTTTATAAAAACAGTGGGGGCGGCGAGGAAGTTTGACCTTTTTTTTTATTAATTTGACCTATTTCTTAGACATTACTAACCCCGCGTGACTATCCATACCCCATTTAAATAATCGAGGTTACGTGAGTTATTGAAAGGAATTTCGATCCATTAACTCCAAATATTAAATATAATAAACTTAGTGAATCATTTATAATGTTTTGCAATGAAAGAAATAGTCACAGTTTGTATTGATGGTGAATAAAAAAATCGGGTGAATAAAAATCATGAATAAGTTTGAGCCTTGATCACATTAATAAGCTTGACGTTTGTTTTAAAGGGACTGCCCTGAGGTTTTTTGACATGACGGGACTGGAATATTTTTTCTGAGATTTGTGTACTCTGAAAGGTAACTTGTGCGCAAATTTTCAGAACACCTTTTTTCCAGAACGATAATTTCTATTGTACAAAATGACACCAAAAAAGCGTTGCAACGCTTTTTGCCCACATTGGGCAAGAAATAACACAACAAATCAATATTCAATTTAATTTTGAGTATATTTCTTCATAAGCATTTGCAGATATTTCTAAGAAGATGCTTCGCGAAGATGCTTCGCTTGGTCTTTGAAGGAATTTCAAACTTTATCTTTTTAGATTTTGTTTTGCCTCAGTGCAGCTCCTTTAATAATTATTTACTTTCGCAAGGGAAACTTACTTTATTTCATTGCCACATACTCTCTAATGGGTGTTAAAAACTTGAAGCAGAACCCGATAACGTAACATGACGTAACGTTACGTATAGTTACAGCCCTTCCAATTTCTATATCTAACTCTAGAAGCCAGTCCTTTTCCGATTTTTGCCAAAGGTGGTGAATACTTTTTATCTAGTTTTACAAAAAAAAATAATTATAAATAAATAAAAATAAAATAATTCACAAAATAGTCTTTTCGAGACGGGGAAACACGAGCCATATAAACTGTGTAACAAACATGTTTAAAGGTAACGTACAATACTGAAAAACGAGGACCCCACAGTGATCTTATAAAGTTTGATTAAGATCAGGATAGCAATTCTTGCCCGCTAATTTGATGTCATTTTTCAATGAAAAGGTTATTTCTACCTCCATTATATAAATTTTACGTCGATTTTATGACATTATAAAGATAGAATATACGGTATCCAAACGTAAATAAAGCCTCGTTTATTGGTTTTTTACGGTCATGTAATATAACAATATTTTTGATATACTTTTTACTTATAATCTGCCCCGAAATTTGTCATCTGTTGGGGGTATATATGTATCTTTGAACATAAAAATTGCATAAACTTATACGTGCAATTAAATTTACTTTCTTGGAGCCAAGCACGAAAGATTTCATAACTTTCTTAAAGTACATAAAAAAACTAGGGGCATAGTTGGAATTTTTAAGTTCAAAATATTCATATTGAGGCAGAATTGTTGTATAACAATTATAAAGGAAACCCTAAAATAGAGAGACGAAAAGATTCTTTACATTAAAAGTATCGCTAAAATGATCTCGCAACAGCTGTTTCCGTTTTCTTTTATATATTTTTTTCGTTCAATTAAAATTTGTAATATTTCAGAATGATCTAACGAGATAAAGGCATTGTCGGAGTAGAAAACAGAAATGCGTTCCTGAACATCTAATTACATTTCTCACCTTGCGTAATTTGCATGAAAAATCTACTGTCTAAAACATTTTACTTCTGTGTACTAGTCACATGTTATTGATCACATAATAAAAAATTAAAATAAAATAAATAAAAAGTTTCATGTGGAGTACTAATTATGCACCAGTCCCCAACCCCGTGCGGTAATAGCAGCGGCAAATGAGACATTCAAGCTATCTGCATACAGCTTAGGGAGGGGAATTTACCGTCTACCGTTTAAAGTTTCATCAGCCGGGCACTGCTGGTCCAAAAGTCGAAGTAGTCACTATTTATTACGCAAGAGGTCTATCGGGTGAGGGGGGGGGGGGGGGGGCTTTAGTATGGAATTTGACCGGGCTTACGTATAAAATTGTGCTCGTTCTATCGAATTCTGGATAATGCTATATCGTTACCAGGGGAATTTCTTTAAATCTAAATTGGTTTGAATAATTTTAAAATACGTTTTTTTTCTCTGGCTGAAAAGTAGTTAGCAGCAGTTAAATCAAATGCCCTAGTGCTTATTATACACCACAAATCTCTTCTCCCAGATCCCTTAATAGGGGCTGTCTGACACGCTTTGCAATTGGCATAAATTTCATTTTTATCCGTTTCCACGTAATATAAAGGATAAAGTCAGAAGACGGCCGAATGAAAAGGAAATGCTTAAGATCAAGGTACTTAAGATTGTACTAAAGTTCTTAAACTTGTCACATTTATTTGCATTCTTTCGGTGTAACACTGACATACTTTTGCACCCCGATAAAAATATGGTAATCAGCACGACGGCTTTCAGTCTGTTCGCTTTAAATCCCCTTACACAGATCATATACACAAAAATCATCTTAACCGAAACCTTTTAAATCTTTTCAGCGTTTTTTCTTCTATAAAACCATTGAGTGTTTTCATTATAATTTATTATATGGCAACTTTTTTATCAGCATTTATTTCTTTCATTCAAGTTTTTACCTTTTTTTTCGCTTTAAATTTTAAAACATGCTCATGATTTAAATCAGATGGTGACACCTGATAAAATGCGTAAGAAGCAGTCAATAAGCCCGTACTTTTTCGTGCTTGAACGAACTTTTCGTGTTTTGAGAGCAGAACAAAGTTATACCCTCGTCAAAAGCACAAAAGCCACGTCACGTTAATGACGTTGCCTTACGTTGCCGGAACCGTTTGCTACAGGTATAGAACCAGACAAAGCACGAAATCTTATAGCCAGCTAATTTTAACTTTTCATCTTGATATCTGGGACATAAGATCTTATCGTATGTCCCAGTTGATATCCTAAAATTTAATAATAGACTGGTACCAAAAATGGAAGCTGGAAACGTCCATTAAAAATTTATGCAGAGTAAAGAAAAGATGGTCATTTCGCATAATTGTTTTTAGTCTAGACACGCAAATGGTCCTAAAAATGTTGTAAACAAGACGCTGTCCTCGGTCCCTGACAAAAGTCACGTCTGTGTTAAATTCATAGGAAAGACCAATAAAATACCGCAGCTCTAAGTCAAGATCAAATGTTATCAACCGTTGACCAATGAACTGACAGGATGAATATTGGAACCAACCAATCAGATACAAGGTATTATGGACAACTAAGAATGTGCCCACCCACAACAAGAGATGTATCCCGATGCATTCTGAGAACTATTCAAATTTTCTGAGAACAGAATTCTATTCAAATTATTTACTTGTGAATGTATCTAAATAAACAATTAACAATTACATGAAAACAAACTTTTTTTTGGATAAATTTGTTCTCAAAAAGGTGACTTAACAAAGTATCAATTTTTATCTAAATGCACAAAACTAAGTCAGGGTAAAGCAGTGCGATTCAGTGACCCTAAGGATCACTAATTTGAACTAAGAAGGAAGGCAGAAGTAAACTAAAACATACTTAAAACTCATAAAATCCAAGAGGTAGATAACAAAGATAAAGGTGTAAAAACGGGGGAGATATGGGTTGTTAACTGACTGATACACATCTATCGCAAACTATTGTAAAATACTTAGACATCAATCCATCATATGCTTAACTGTACAATAACGCAGTGGCAAATACAGAGTGCGCTCAAAAGTTGTGACACCAAAATTCTAGAATGGCGTCCGGAAAAATTAATTGAGAAACTTTAATTGATTGGATGAAAATGATAATATTTGATAGCAATAAAAGCAGAGGGATTTTATATATTTAATGTTTGCAGAAGCAAGTATTAATGTCTTTTTTTCTGTAAATGCTTAATTACGCCTAACAGGTAATCAATTCCAATTAGCAAAATAATGACAAATTTACAAGCAAAAATTAATAAGCATTTATTCTTTTAACTGAAGATACAGAAGCAAGACAACTTAGAAAAGTCTACAAGATCTTCTATTTTCATTTTTTTTGGTTGGGTTTTACGTCGCACCAACACAGTAAAAGGTCATATGGCGACTTTTCAAGCTTCACTGGTGGAGGAAGGTCTCAGATGCACATTTTGCATTATTTTAGACACAAATATTGAGCATGAACTTAAAACAAAACAAAAATATCTTCCAAACAGTTTATAATACGATGAATTTAGAAATTATATTTCATTTTTTTGTAATCAAGTTCGCTAAACCAAGAATTCACTGTGTGTAAAAACATTTGGACTGTTTCTGTACATAGGCGTTAAATAGTGTCACTTATATCAAGGTCTTAAATCTGTTCCTTTAAGGGTATCAGTCACCAAAAACGAGTGTCTAAAATCCACACAATTCTTTCTGATGTATTTTGCCTTAAATGTTTTCCTTATGATAAACAGTGCTTTGACACGACAGTTAAAAAATCTATTTTCTTTGCTTGGACCATAATGTGTGTTTTGATAAAATTATGATACGAATCAGTCAAAATAATGTTCAAAGAGTTTGCCTGGTTGAGATAAAAAATAAAGTGTAAAATTTGTCTTTTACTCCATTTCAATCAAAGTGTAGATAAAAAATAATGAGTATTTAAGTCTTATTTTCACAGCAACAAAAAGGGTAATAGAATTCGAACCTTTTTGGGGAAATAAGGAATTTTATATATGAAATTGAAGATAACCATGTGATATTGATAAAAGCAAAAGCTTAACCTTTTGTGATGGTAAAAAAAAAACAACAAACAAAAAACAAAACAAACAAACAAAAAAATCTTTTTATATTACTGGTATTTTGCCATAAATCTTATCATATTGAATGACTCGTAAGTCAGCCTTCTGGACTTATTGATGATATATCACGTCAACAAGACCAATTTTAATGACCACAGTGGAGCTCGAACTCAAATATTCATTGGTTGAGAGATAGTCATGTTAATTAACTAGTTTGTTATGTAACTAGTTATTTTTTTCAATAAATAAAAGATCGTAACGTAGTTATGTAACTAGTTAACCATTTAATTAACTAGTTACGTAACTAGTTAACCTCATAAGTAACTAGTTAGTTATATGGTTATCTGGTGGCAGAAATATGCCACCATAGAATTCAAATGAGGATAAAAGAAGTACAAAATGCTTACATTAAATTTTATACTGTGAACAAATCACCTACGATATCTGATGATATAACTTTGAAAAACGAGAATTTAATTGAATATCTTTAAACTATTCATGGTTACGTGGATGAGTCATATTCAGTCTTTCCATAAAAATAATTCCATTTTATTTAATTTACAGCCTTCATTACCTTATTTTTACCTACCACTTACATATATCACACAGCCACAAAGACATACCTTTATGTATACAGTACTTCAGTAAGAGCAATATCAGCGTAAAGTGACGAGCAAAAATTTCTCATCAAAGTCTATTAAAATTCTTTAATTTATCTAGAAGCTTTCAAAATTCGCATTAAAGGCAGGTATTTAGTTATTATATACCTATTACAACTCGAAATCAAAGCAAAAGTAATCTAAACCAACGGAAGTAGCGATGATAGTTTTGCCCGACAAATCATAGTCCGTGATGTTATCAGGCCAGGGTATGAATACAAGGTTGTCCTATCTTTTGGTATGTGTTGTACAAATATATGTTTTTTTGTCATCAAGGTATGTCACCTCTGCACGCTGTTTAATCTAGATTATATATGTATGATATTTAAACATCATAAAGAAAAATGTTGTAATAAGGAAAATGTTGTAACAAGGAAAATGTTTTATCACCTGAGAATATTGATGGACGATCAATTAAAAAGAAGTAATTTCAAATAATAATATACGAGTAATAAATAGAAACACATTAAAAAGATATTTGTCACTTTATTATTAAATCTGTAAGTCAGAGATAGAGGTGATTATAGTTTCTGCAACCCCATCATAGGTTAATTTAATTTTCACATTCCCCACTTTCTCATAGGTCAATTTCAATTCCCCCCCACTCTCTAATAAGCCCATTTCATTTCACTTTCCCCGCTCTCTTATAGGTAAATTTCAATTCCCCCACTCTCTAATAAGCCAGTTTCGTTTCCACTTCCCCACTCCTTATATCCCTTTCTCCTCTCTATCATAGGCCAATTCCATTTCCCCCACTCTTAGGTCAATTTCATTTTCCCCACCCTCTTAAAGGCCAGCTTCATTTTTCCAATTCTTTCATAAACCGATTTCATTTTCTGTTACTCTTGCAAAGGTTATTTAATTTATGGAATACAGGGGCTGTAACTCTTGCATAGGTAGTTTAATTAATGGAATACAGGGGCTTTAACTCTTGTATAGGGAGTTTAATTATTAGAACACAGGTATTGTAACTATTGCATAGGTAGTTTAATTTATGAAATACAGGGGCTGTAACTCTTGCATACGTAGTTTAATTTATGAAATACATGGGCTGTAACTCTAACATAAGTAAGTTCATTTATGGAATACAGGGGCTGTAACTCTTGCATATATAATTTATTTAATTAATCTATGGAATACAGGGGCTGTAATTCTTGCAAAGGCAGTTTAATTTATGAAATACAGGGGCTGTAATTCTTGCAGAGGTAGTTTAAATGATGGAATACAGGGACTCTAACTCTTGCATAGGTAATTTTATTCATTGAATAAGGGCTGTAACTCTTGCATTGATAGTTTATCAAGTACAGGTGCTGTAACTCTTGCATAGGTAGTTTAATTCATTGAACACAGGGGCTGTAACTCTTTTGTAAGGTAGTTTAATTCATTAAATACAGGGGCTGTAACTCTTGCATATATAGTTTAATTTATGGAATACAGGGGCTGCAATTCTTGCATAGGTAGTTTAATTAATGGAATGCAAGGGATGTAACTCTTGCATAATTGCAGTATATTCATCTTAATGAGAACAAATGCAGGTAGACAACACAAGAATATCAAAATTTTCATCAGTATCAAATAAGTAACTACATTAAGAAGGTTTGCTAATTTTATTTAGAAAACTTTGAATAAATTAACACTGAATTACCAAGGTTGGTTTTCAACAAAAGATCAACCCTATATCATACATAAATGTAAAAATAAGACAGTTGCTGACAAATTGATATTTTCAACAAAAAATAAATCACAAGTAAACTCATGTGATGAATTGGGATGACAAAATAACATGCCTTTAATCTATGGACATATAAAAATGTATCTGAAACATTTTCCAAGAAAAAAATAAAACTTAATATTTTGCAATGTCATCAAAAAAGAAATCCATTTAAAACATTTGTTAACCTTGTCAAATGTAACTTTTAACACTTCAAATGTAACAAAAATAATTTGATGATCGATTTATTTAAAAAATTGTAAATCATTCAATCTAAATTGAATTGACAATTTATAGTTTTTAACTAGCTTTTGCATATTTAGGAGTGCACAGTTAAGTGCGGTTTTAATCTTTAAAACAAAACAGATAAATATCAAAATTCCTTAAAACCAAGCAGATTCTTGTAAAGATTTGTTTGTGGTTATGTCACACAAAATTTTTTAACCATGTTACAATGATAAATTTTTTCTGACATTCATAAAGAACAAAAACTGTTTTGTTTCAGAATTTCAAAATAGTCACGTTCTGCATTAATACTGATAAACAAACAATTTTTCAAAGGATTGTTCATTGGATTAGAATATATTACCCACATAAAAGTCATGTGACAGCTTCCTATAAATAGTACTGGTGTTATAAGACCAATGGCAAGTTCAACATAAAAGGTCAGTTATCTGAAAATGACACAGCTTATGCATTCATCATTGAAAAAGGGCTGTAACTCTTAAGTTAATACTGATTTATTTTAGTTCTATTGTGTTGGAAAATATAAGCTTATAGAAACACTTGAATCAATTTCTGGAACCAACCAGCACTAAGCTAATGAGTGTAAAGTTTCTTGCTCACTGATAAACAAGCACTTGTCCCTGACAGGGTTTGAACCAACGTAACCAGCAATCCTAACATTACTAGCCTGACTGTTAACCACTTGGCCATACCGCCTCTCATAAAGATAATGGAGAAAAAAAGTTGGAAAATAGGGAAATAATGCCCCTTGATTCTGTACAAAGACTTAAAGAAAATGATTTTGTGAAAATCCATGGAAGAGTTATGTTCTCTTGCCATCAAGTCAAGTTGATTATGAAATGTTTCACAGAAATATTTCTATACAAAAACATAACCAAATTTAAAGTCAAAGAACTTGCTTGCATAGGGACTGTCCATGAATACAAGGGTGTATAATTTAGTAATGTTGGAGTTATGGGTCTTTGAAAATGACATACAAATATGATTCCAAACTTAAATGTGAGGACACTTTCAGAGGGGGAGGAGAAATTTAGAAAGTGGAATTCAAAACCTTAACAGATTTAGCACCAATGCTGATGACAGGGCCAGCAGGATAGCTCCACTGTTTTCAAATACTGATGTAATAATCATGATAATGAAATAATTATATTTGTATAAGCATCTGTAGTAAAAAATCAAATCATGTACATGTGTACTTTCATTTTTCAAGAGAAATCATTGTGTGGGCTTGACCTCTTTAATAAAAGTGTCACTTCCTTTTATTTAAGTTACTTAAGTAAAAGATTTTATTTCTAGATTGTAATATTTGTGATTAAATTCAAGAGGAGAAGAAATTTTTGTATTATTTGTATATCAACATCCAGAATTCAGGCCAATTGTGACAATATAGAATACTTTACAAATTACTTCCCCTGACCACTATTTTAAGGGTAATTCCACACCCCCCCACTCCTTGCCTCCAGCTTTTTTATTTTAGTTAAAAACAGTTCTATTATCTTGATGTTAGCTGATATAACAAACTTTTTTGATATTGGTGTTATTATAATAATATTCTTCTCAAACTTTATTATATTGTTTTTCTCTATTAAAAAATAGGGTACTATAAATAACGGCATTATGCCACATGATTGGATCAATTCAGGTAATTGAAAATCAGGAAATACTATTAATTTATACATCGTGTAACTCGTGTTCAGACAGATTAGTAAAAAATCCCTGTTTTGCATTTTGCACTTTGAATTAGGGAAATACAGCAAAAAATAATTCACAGTGCTATTTCTTTTTGAGTTTTTAAAGGACAATAAAAATTTTGGTATCTACTGTATTTAAACTCGATAAACAACAACAGTTAAAAAGCTTATCAGACTGACAGACTACCAGATTTAAACTTTGATGTTTAAAGATAACTGACCAATTAACAATTCTTATTGTCACCTTTTCAATTTTTTTTCTCTTGTACTGCACTGTTACTGTTTCTCTTCTCTACAGTTTCTTAATGAAAAAGATAACATTATAATAAAACTTAGTCAAAATATATTGACGTGCCAAAGCTTGATTCTGAGATATTTTTGTTCTGGGGCAGAATCTCGCTTTTAGAGGCGAGATATTGCCCAGACATAAAAAAAGCACAAAATCTCGTCGCACAGTACAATTAGTTGGACTATAATAAGACTATCAGTTGTGTTTTTCTGCCTCCTTACATACTTACAATGTAAACTATTTCACCTCACGAGACCTTTATATACTTATAAAATATCATCACTTTCCGCACTTTAGACGAGAATTTATGTCCGACCATAAAAATTATTCAGTTTTTGCTCAAGTTTAGGCAATTACTGTCGGAAAGCTTATTTTACGCGACCCATCATCAAATAACTGACCACTTAAGATGCTATCATATTTAATAATATCTTAACCAATCATATTTGGTGACGTTCTTTTTATCTCTACTATCAGTAAATACAACATGCCGGCCCTGTCACCTTTTCATTAATCCCCAAATCTTTGGGCAATAAATTATCATCTTTTTAAAAACATGCTTCCTCACCCTTAATTAGGTCAGTTATTTATGAATTTTAACAATCTGAAAATGTGTTACAATACCTTTCACTTAACATATATCTCCATATAAAATATTTTTAGTATTTTGAAAATTACACCTTAACTGATCCCTGATTTCAGGTCATAATTGGTTACCTGTCACAAGTTTAATCTATATCTG
Organism: Ruditapes philippinarum; assembly: GCF_026571515.1. Classification (NCBI taxonomy): domain Eukaryota; kingdom Metazoa; phylum Mollusca; class Bivalvia; order Venerida; family Veneridae; genus Ruditapes; species Ruditapes philippinarum. Next base: position 330,173 of record NW_026865153.1, read on the forward strand.
GTCTTCTGATGTATTCGGCCATATTTCATGGACTCAGTTATTTTATTATTTAAATACATGTTGATTACATGTCATACATAAATTTATAAAAAAAAAATCATCAATCATTCATAAATTATCTAAGTATCATTTGATACATTTGCGATATCTTTTTTCCAGCTAGATGACATTTGTTGCTTTGGGAGACTGACCATAATGAAGTTTTGTTACAGTGTCCACTTTTGCCTTTTAATCTTTTTGTTCAGAATGGTATCACCTGAGAACTTCTGTAACATTGTGGCATATTGCCGGCTTGGTGCGAGAAAGTTGTATCTGCTTTTTCTTGTAATATGAGTTACAGCCATGATGCACAAAGCCCTCCATAAAATAAACTTTGATAATGTCAATTTCAAAAATCTGTGCAATTAAATGAGGAAATTACAAAAGAGTGGTCAACTGTTAAATCTTAATTCATAATTTACAAGTCAACTAGACATCCTGCCTTATCATACTACCCAGTACATTGTATCCTCCAAGATCAGCTGCCACATCAGCCAATGCATAAATTTGAAAATTTCTCTTAAAATGATGAAATCTGGTTATGTCCAGATTGAAAGATGGACAAGTCCATTTAAGATATTTAACATGGTAAGGAATTATCATGTGCACCACATACCATCACAGCATACAGAAAACTTAGTCCCAAACCATCTCTCCCTCTTTTCCTATTCCAATTTTTGAAGCACATCTTCCATTCCTGACCCCACCATGGTTTTACACTATATCCTTGATATTCTTGCAATTCTTACAATCACCTGGACAGGTTTTGCAAAAACTACAAGGGGACCAACCTTTCACTCAACCAGAAACACCTCTAGAAACTCTTCTTGTGTTGCTTGCACTGTCTCCATCCCTTCTTTGTCTTTTCTTCCCTTATAGTGAACATTGAATAGTTCAAACCAAACATTTTTCCTATGTCTTATGGAAAACTTTTTTTTTTGTCAATCATCTCATAATATTGACCATTCCCATGATTTGATCATTTTCCATGTTTGTTTTATCGTCTGAATCACTAACTATTCCTTCCATATGTTCTTCATCATCCCTAATGTCATCCTCATCGTCATCGTGTATATCATCTTCATCCATTGTTGTTTCCTCTTCTTCCTCTTCTCCTTCAGTGTAATTAACATCATCAACTTCATTTTTATACATTAATTCTGCTCTATCATTATCAACACTCACTGTTTTATATAAATCCAACACCGGTCTAACTTCGTTGCCTTATGATTTTTGTCCCTACTTCATCACTTATTCATCATTCTGAAGTTTTCAACATTTCATCATCGCTGACTGTATCAATGATCTGTCCTGAGACATGCGGAGCTCGAAAAAAGACAAATTCTGAAGGCGTATGATTGGTTGTGAACTGCACTAATCTGTTCATCAGCAGTGAATACTATCCTAAATACTTAACAAAAGGTAAAATTGTACTGTAAGTGATACGAATGAAACATTTTCAAATTATCAGAAAAACCCCACTTCTGCACTGGAAAGCATATCTTTGCCTCATTTTTTAAATGGTCCATCCTAGAATGCAGAGGTAACCTAGTAATTGCCCTTCTGCAAATAGGAATATTGTCAGCCATTTTGGCACCTTGATATCAAAACAGAACCACCACACTGACCCAGCAGCACAGGGACTTACATAGCTCTTTTTCCCAATTTTTTCTATAGGTTCGGTGTGTGAGGGATTACAAATTACTAGTGCATAACATAATGATACATGCCGAAATGGTACAGTTCCTTCCTGACATAATAATATTTAATCTATCTCATATGTCTATACTTCATAACTATTGTGTGAATTATCTCCCTTTAAAATAATCTGTTTTATAAATAGATCCTGTGATGTCATTTAATCAGTATTATTACTCCGTAAATCAGCACTATATTTAATACTGGGTAATTGCAATGGGCCTGCTGACAGCAACTGTTTCTTCCCATGCGGCCAGTGCAGAACAAGAACAGCCATTGAATGACAGTCTGCACTGTAAATTTCCCTTTTAGTTATTTCTATATTGAAAGATGGACAAATCTATTTAAGATATGCATATTAAGGCCTGGCCTATGTAAGAGATTTACAATACATTTTGCACACTGTAAGAAGCCAGGGACCTGCTGGTTAATTGAACTATTGCTATTATGCACTATTCGCTAAACGAAATAATTATTTACTTGCATTTTTGTGGAGGAATCACTCATTTCATGTTACCAGGAACATATTCTGTGACAATGGCTTTCTTTGAAAATAAACTGTAGGAGATTAAGCGCTCAAAAACAAGACGCATAAAGAGACCCGGTCTTACGACCTTAAAACAAACAAAGGACATTTACATTATGACGTCACAAATATTTGCATGATTTTAAACCTGAACCAAAAATAAACCTTGTTAATAACTCTCATATGACCGGCACAGAATGTTGCCCTGAAATAGAGGCGTATTGGCAACAAGTTATTTTCTCCGCAATTTTAGTGTGATTAAAATCGGTTAACTGTCACCAATACATTGTGCTACAATGAGACAACTCATTCATCAATTTTAACACCTTTCGTCTTTTAAAATTGTCGTCATTATTTATGTTCATGAAAGTGCACTACCATCATTTTACAGACTGCGTACATTCTAATGACATAATTTTCTCTTGCATTAAGTTAAGAACTAAATTATATGTTAAATCTATATATGGTGACCTTTTAAACCTCAAGTGTTTATAAAGTTATAATTTACTAGTAATTCTATTGGTGCCCAAGCAATATGCATAGGACCAACTTCATTTGTGACTAGCTGCTTAACATGTTATACCTTTTGAAGAGTAACAGCCATTATGATTTGCTGGTACTGAGTAAATAGTTATAATCATTACAAAGTCTGCACATCATTACTGACCTGTGAAACCTGTATACTGCTACCATTTAATTTCAGCATTCTGATACCTAAATTCCGCAAATGAACAATGAACAGTTAAAATATTGAAAGCAAGACAAAAGCATCTTATAAACTAAGCATGACAATGTCATTTGCTCAATTGCTTACCATATATGTTAAATTGCTCACTATAATGCTCAAATGCTCACTATAACACTCAATTGCTTACTAAAAATAATAAACCTCAACTGCTCACCATATGCCAAACTTCTCACCATAATGCTCAATTGATCAAATATGCTCAACTGCAAAACATTTTCTCAATTGCTCATGATGAAACTAAATGATAGCATTATGAAAATATTCATAAAGATCAAATTGTCAGAGGCTCAAATTTCTAATTTTCATAAGAAAACCGATTACTCCCTATAGAGCATTGCATAGTCAGACCCAATGTCCAGTTAAATCTGTGCTGTTTATAAATAATCAAACTGTAGATTAATATAACATGCAAAATTAACAAGCATGTAATAGAAAGGCATTGATAATCATTATTCAGCTTGACAATCCTTCTTGCAATGACAATAACATAAACACAGATGAACTTGAAACATTATAATATATACACCCAGTAACCACAAACCGTCTTATTACGTACGTAACAATGTGACACTCAAATATGCAGAGTATTTTGCTATTTGAAAATTTTTTTTGTGCATGTTTTCAAATACAATGATGCTTCCTATTTCAGTAAACACAATTGTTGTCACATGCCGATGAACCCAAGCAAACAAGTTCAAATATTCAATAAGACAATGCAAATCGTTAAGTACAATACAAATTGAAATATGGCGGCAAATGAGTATTGTCTTAAGTACAGCATTTTTATCATGCCTGATTTTTAAGTTAGCCGATAACCTTCACATGAAACACTAAAGGCAGGATGCATGCTTAATAAAGAAAACCAACAAATAAATGGCTGAAAGTGAACATTTGAACTTTCATTGACAAAACCATCCAATCCCGAAATCAAAGAATGCCACAACATCGTCAGAAACTTGCGTAAACAATGAAATCGGTAAGCGTGTAACATTAGTATTTTTCAGCACGACTACCCATCATTTCGTTCTTTTATATTCCGATAACAGAAAATGAACATGGATTCACAGGCCCGTCAAACACCAATGATGTAAAACAGTGCACAATGATCGGAACCCTTCAACCAGAGATAGTTCTTAAGTAAAAAGGGCGCGTCTTAATTGGCGCTCTTTTACATATTGTTTACCATATTTTTAAAGATCACTAGCCACTGATTGTTACAGCATTGTTCATCTTTTTAAACCAAAAATTAGTCAAACACAAAACAGATAACATTGAAACAATAGAAAGTAAATGAATCCATCTGAAAGGCAACAAAGTAGGGAAAACGAATCTTTAGGTGATCGATTACCTGAAAAATATGAAACGCTTTTGTTCCCTTAAGGAATTGCTGATTGCTATCTTAGTTTAAGATACCCGCCATAGATTAAAACCTCTGAAAACAACAGTTGTGCAAGGTAAAGATAAACGTACATTATTCTACTGATGACAATAACATTAAAGACGGTACAACAAAAGAGAAAGTTAATAACATTAGAAAACAAGTCTCGCAGCAATAACATCCATTGTTCAACACAGAAATTCACCTTTCTGCCTTTTAAACATCTTTTCTTTAAGGGACACTCATCACTGAGATTAAGGTCTATTCTTACAAAATAGTTTCACTATCTAACTAATAGCTTTGTTAACCGAAACAAAAGACCGAGATAACAAAAGTCATAGGACTGCAGAGATTTTTTTTTTCCTGCTGAATAAGCAAAAATTTCATTTTTATCTCCATGGCTTTATCAGTAAAGTAAGGTGTTCTAATGCAGTATTTCCTGCTCTGGGCCATTCCCTTGAACATGTTACGCAATAGTTTTATCTCATCCTTAAACTGATTTTAATTTTTTGTTTATTTCCTATATCTGCCTGTTGCCATCCGTAAATATGTTGGGCAATGATAGTTTATCTATGAAGAAAAAAAGGGGGAGAAAATGTTTAAATCATGCGTATGACCTTGTAACCTATGCACAATATTTGCATATCTTTCAGACACATTTCCAGACTTGGGTTCCTCATACCCATAGCAACAGAAGAACCATAAACTATGAAATCAGGATTTATTTTTTGGAGAGAATTCTTGTGAATCAAGCAAAAGCAGAAAAACATCTTTATCCCCCTTCAAAGATTATTTTCTTTTTCAAAGAAAAACTAATATCTTAGGTTATCAATGAAAAACCCCAAGTCTGCTTCCGGTAGCATATTCTACCCATGCTTGAAAGTGCAGACCAAGATGTTTAACCATCCAAACTGTGCTATTCAGTCAGGACATATATTTATTTGGAAATTTTCCCTTAATATAATGAATGGTTTTGTCCAGATTGAAGGATGGATGAGTCCATTTCAGATATTTAGCAAGGTCAGGGTAAAACCACTGTGCTTTTTTAATAAACAAATTCATCACAATAATGAGACAGGCTCACCAGCCAGGTATCTTCAAAACAAAAACAGCTGCCGCTTATAAAAAGTTCATAACACTGCACTTTCAAAAAATTGTCATAAAACCAATGTCCGAAACTGACCAGAGTTGACACATTAGTCATATAGATCAAAGTAACTGAGTCATTCATTATCTTAAATTTACATCCCCATAATGAGCCTGGGAAAATAGGAGTTTCATTCATGAAGAAAAGAAAAGAATTTGAACCAGTGAACTTATTCAATGGAAACCACATTAAGACAATGGGACTGGATAGAATTACATAGTGACATGTAATTAGTAATTAGTTATCATTTATTAGCCATCAAAAAACAAGTTCTTTGTAAGTTCATACATAGATATTTGTATTCAACAACTTTACATTGTGCACAAATGCCAGTGACAAGTTAAAAAAGCAATCATTTCATTGGTAATTTTTCTAAACAATATAACCAATCAAATGCCACAAAGCTGGATTAAAGCTATAGTACTCCCCATCTGATTGGTTGTTCTGCAAGCATAGCAAAAAAACTGGCCAATGACAAGGCTATTACTGAAAATATAAGTTTTTAACAAAACTCCTATTAAGCCACACTGTGAGATTTCTGATGCATATATACACAATCAATTTAAGTTAAATAATGGAAAATAAAACTCTTTAAATTAGAAAACAGAAAAGGTATGCGTATGTATCAATTTAACTTCATCAGTGTATTTAAATCAGTACAAGGACAGTATCATCACAGGCATAAATATAACGAACGAAGAAACTTTTCCCCCAGAGTTCAACGAAATGAATTTCAATAAAAAATAGTCTACGCCGATACCTAACGTCGGCACAGTTTCCTGTCATTACCACAAAAATTCTACAAATTGAAAGTGAATATGCATAACTTCTCATAATTAACTGATTTTTTTCACCTCCAAACTGTCCTTGCTAAGCTATTCGAGGCATGCGTTTAAATCACTGTTTAAAACCGACTTAATCCCAAATCTTCAAACAAAATTTTTACAGTCTTAATGTCATCCGTCCCTTTGCTTTAAGCATTCTTCTTTTCTTTATTTTTCTTTTAAATAAAAATAATGCTTTGAGACAATTACCGTGATCATGTAAAATTATCATTATTTCGATGTGTTTGAAGTCATAAAAGGGGCAAAAGGTTTAGCTTATTACCTATTGAACACATCTTAAAGCTAATCTTGTTTTCTGCATCATAAAGCCTGATAAACACTGTCCAATACGTGTCAAAAGAAACATTATCCGTTATATTTTATCAATCATAAGCCCTTTAAAGTACCTGGGTACACTTGTGTCACATTTTTGACAAAGCTAAAACGATATTCTCAGCTTAAAGCCGAGGACCCTAATAATTCAATGCCCAAAAAGGGAACCAGATCCTTACATCAATGTCAATAGGGAACCGTTATCTAGTTGATAAGGGTGCCGAATCAGCATTTCATATCTTTATTCATTAAAAATATGACACCTGTCTACTTAAAGGGAAGCCCATTTAACATATTACAATTCCAATGACACACCAACCATCTCCTAATTAAAAATCTTATCTTTTAAAACATTCAAAAACACATATACATAATTGATATCCAATCAAATCAAGTTTTGATACCTTTAAACCCCTTTGTTTATCAATCTTCATTATCTGAAATCAATTAAAGGGCCAATTAAACACCCGATCAAACAATTAAATGGATTCAGAATGCACCTAGAAGATCCCCTAATGTCACAAAGTTCAAAAGATTTGACTTCCAGCTCCCTGATAAATTTGTCATACCTTTTATAGGGTTCATGGGAACCGTCCAGCAACATAAAACAAACGTTTAACTATTCCTTTAATCAGCTAAATAAGTGTTTTCAGCCCAGTGATGCAATTGTGTTATATTTATATGGATCAAAAAAGTGTTTAAAGACCGTTTTAATCAATGTTGATTAAATGCTTGATTCTGGATCTATTGTTCTTAAAACCTGCTGACAAAGCAGCTGAATCACACTGATGTGTGTACTAGCAACCTTGGCTCTTTAATTAATGACTAACTTTTTGCAAAATTAAAGAAAAATTTTGAGAGAAAAAATAGAGACATGTTTTCAGTTTGCCTTTGGAAGACTTAGATGCTTTGGAATTAGGAATTGCTTTTTCACTTTGTCTTTACTCTCCAAAGTACTGAACAATTTATAAAATATTAAGGATGTCTCGGCAAAAATTAATACTGCATGTAATTGTTGTCAAAAAAAGATTATCATATCATCTTCATTATATCTATTCATATTTATTCTATTAGTTAAGTTTTACATAATTTGCAGCAAAAGAATGTTAATTGGTCAAAAGATACTGAATATGCCAAAAGAAAGTGAATTATGGCAAGAGAAAGTGAAATTTGACCAAAAATAAAAATTTTGAAAAAAAAGAAGAAAAATTATATTTTGAAAAAATAAAAATTTAAAAAAAAGGACATAATATCTATCTGGTTAATAGGAGATGATGACCCCTGAATGTCATAAATACAGAGAAAAATATAATCTTTTTCCCACACTAGAAATTAATACATTGAATGACTCAATGGTGGTCTATCCTACACACATATAATTATCTTCTATATAAGTTAATATCTTCTTTTTCAGTGCAGTTTTTATACTGTTTCGAGTGATGGGTCATCTACGTTTATTGCACACTTTTACACCTTTACCATATAAAACTAATTTTTCTCCAAACATTTTGACAAGTGACCCCAGAATTTCCCCTGACCTACAGTAACCCGATAAAATTCCAACATTCAGTCAGCCCGTCTGAAAGGCAACTATTAACGTACATAAATAAAAGTAAATAGAAAAATATTTATCAAATTATTGAACATTTTGTACAAAAGATATTCATAAAATGTTTTTAAATGACCACAAACAATGGCGGATAATGTGAGACCATACGGGAACGTGCCTCGCTGGTGATTTCTTTTATATGTACCATTATCTCGGTGTAAGCTTTCAAAGATGCACTGTACAATAGTGTCAAGCGTACTCCGGGGTGAACGTCGATGATTTTTGACCCCTTATGATCGTACCAATGACCAACTTATTACCAATACATGCTCAGTCAGTTACTCATATTTGAAACTTAAATCTTAAAAAAATCAGAATTTCTTTTCATCCAAGTAATGAAAATATATTTAATAACTAAATAGAGGATATTGAATGAGTAGTGTAGGTTCATTACTGAATCTATTGTACTCGTTGAATAAAATATTATCATGCAGACAGGCTCACAAAATATTTTTTCATTCAATGAGTTCAATAGAGTCAGTAATGAACCTACATGAATATAATATTCTATTTATCACATAGCTTAAATGAGAATTAAAGAATCATTTTTCATTGACGCACTAACATTAAGCGTCATATCTTTTCACTGTGTTTTTGTAACAATTATATGACGTCACATCAAAATAATGCAAAAACGACAAAAAAAAAAACCTCTAGAAATATAGACCTGTAAACCAAATGTGTGTCTTCAGCACATACATAATTTATAAATGTTATATTTTTTGAAAGACTTAAACCTTTAAAGTACTTTATAAAGCACCATGCTCAAAAAAGGGCATTTACTCTTCATAAAATGCTTATTAATTATTTCCCTTGACTATTTTGAAACAACAAGAACAGGAACACAATTTCTAAACATACTATAAGTATCATATTAAGCAATATTTTCTTGCAGTTTAATGATTTAAGTTTAGTAATTTTAATAGATCATGCTCTTTATTTTATATATTAAACCAACCAATCATAAAAATACATAACATATGTAATGTTTATATATATTTAAACATTTTTATCATCTTCTTATGAAGACAAAACTTTTAAAGCAAAGTAAGGTGTTTAATCTTGAATGAGACTAAGTACAAACTCCTTTACCAAAAAGAACGTTACTCTACAAGCAACAATATCGATCTCCCGTTGACCTACATGCAAGTTCGATTCTCAGAAACCCATGTCGTAATTATTAATATGTTCATGTGTTTGCCACTAGTATATTGAGCAAGGCAAGACCAGCCTCTGGAAAAAGATCTCTATCGATAATAGAAGGGCCAGTGTGGGGTAGTGTCAAATACACAAATTAAGAACTGGTGAAAATTAATTTGCATAATTAATCAATTTTACCAAAAACATAATCCTATATAGAATATATTCCCGTTTTAGATATGAAATTTGATATCATTTTAAAACATTCCATGCATCAAATGTAATTCATATTCCCACCGATTTCAATAAAGTTATCAACTATATAACATGATACAATTTGTTACTCCATTCGCTGTGTCATCATTTACCTTTCATTTATTTAAAAAAATCAGATTTATGAAGCCCAAAGTTGTGCAAACCAAAAACACAATGGTCTAAAAAGTGGACAAAACATTTCACATTTCTGTATAATGTATAATATTAAATACTTTAACCATTATCAAGGTCATTAAACAAGGATTCTATGAATATTAAATACTTGGATCAGGGTCAAGGTCATTTTTCATATTTGACCGAGATTGAAACAAAAAGCCGCACTACAACCAGAAGATCAGTGCAATACCCAATGACATTCCACTGCTTTGTCTGAATACGGACGGACAGCTTGACAGCTAGATGGGCGATCAATGCTTGAGTAGTGGGGGCATAAATTAGCATTTCATTCTATTAGAAAACAGTCAACTAAAATCTTTGATAAAACATAAATGCATTTTCCAATCTATGAGAATAAAAACTCTTATTATTCTTTAATAATGAATTTCTGTAGCTAAAACTCAAACTCAAATTTCAAAAACTTATCATTCTCTTAGTTTGTCTAAAACTTGACCTTGACCTTATACTGCAAAACTTTGACCATGACCTTGCAATGCAGAAACTCTATCATGTCCTTTCTTTTTAATTTGCATTTCACTTTTACAAATTGTCTAAGATATATAAGGTCTACTTTTGCACATTCTGACCTATTTTTAGTAATTTCATAGATCTTAATTAAGTGCCGTTTACAGTGCATCAAATTCTTTCTTTGTTCACTTGACAATATCTTTCATGTTAAAACATTTATAAAATTTTGTTTGAAAATAAACATGAACCTGAAGGCATCATGCTTTAAAGTCCCGCCATCGTCAAATCACTGTATCAAAATCATGCGCGCAAAAGTACAGTTGGATACAAAAATTCTATCACCTAAAATATGTAAATTAATATGAAAATGGCAAAAAGTGTCACATGGGCCACAGGATGTTGCGCAAGGAGTGGAAATTAAGATTAGTAAAAATGGTATAAAAAAAAATAGTCAAACGAAACTCTTCCTGGATATGGTATGTGAGATAAATTAGAAATAAAACTGTTTACTTCAAATTCCCATGAAACCTTGGTCACAAGTTATCCAGTTACAAAACCACAAAAATCTTTTTCATTTCTATCTATTCTATAATTAAACTTTAATGATATTAATTTACCCCATTACATACAAAGTTTCAATTTCAATACAATGCCCATAACAGCTTATATTGTCATTCAAGTATCAAAATAATTGTAAAAATTCCTGGAATCGCCCATTCACCTGCTTATTCAAAAAAATTTTTTTTGGGGGGGAAATTGACTCCTTCCTGAACAATAGAGCTAATGTTTCTTTTTAATGAGAAATATACTGTATATTGTTTACCCCATAGGAGCCTACATATAGGCTTCGAGCTTCTTACATGAAGATAGTATTTCAATTATATAATATTATATTAGGTAACCTGTCAAAAAACATGGTGGATGGCATGCCCCATAGGTGCCCCTTTTTAGATCTTTTGTCATCCATTTTGTTATCATATGGTATCAAATTCTCCATTCTGATTGGCTTACAGCTGGCGGCGTACAGCTTTGTGCAGGCTGTGTGTGGATGGCTAGAAAAAAGTGAGGCAAATACCCAACTAAACGGCAATTTTTTTTTGGAAATGCTCATACTTGTTTATAATGGCCAACCTACATTAACATATTGCTTGGAAAGGACAAAAAAGAGACAGTTTACAAAAACTCATTGAAAGCAGTAAGAAAGAACCAAAAACATGGTAACAATGTTTGCAATCTGACTCAAGTTCACATCTGCTTATTTCTTCCATGTAGAACTGATGACCATCGTACACTGTTTCGCCTTCTTTATAATTCGGATTGCTGGAGAAAGCTTTCCTTTAAATTAGAATCTGCATCACTTTGAAAATAATGAAAGCTCGCCAATCATTGGATGTTTGAAAGACCACAAGAAGATGAATACTAAAGCGTAGCGTTATTTGGGAGCTGATTTTAATCAGATTGCAAAGTTAGCAATGTAATGACATTTACTGAAAAGACAAATGAGCCGCGTCACGACAAAACCAACATAGTGCGTTTGCGACCAGCATGGATCCAGACCAGCCTGTGCATTTCTCTACTTGTAATAGAGTTGGTAAGCTGACAGCATGGATCCTGATAAGACTACGCGGATGCGCAGGATGGTCTGGATCCATGCTGGTCGCAAACCCATTATGTTGGTTTTGTGGTGACCCGGCTCAAATAATGGCTAATTTCTGGCAAAAAGCAAATGCAAGAAACTTTGATTGCAATGCTCCCATGAAATACTAGTACCTTTAATGGTCTTGTTCATTTTTCAAACAGACATATCTTTTCATCATTTTTAGGAAATATTTCAAAATACTGCAAAAATTCTATTTATAGCCTTCATATTTATAGCCCATCCCTTTCATAACGCACATCACCTGCTTTGAGTAAAATTGAGATAACATTTACAATTCAAGTTTCATTATGATAATTTTAGACTGACTAGCGACATTGCAGACCATGATCAGATGGCACGGATGATCTGGCTCTAATCTTAGTCTGCACTGGTTGCATGGGTTTATTCAGTTGAACGTCTGCAGGCCGAGTTAAAAGCAAAATAAGCAAAATTTGCAAAAAGATGAGATTCTTACACAAAATTTTTATATGGTAAAATAACTCCCACACAAAATATATAAAGTTTCAAACTTTAAATTTTCCTGCTAATTGCAATTAAATTAAACTACATCTTTTTCTTCCTGGTGAATAAGCAATGCACTTGAAATTTGTCTATGTTCGCTATTTAAGAATGTCTTAATTACAGTGCCTTTTTTTCTTTAATTCCTTCAAAAAAAGTCACCCTTTAACCTCACGTTGACTTGCCAACATGCTTTTCACCCATTTGTAAACAAAAACCTAATAACATAAAAATTTAATAATGCAAATTATACACGTTTTTATACCTTTCCTTTGAAGACATCTATCTTTTTGAAAAACATGCCTTTAAGTTTACTAAAATGACAGTAAAAAAGAGAAATTGAAGCGAAAAGTAGGGCATTTAAATAAAGATGTGACTCATTTCATTGAAATTTCACAAAAATAGATAAAGGATGATTTTGTAAACTTAAATACAGATGCATTGCCTGGGAAACTATAAGCAAAATTGTGTTTGTGACAGTATATAAATGAATACAATAATCTTAAAATCTGATTGGCTGGAAATTTCATATTTCAAACATAAGCCGCAGTCTGGTTACTTTTTTCTTCTTTTTTTTTTCTTCATTTTTTTTTTAGCTATAAAATTAATACAAGTATTGAATTCTCATATTTCTTAATAACAGCGATTATCATTGGTTTGCAGTAATGTTACTGAATTTAAGTTATATCTTACCACTTAACTAACCCATTACTTCATGAGCATTTTGTGAAAAATGGCTGTTTTCATTGAAAACTCTTCCGTTACAAGTTCAAATTGCTATAAAACTATAAAAACTGCTTCAATACTAATCAAACTTGGCACAAATGTTGACTGGACCATTGCCTTTGTAACAACATGCTCAGGCTTAAATTTCCTGTTACCATGGCAACGAGGGGACATCTCAAAATTGCCAAAAATCACTATTTTGCGTTGATTTTTTCCATCAAAATTGATTTCAAAGTGCTGCAACTTCTCAATGGATTGAGATAGAGTCAAATGCTTTTCAGCGTTGGTTACACATTACCTTGTGATCAATCTGGGGTCATTTTTAGCCTCTAACATGTCCAAAATTTTCTTGGCGATGAGGGGAACTGCCGCCCCCTTTAAACCCCCTGATATATCATTTGGATGGGGGGCCGCACCGAAAAAGTGGTCACTTTTTTAACAACACTTCTCAACCCTTACTGCAATATCAATGTGTCCTTTTTAAAATCAGGACATAACCAATAATCAGTTTGAGAGGAAAATGATAAAACAAGAAACTACGAAATGAGACAAATCTAGGTTTTCAACTTTTAATGTTTCACAGAAGCATTGTCATCAAGAGCCATGGTGCATATTGTGAGCATTTTTCATTTAAAATCATTAAGCTGCGAAAATATGCGCCAGGGCACTTGATGACAAAGCTTCTGTGAAAGTTTGGTTAAAATCCCTTGAGAAATGTAGGAGTTGCGCACAGAAGAAATTTATCACTATATATTCCATATAAGGGGTCATAATTTGGTCAAAAATTTTAAAATCACAAAACCCTGACAATATGCACCAGGGCACTTGATGACAAAGCTCCTATGAAAGTTTAGACAAAATCCCTTGCAAAATGTAGGAGTTGCACACAGAAGAAATTGTTTACACCCGCCCACTCCTCCGCCTGCTCACCATTTTTATATACCTCAATCAAATAACCAGTTTTTTTCCTACGGAAAATCTGGTTAATAAGAACTGACTAGCTGATTTTGGTCTGCACTGTTTCTTTAGTCACACCACTTTAATTGAGGCACAAGACTCTAAGTTAAAGGAAGATCTTTTTTAGGGTTATAATTTTTTGGTTATAAAACAAAGTTTACCATATGACATATTCTTAACATTTCAGGTATAGAAATAGACACCCATACTTCTTGTTTTCTTCGTTTCTCCCTTCACAATAATGTGTGATTTATATCATACAAACTCTCCATATCACTAATTTAATTGCTTATTCATTTGAAAATATATTTCACCATATTCAATAGAGCAATTGCTATTTAACTGTCTAGCAAATTTTAAAATTTCTCTTATAGCATAGCTCAATATTATGAATTAAAATGTGTACGAAATGTTACCCCCTGTAACATGAAACTGGTCTTTTCATTACTGCAGTTTCATCGAGAATGGAAAATACATTCTTTTTCTCATTCTTCTAAACATACTTATAATATTATTTATCTTCATTCAGGGAGGCAAAAAGAAAATAATAAAAAAAAAAATTCTCGATAAAATTAAACTTACTCTCTTTATTAATATCTTATGATTTTATTCAATATATGATTTATGCAATTTTAAAGACTGCCTTTGAGATTTACTAAAGGGAGGTAATCCAAGAGATACAGTGACAATGAAAACAGATTATAAAAATGCTTGATATTATATATCATTACAATTGTGTGTGTGTAACATCAAATGTCAACTTTCAGAATAATCAAAATCTTATTTAAACCCTTAAAGGGACTACACTGAGGTTTTAAAGCCTAAACATAACATTGGAATTTCTTACATAAATAAACTGGGGCGCTTTAAACAGAAATATATGCAAAGATAGTTAAGAAATATATTTTAAAATAAATCGAAAATCGTAGTTTTATGCTTTTCTTAGCCTAATTTGAGTGAAAAGCGTTTAAACGCTTTTCATTTTGGGTCATTTTTTTTACAATTTGAATAATTATTATGGAAAAACGAAGTGCGCGAATGATCAATGATTCGTGGTCTACACCTACATCAAATGGTACATTTATCTGGAAACAAATATTTTCAGTCCCATCATGTCAAAAAACCTCAGTGGAGTCCCTTTAACCTGCTGGAAGCAACAGACTCTACCCGTGCGACCAGCGCCGACCAAGTTCAGCCGGAACATCCATGAACTATGCACTGTTTACTATTCAGTTAGTTCATATTTTTAAAATTTTCCCTAAAAGTATGAATGGTTTTGTCCAGATTAAAAAGATGGACAAATCCATTTAAGATATTTAGCAAGGTCAAGGTTAAATATGATTTCCAGGGACATTTAGTTTTGTACAATTAATTGCAATTTTATCTTTTTTTAACAGAAAAAGCTAAGATTACATAATGACATAATTCCCGGAAACATAATTCCCTGATTTTTTGAATACATGTGAATATGGGGACATATTAAAATTTTATTCACAACAAGTTTGTGTTGCAGTCATAATCAGTGTAGCGTATGCAGGGGAGTGATTTTAATACACACTATATCAGGTACACTACATTGAAACCCCACAAAAGATGTTTAAAATCCAGCAGTTAAAATGATAGTGATCTAACGAAAACATTTCATTCATAATAAATATCTCATGCTGCTTCATTCATATAGATAGTTTAAAAATAAACGGGGAAAACAGTAACTGTCATGTTGACATACATTGACGCATCAGCACTTTTGAGTGAAACAGCAAAATAACGTTTTACCATGCCTCGTAAATCAACGCAGCTAAATTCTTTTCAATATAATTTTTTTTCTTTTCCCTTTTATTTTTTTCAAAAGGAAGATGATCATTAACATAATACTAGTAAATTAATTTTACAAGTTTAATAGCTGAAATGACTAAAAAAAGGTCAGCATTGGTGACAAAGGAATAATTTGTAAAGGTTGCGTTCAGGTCTCGTAATAAATAATTTTAATGTGCGCTCCGGACATTTATGATATTTTATGATTATTTTTATCGTTAAAGTCATATAATCGCAAACAAGGGATGAGTAAGAATATTTGGGAAAAAAAAAACAAAACAATATATTAAGACCGCTGCTTTAGTATAATGGCGATGGTTAAAAAAAAAAATAATACAAAGAAAAAAACGTGCTGAAAGGTTACTAAAAAAATTTCGCACATTTTTACGACGATTAATTTCCCAAAAGATGTCAGAGAGCAAAAAATTCAGGACATTTAAGCACTTTAATTTTCTTTGCTGTAAAATATGCTTATGAACTTAGTTCAACTGCTATTCTTGACATGCTGAAGAAAACACCTCATAATTTTCCAAAATCGTACCCTATAAAAAAGCATTTGCCTCGTTTAATTTCATCTTTTAATTCTTAGTCATCATTTTGTACTTGAAACAAAAACTTAAAATTGTTAAACTCTTTCTAAAAATTACATGCTTAGTTCCTTTAGCACTTAGGTATGAACCTTTACTTTTACTATTGAAATTTCAACAAAACTGCAATGCCTCGCCGCATTTTTTAAGAATTGTAGAACTTGAATTACAACTTACAGTTAATACCAATAATGTCACTAAAACAATTTTTTTTAAACAAAGTTAGAAGGTCAAACAATGAATATTAAAAAAAATTTAAAAAAAAAAAAAAAAAAAAAAACTCGGAAGAAAAAAAAGAAATTGATTACACCAAATTCCATCACAAGCCTTTGATGAGTATATGGACATAAAGAATGCAATATAGCGTCTTAAAATGTCAAAATTTTCCCTTTCATCTGTCTCAAGTTACTGTCGAAAACAATGAGAAATTTCAATAAATTTACATTAATTACCAAAACGCATGCAGAATATTAAGGAGGAGGTCCGCGGAATATGAAATCACCTGTTGTAAAAGTTGTGTTCTGTATGTTATATCATATGTCATTAAGATATATTGCAAACTTTATACATTGTATCATTTTGAACACTAAACAGCTGTCGCAAAAGCAAGGCGGAAATTCATGAAGCGCACACTATTCAATAAACATGTTAACCGCAATATTACCAAAATTTTCAGAAGCTATATCAGTCAAACTACTCTGCCCTCCCACGCATGCATTGAAGCCAGTCAAATTTCGGCTCACAAAATCTCTGTAATTTTTCAAAACTTCAATGGTTTCATTTTACTTATTGTAACATTCCGTACAAGTTTCTGAAGAATTACCTTGCTAACTATCTTAAAGGCCCATAATTTATATTCCTAAAATCTTTTTATTTTTGGTATCCTATTATAGTTTCAAAAAAAGTTACCAATTGGCCAATAACCTGAACCATCTTTTGCTTTTTAGCAATTCCTTATTAGAATTTTGTAAACAAATGGAAGTCAAACTTCTTCTGTTGTTTACAGTATGTCACTTTTATGACAAATAATTCTATAATCAGCACTGTCTCATTTCTTCAGGTATGATTAATGTTTTGTTCTAGCAGGCAAATTAGCAGGATATGTTTAGTTAAAAGACACTGATTATGCAGGGAAACTTTGAAAGACTCTGCGGACAGGCTAGATCAACCTTATGCAAATCTCATCTGATCTAAATGTATATTTTTAAGAAGGTAATTGCAATAACTCAGTTACGTATAAAATTTCTTTACACCAAGATTCAGAAAAATGTTATTTAAACAAAAATATCATGCAATTCTTAATATTTACTTTAGAAGGATCAAATTACATAAAAATTTTCGCCTTTTTTAATTTCGGAAAATGATACATTAAATTTTGTTTTTTGAATGATATAATAACTAGAATTCTTTGATTACAATGAATATACAAACTGGTATTTAATAGTTTATACACGAAATACATCTAGATTATCATCTAAAAAGGAATACGTACATGACCGAGAGAGATTTAGCTAATCTCATCCTCGCGTTCGGTTCATATAAAGGAATGTGCACATTCAGCAAATGTACAGTAGACCTTACCGCCCATATAAGATCACCTTCGAACACTTAAAGAGTTTTTTTGTCGTTAAAGTCAATATGCCACATCCTGTCTTTTTAAACTTTCGGTTTTATGAAAATTTCGGTTATTTCACTAAAGATAATCTGTTGGTATTTAAATAACTCAGCCATCTAGACTGTGCTCAAGGACCTTCAACATATTTGAATTTGAAAGATTTAGATATTTCTTTATAAATTGAACAGTTGTCGTTGTACACAATTAGACACTTGAAAGATGTTGTTTATAATTGTACTGCAAAACTGTTGAACTTTTAACAAAAAAAAAAAATTTAGATAAAAATCATCAGAAACTGCAAATATTTTAATGTCAAAAAAGATGTTTACTTTTCTATAAAAAAAATCGTATCGAGAGACCCTTATAGCTGTTGGAAACAACACGGGGTTTGTTAAAGACGAGTTCGCTGCGAACGGAACTCTGAGTGTCTAATTTTATGCAACTTGAGTCACCATCATATAAACAATGAACTGGCCGAATCCATCAACACTTGAACTTCAATAGCCTAAACTAAATCACAACAAAGATTGAAATATTTACTATACAAGAAAATAAAGCCAAAGTAACTTCTATATGTTTACTATGTCAAAAGAGGATATGTGATTAAAGTTGAATGTATAAATTATAACAAGAGGGACAGTGTTTGTTTGTACGTTTGTTTTAATGCTAATTTCAACACAAGTTATGGTCAAATCTTGGCAATCAGTCAACCCAACCTGCTTTCCTGGATAACTAACCTGTGAGAACTTACCAATTTCTCTACAAGTGACCTTCAACTACCGGTAATTCCACATGATTTTTTTTTATCAGAGGTGAGAGACAAATGACAATTTTAGACTTAATGTCCAAGATTAAATGTCAAGAAAAACTCTTGGCTCATGCACCCAAGGATTGGACTGGCAATACAACAGGGATACACAACAGCATCCTCTACCAATATAAATACATACCAGACCATAAAAAACCCTGAAGTACTCACATCAAGAATACATCATGTCCAAACTGATAGATTTTTAGTGTGGTACTAGGGTTAAGGTATTAAAATATAAAGATATCAAGACTGTGTCAAAGTCGGACTGCATGTACAAGAAGGTTGACCTGACTGGCTCTTTACATGTGGGCAATACTCAGAAGAACATTGGCTATTCACAGCAGTCTCTTCCTTCCCCCTGCCAACATTCAAGTTGAAAAAAATGGTTGAATGCTTCCATAAGGAATTCAAATACTCAGTATGGTAAAAGAATCTTCAAGAAATATGATATAATATGGAAAGCTACTGCTGTCAATTGCTCTCTTATGATACTATGCATAATAGCTACTTTGGTGCTCCATAATAGATTTTATATCAAGAGAATTTGTCTGAGAGTATGGTTCCTTTTGTTTGAGAGCAAGAGGCTGAGTTAACACAAATTTTGAGACAGGGAACCAGACCAGAAATTTAAAATAAATTTGTTGATACTTGAGCCATTTTGATAGATTGATGAAAGCAGGGGCAAATTGGAGGACTTACATTCTTTTGTGTTTTTTTATTTTTATGAGGAGGACCTACATAGTTTAATTAATTAATTTACAATTTATTGGCTATAATTTGACAGTTTACATTCTCCACTATTCATCATTAGCTCCAGGAATTTTGTATTAAATTTCACCCTACATTAACATTTACCAATGTTAACTATAAATGACTTCAAATATGGCATTTAATATACATACAAATAAAGAACACATTACTGTATGGACATTGCATTAATTTGGTTTTTCTTTCCTCTCTTAAAAATACATAAAAATTTCATAAAAATTTGACTGACCACAAAATTCATACATCAAAATGATTGACATTTTTAAATGAAGTTTTATGTGTAACCTCAGAGTCAGTGATAATTTATGTTTTAAATGGAAAAATTAAATGGATAGGCTAATGTCCTTCATACAAACAATTATATGAATGTGGTCAGTTGATAGATAATTTTAAGTACAAAAAATATATTGTTGCATGATTTTGAAAAGTAAAAGGAATTTGTGATGAATGAAAAAAAGTCAATTGTTGACAGTTTTTAAACAGAAACAAGAAAGAAAACAGTAATTGTTATAATCATCACCATCATTATTATAATCATCATTATTATCATCATCATTATCATTGTCATCATCATCATTATCATCATCATTATTATCATCATTATCTTCATCATCATCATTATTATCATCATCATCATTGTCATCATCATCATTATCATCATCATCATTATCATCATTATTATCATCATTATCATTATTATCATCATCATTGTCATCATCATCATCATCACCAACACCACCACTAATCATCATCCTCACTAACACCACCATCTTCATTATCATCATCATCATTATCATCACCACCAAAACTACTACCACCATCATCATAATCATCACCTGATCATCATTGTCATTATGAATATCTGTAATGATCTTCATTATCATCAACAATAAATAAATAACAACTACATCTTTTAACATTATTATCTAAATAAATTCTTTGACAATAATATTAAATGGTGAAGATAGAATCTCACTGATGATAATAGTGACATAATGTTAAAGATAATGATAACAATAATAATGGTGATGAAGAAGATGCTGATTTTTATGACAATAATGATTATTACTTATAGCATCAATAATTTTAATTGTTATCTTAATTACCAGATTAAATAATCCCTTTTTTTCATATCAAAAGCATTGCATAAAACCTTTTTTTCTTCTTCACATAATCACATGATATATACATGTATATATATATACAATTATTTGATTCAGAAAGGTCGTTAATCTGTTGTTGACCAATTAATGTCACAATTTCTGATAATTAGTGGACAACAAATTATGGTATCTATATTAGCGGTGGTGGTCATGCACAGTGCGAGTGCCTAGGCTTGTACTTTACTAGATATAAGATAGGTGAGTAAGTTCAAGCATATATCACTGATTAAAGACTGTGGGAGTCAGTCATATTGGATGATAATTAACATGGAGATTCGATCATAATTTGAGCCGTGTCATGACAAAACCAACATAATGGGTTTGCGACCAGCATGGATCCAGACCAGCCTGCGCATCCGCGCAGTCTGATCAGGATCCATGCTGTTCGCTGTCAGTTTCTCCACTTGTAATAGAGTTGATAAGCGAACAGCATGGATCCTGATCAGACTGCGCAGATGCGCAGGCTGGTCTGGATCCATGCTGGTCACAAACCCATTATGTTGGTTTTGTCATGACACGGCTCATTTGGTCATTAAACATCAGTCTCTGATTGATAAATATGTCTGTCTTGTCAAATAGGGGACAGAAAAAAAAATATGATGGGAAGATTTTTGCAATACATAATAATACAGTGCTCTGTTTCATGGATTTACATTCTTTAACTTTGAGGAGAATATCACAGAAAAGTTTAGTTTTCAGGTTAAAATTTGATAAATGGAGATAAAGTCAAATTGAAAAAAATCGGTTTTCAGTTTAATAGATAATGCCACTTATACCTGAAAGGACACTTAGCATGTAGTGAATAATGTTCAATTATCTAGATATTGTTTTTTAGAACTATTATAAAATATTAATTTAAATTTTGTAATAAAATGTATTCTTTATTATAATTTGATACTAAATACATGTAATGTTCTTTAATTATAATTTAATATTAAATATTGTTCTTTGTCATTTAATAAATTTAAAAACTAAACCATCTGTATAAGAATACCACCTTACCAATTTTGGCATTTTTATCTTGCAATTTAATGAGACAATTAACCTTCCTTAAGAGACCATCTTTTCTGGTCATATCCAAGTAAACTTTTTAAAAATTCAGTTTCTTACATTTACATTTTATATGAGAAAATAATTATCTAAATGACACAAATATTCTACATAAATTTCTTTAATATTCTACATAATTTTTTTTATCTGAATGACATAAATATTCTACATAATAAAAATAATTATGTAAGCAACACAAAAAATTTAACATAATAAAAAATAATTAACTATCATCATTCAATTCAACTCTCTTTCTAAATTTGACTGAATAATCAAAACAATACAACAGATCATACATTTTCTAAGTTTAAGTAAGCAACAGTTCAGAAATTTGAAGATGGAGGGCCTTACCTTCCTGTGAGAACTATCTATAATTCAATTTAAAAAGAACAATAAAAATGATAAAGCCCAGGAAGCAAGTATTTAATTTATCTGAGAGACCAGTGAACACTGAGCCTGCCATAAAAACTTCATGTAAGAATGAGGTAAAACACATTTCCATGTTTTAAAGATGTCTGTAATAAACACAGTTTTATGTTATGAGTTTTATTATCAATCTAGTAGCTTAGATAATTATACTAAGAATGGTTAAGGGTCTTTATTTTACTTGACAGAAACCTGGACCAACATGACAGTCACAAAGATGGTCAACAGACAAAGCCCTGGTGTAAAATCGAGAGTGGCAAATATGTGTCTGAAAATGTCATAAGTATTTGATAATTTTCCTCTGTGAAAACATGACAAAAATGTAACAGGTAAGAGAACACCTAGAAGCAAAACATGACAAAGGAACATGAAAGAGCAAAACATGAACATGAAAGATTAAAACATGACACACAACAAAGGAACATAACTGACTAGATAAACAAAACATGACAAAGTTAATAAAGGAACAAAACATGACAAAGCAACATTGACTGAGCAAATCATGGTAATGGAATATGAAATAGCAATAAATGATAAAACAAAACACAATTGCTTAGAACATTGCTTATGACCAACATGGCAATGGAATATGAAAGAGCAAAACATGAAAATGGCATGAAAGAGCAAAAGCAAAACACACTTACGGAACATTGCTTATGGCCAACATGGCAATGGAATGGAATATGAAAGAGCAAAACATGAAAATGGCATGAAAGAGCAAAACATGAAAATGGCATGAAAGAGCAAAACATGAAAATGGCGTGAAAGAGCAAAACATGAAAATGGCATGAAAGAGCAAAAGCAAAACACACTTACGGAACATTGCTTATGGCCAACATGGCAATGGAATGGAATATGAAAGAGCAAAACATGAAAATGGCATGAAAGAGCAAAACATGAAAATGGCATGAAAGAGCAAAACATGAAAATGGCAAGCAAAACACATTTAAGGAACATTGCTTATGACTAACATGGCAATGGAATATGAAAGAGCAAAACATGAAAATGGCTTAAAAGAGCAAAAGCAAAACACACTTAAGGAACATTGCTTATGGACAACATGGCAATGGAATATGAAAGAGCAAAGCATGATTCTGGAAAAATGAAAGAGCAAGCAAAACATATCCATAAACATTATCATTAAGGAATGAGTGGCAAATGATCTTTGAAAAGGTCTTAAAATATTTCAAAAGAAAACTGGATGAGCAAAACAAGCCAAAGAAAAATTGGAACAGCAAAATACAATTTTGTAAAAATTAATAGGAAAAGCAAAATAGGATTTCACTCTTAAGGAAAGATAAAGGAATAAAAGTAAGTTCCTAAGTCTGTAAACAAAGTGCTAAAGTATACATAACTTGTAATACTTTGTTCAAATGAAAACAGGTCTTATTGTTGTTTGTGCCAAACAGCATAACCACAATGTCTTTAAGTATACATTAACTTCCTATCAAATCTTCTGTTTTAAGAGTGTAGACTGGTTCAGTACCTTATGAATGAACATTCCACCATTAATGAAGTAAGTGAACCAAACCAGTCTGTATCAGCACCTATCTATCATCCAATCATTATTAAACCTGATGCAATTATCAGGCAACCTGCAACCACACAGAATGGCAACTCATGTGTGGGATGGTGGCCGTCTGCTTCTCATCCAACTTGGACACTTTTCAATAAATATCAGACTGGTTTTCTGCTTTTCTGGAAATTTTGAAGAAATTTACATAGAAATGACTTGTTTTACATTTGAGTTTTCATCATTTTTTTTCACAATGGTTTGTCAAATTTAAAACTGCTAAAAAATAATCAGCTTTTGTGAATGTTTTGTCATTATGTAGCAGTTAGAATTGCTGTAAAATTTTATAAAAAAATTGAATTTGAGGAATCTGGTGCAAATGAGAGAATTGGCATCAGAAAATCTTAAATGCAAAGTAATGAAAAATTGTCCCCTACAAATACAATAGGAGAGATTTTAAATTGGTACTTGTTATAATGAACGTACAGCATTTTAATATTATTCTTAAAGTTATTTAAGCCGCATCACAACAAAACCAACGTAATGGGTTTGCGACCAGCATGGATCCAGACCAGCCTGTGCATCCACGCAGTCTGATCAGGATCCATGCTGTTCGCTATCAGTTTCTCTACTTGTAATAGAGTTGGTAAGCGAACAGCATGGATCCTGATCAGACTGCGTGGATGCGCAGGCTAGTCTGGATCCATGCTGGTGGCAAACGCATTACGTTGGTTTTGTCGTTACGCGGCTCATTTTTATTTGCATCTGGATTAACTTATTAAACCTTACCCAGTGTCTATTTTTGGAAAAGTCAATTACCAAATTTGGATTCAACTGGCATACCTCAATGTTAAACCAACATACGTCAATGATCCACCAAATGAGTAAATTGTCCGATTGATAATTTTGGGTATTGCAAAGATTAAACACACTTTATCATTTTTTGTATGCATAATAACTATTCAAATTTTTATTTTTGTTTCTAGATATAAAAAAAGCTTTGCTGCTTGACAAGTATTTGTACAAATTGTCTCAAAAACAGGAAACTGGACTAAAGACAGACAGACTGGGGATCATTGTAGAGTAGGCTACTTGTTACGAAATTTGGCTCTTCTAAGAAAAAAAATCACGCAAACTAAAAGTTATTGTATCAGATAAAATCACAAAAAAACAAAGAAAAGCTACCCCTTTTTATCATTTTACAATCTCAATTACAAGATAATAAATATCATTTTTATAATGAGATGTAAATGAAGATTACATTTGAAACACTACAAGGACACTCGGGGACACTCGACAATTTCTTGGTAACGAAACTAAAATTCACTTCGGAATATAGTAACTAATATACATCCTCCAACCTACTTTTACGATGGTAACATTAAACGTAATGTTTAGCAATCCTGTATCCAAAATGGTTAATTTTAGCTTTTTAACCTTTAACATATAACCCTTATCATTTTCGAAAATTGTCCACCTTGAAACGAAAAGCATAATCCAGGATGTCACTAGATTAGCTTACTTGGTAGCCGATGATAAGATTATTGTAATGTTATCTATTTTTTTTTTTTTTTTTTGGTTGGGTTTAACATCACATCAAAACAGTGTACGGTCATATGGCCCACTTTCCAGCTTTACTGGTTGAGGAAGACCCTAGGTGCCCTGCCATGCATTATTTCAGGCACGAACAGGCACCTGAGAAGAACCACCGACGTTCAGTAAGGGGATTCGAACCCAGAGGGTGATGGGCAAGTGATCTTCATTATTAACCAGTGGTCACACATGCTTAATACTGAAGTAGTGTCATACATTTCAACTTTTTCATAATTATAATAAATCCCCCTCCCCATGCCCCACTGCCCTCTGCAAAAGTTGACAAAGTTTCTTCATGCACTCATAATTTCGTTGCTTTTAGTTTTAGTTTGATTGTGAAAGTAGTGTCTGTGCCCTGGGACTAACCAGTGCTGGTGTCATCTTCAGAAACATGTTTGTGACCAAGAAGGTCTCAAACCAATGATCCCTGGGTTGAGAGGTAGATACCTTTACCACTTAAGGCCACTGCTCCCTTGTTTTCCTTTTACCTAACTAGGAAAACTTACATTATGTTTGATTTAACGTCCTGAACATGGTTCTCAAACATTTTTTTTACTGCAACACGTATATATTACATAGGTTAATCCAGGTAGCAGACTATAAAAGAAAACGTGCTGACAGGTTTGTTTCACTATATTCAATTTAAAATAAATAGTTTGTTTTTTTTCAAATAAATTTGTCATGGACAAAAAATTAAATATTTTTTGACATTTTTTCAATTGGCCTAGGACAGGAAATTGCTGCATTTTTTCTCATGGACACCCAGGTATTTATGAATGAGGAATTTCATTCAAGTTGATCTCCCCTATCTACAGGTAACACTAACAGGGTTACTTAATGCGGATGATGTGACAACAAATACATTGAAACCTATCGTCGTCTGCATACTGTCGTATCAACGCTCGGGCTAAACCCAGCTAAAGTTGCACAATAGACTTGCCCAAACTTTGGATCTGGACCTGTCCATTCTTCATTTTAGGGATTTTATATGTCAAATCAAGGCAGAATGCATAAATATATATGTATATATGCAAACTGGCCGGTCTTGGCACAAAAAAAGAAACTCAAACCACCACTAAGGCACTAACCCTTAACCTGCTAAATTTGTGTAATGGATTCGCCCAGGCTTTAACTTAGAACAGACCATTTCAAAATATAAGGGATTTCAATATCAGAATTCTATAAAATTCAGCTACCAATAGTATAGAGCCTGGTCAGACTGCATGGATGTGCAAGCTGGCTTATTCTTATGGCAAAGACTGGACACTTTCAGCTCCAGCAGCGTGAGCGCCAAACAAATTGTTTAGCTGAAGTTAAATACCCGAGCTTGAGCAAGTATTTCAAGGTTTTAACCTTTACTTTTTTTTTTTCATTATAAGTACACTTTTAAATTAGGTCAAAAATTTAAAATATCCCTTGTATCTCAGCTGAATGAAATCAATGACCTTGAATAAAAAGAAGCGTTACGATTAAAGTTAAGTGAGATGCATATACTTTATAGTGTAAGGGAGATAATCAAAAATTATTTTACAATATCACATACATGTCTGTGCTCATAATGATTTTATAACTCTAAAATTGCTCTGTAAGTACAAGAGAGGATTAATCCTGTGTCTGCCAGAACTTTATTAATTTTATAAAATCACATAAATTTTGCCTTTCGGATGGATTTCTTGGATATACAGGTACCACAAGTACTATTACAAATGGATAAATTTGTTTTAAGTTTCATTTATATTTTGATGTGTATTACTCTTTTAGCTTGATATTATATAAGAACAAAATGTAGATATTTTGTTAAAATATAATTATTTCCTTATGATGAAAAACTTGTAGATTATTGGAATAATGTTCAAGTCCACTTCCTGGACAAACTAAAACTGGTGCCAAATGATTGAACATGGCTTTCAAACCCAAGTACGGCTTAAGACCTTGTGATCCCTTGATAAAGTTGCCACCACCTAAAGCTGCTTTAGTTAAAATAATGCCATTGACAGAAAATTTAGTATGAAAAATAACAAAGAGCAATGAAAAATAACAAAGGGCAATAACTGAAGTATCATACCTTTGAGAGTTATATTTTTTATTTCAAACTGATAAAACCTCCATTTTTTTCCTCAGTTATGCCCCAGACAAAGATTAAGTATGAAAAAGTTCAAAGAGAAATAACACCAAAAGAGAGTTATGACTCTTGGGCATGAAATGCATTTCTTCTCAATGAGATGTAACCACCATGAAGTTTTTTGTTTATACACAGAAATAATTTTATAGTTAATCTGCAGTTGAAGTGTGATGGACAGAAAGTGCATGGACGGACGGACAGATAGTAACATGAAAGTCTGGACATTCGTTGTTTTTTGTTTCATTTTACGCCTTTTCCCAACAGTATTTCAGTCATATAGGCGAGTAGTTTCCTAACCATCGTTCCTAGAGAGTTACACCAGTACTAGACTACCTTCCTCCGTGCTAAACTACCAAAGCATCTCCCAGGGATCAAACCCACGCCAGAGAGGTAACTGGATTAGAAGTCATCAACTCTAACCTTTCGACATTCAATGCCAAAGTTATATCCCTCTACCTTTTGATGTGGTATAATAAAGACTATTCTTTTCTAACTGGAATAACCTTATAACCAATGATACAGTGGTTTTTAAAGTTCACTAAAAGTCAAGAATAAAAGTTACTCACTGTAAAAATAAGATTTCACGGTAAATTAAATTCGAAAGGCAGTAGTCTAAGTACAAAAAACTCCTCTCATTCAGCAGAGTGATGATCTTATAGAAAACAAAAACGTCCTATTATGACACTTTCCATCAAATTATCTTTTTACTATCTCTAGAAGTAATGGATATCCTAGAAGAAAACCTTTCACAGGGGAAGAAAACCTGAATGAAATACACCAACTACCAGATTTTATGGGAGTGTATGGGGTTTACACTTGGGTTACTCAATAGCAAGGAAAATCAGAACCCTTTAAAGTTTTATGACCTATACTAATCACAAAGACCATTCAACTTTAAGAAAAAGTCAAAAAGTGTAAGAAAAGCACAAGAAGAAGGATATTAAGTACTTAAAAATCTTCCCACAAAGTTTCAGCATCCCCAAAATGGTGTTACTTTGAACTTTAAATACATGTATAGGTTTTAAATAAAATTGGAGAATATATAACTGCTGGCCCCCTATTATTCCTTTAACATACCATATACTGTGCAACCTCTACAAAGTGGTCACCTCTAGAGCACTTACTTCTTTACAACAAAACTAACACTTGTTGCCACTGTACGAAGTCACAATGCATTTAAGGTAGTCTTAACTGTAATGCTTTCCCGCCAAAAAAAATTCTAACAACGGCCAATATCGTAATAAATCAGTCATTTCCGGAACGTTAATTTTCACAATCTTCGGCATTCAATAATTTTTTACAGTTTATAACGGGAATTTAGTACATAGCGATAAAGGATGAGTGATTTTAAATAATCCAATGCCCAAGATTTTGAAAAAAATAATGTTCCGGAAATAACCAATTTACTACAATATTGGCCTATGTTATATTTTTTTGCCAGGAAAGTATTACAGTAAGACTACGTAACACCTCTCAGAAAAAACCACAATCATTGTCTCTCAAAGGGTGTTTTTTTCTGCAGAGGTTGTCCTGTAACTATGTAAATAGACTTGGCCTGCTTTGAATTTGAAATCTGAATGATTTCGGTATATCAAAATGCTCCAATAAAGTAACCAAAAGTAAAAGGGTGGTGGTCATAATGTACAGTTTTGCTGCTTGGCCAATGACAACAATTTGGCAATCATTTCGATGCCACTTCAGTATTCAAAGGTTAAAACGTATCTTGAAAAAAGTTGTGTTTTTTTTTCTGACAAATTTTTGACAGGTGATTATATTCAATTTAATATTATGCATATACTTCATATTAATCAAAACAACCATTTTAATCTTTACACTTTTAATGTATTAAAACCTGACCCCCTTAACTTAAAATCCTTGACCATTTAATGCCCATTTGTCTAATCTAAAATAAATTGCTCATTTTTTCCATTTAATTAATGCACAAATATGCTCCTTTAATGACCCTCCTGTCTGCAGGCATTTAGCCTTGAAAAACAGGCCCCTTTATTTTGGGAAAAATATATCCAATAATCCACTTATTGACTCCCTTAAACCCTCTTAAATGCAAAAAACCTTGGCTTATTTTTATAAGGGCTTTTTCATTGTAATGTTAATTACTTCAAAATATTCAGCACTAAAGTATCTTTTTTTTTCTTGCCAAAATAGAAAAAAAAACTACGGAAAAGAAGCTATATCATTAACAATGGTCAATAAATGCGAGCAAGTACAAAACTTCGCTGTGTTAAAGGAATTAAAATGAGCGATCAAACTGAGATGCACCGTCAGTCATCTATCGGTTGAGCACTCGCTCACATTCGACCTGTGATTTTACACACAATTCTGCATTATATTAAGGTAAACATGCAAAACGATGAGATTTCTGTGTGTAAGGAAGAAATTCGGTGAATATAAACAGACATTGATAAATCAGATGAATTATCTGCCATCATAAAGGAATGACAATTTCGAAATACCATGACAAAAGCATTAAAGATGACACATAAAAGACTTGTCGGAAACTCGAGAATACTTTTAACGAACCTCCATGCAATACACCTTTTAAACATTTTCACATTTAAACGGATTACAATCAGAAATATCATCTCCGAAAATGTTAATTGCTTTAAAGCAACACATGAAAAATAACGGTAAATTAAACATGAGAGCCCTTTCTTTGCAACAAGCTTGGTTCTATTCAATACCGTAAAAATCAGATATCCCATGTTAATCCCTGTCAACTTTTTAAGGTGTGCATGTTGCCTTTTTAGAAATGGCTTATCAAGTAAATCAGACATGAAAATATTGTCAAATACGAAAACAACTACCTGTCAACAGGAAAAGATTAGCGACAGTTAGCATTTTAGGTTAAAACTTTTCTGACTTTTTTGACAAATTGCACATTTAATAACCCTTTTTAATCCCACACTCTAAGCTAAAATATGATAGAAAATAATGAAGTTTGATTCATTGAATACTTCAAATTATTTTTACCTTGTTTACAATTTATTTAAATCATGAAGTCAAATATTATTGTCTCAACTGACAATCACAAAAAAAAATTAAAGTTCTTGAAATTAATTTTTTAAAATCTGTATGTCTATTATACGATCATTCAGATTAAGAGAAACAATTTTTACTTAGTATGAAATATACATGCTTGCACAAGTTTAAAATAATGGTATAGAGAAATGAAGATAAAGAATTAATTACAGGTTGTTTTTTTCTAGTCCATTTTTCAGAAAAAACAAATCAATAGCAAGCAGTGTTTGGAAACAAGTAGAGTGCGGTGTTATGTCTGCCATTATATGCAAAGGCTTTTGTGCAAGGACCATGATGGGAAACAGCTTAAATGTGACACCACAAAGAATCTATATCAATTAAAAAAATCATGTTTTAATATCCTAGGTTTTAAGTCTTACCATTGTCCATTAAAAAAATCAATGTAATAATTTCATATAAAGTATAATATTTTTTTTAAAAACTTTCTCTCAATGGGCAATGACCGAAAGATGGTGGTCCTCACAATGTGAAATACGGGTTCAAAGGGCCCAGGTCTCCATTCGAAAAGAAGACATTCATAATCAAGACAACTTAATTACCTCTACAGAATGCAATTATATTAATGATTCTCAAAATGGAAAATTTTGTCTTAAATTTCAAAGATGAAATAATTAATTCTTATACTTTTGTGATACAAACAGTGTTGAATATCAAATGACAATTTTTTTTTCGCTACAATTTTTAACATAATTAATCAAATCACTGAAATATTCAACAGTTAAAATTGATGTCCGAATTTAAATAACTGTTAATTCACAGTAAGGCAATAGCCTTGGACAAAAGGGACAAGGGGTCATCCACTGGCACGGTGAAAACAAGTCTCCAAATTTTTAATGACTTCCCGTATGGAATATTCATTGTAATGACCTTTGCTTTAAGTTTCATGAAATAACAAAGGAAAATTTGCATCAATAGAACGCTTGTTAACAAGATATCATTTTGTCGTTTTTATGCATTGATCTTGTAATTATACATACTGTCAACATTGGCCCATATTTGAAATACAAATTACACATTCCGTTGAAATTATGCGTTTCTAATTTCATTAACATTGCTAGAATGATTTTCTGTGTATTTAGCTATTTGACTTCCTGTCATCACACAGTGTGAGGCTTCACATTGGTCAGTATTAACTATTCTCGTACCCAGTGGCCCCATTTTTTACTACTGTCCATCCCGTTTTCATCTGATACACTGAGAAACACGGCCCCGAAATTCTACCATGTTCTCATTACCTTTGAAAACTGATCATGCTATCAAACTAAAACATTTTCTTTGCCCCTGTTTTCAAAAGCTACTTCACATATAGAAAAGAAAGAGAACTTTATATGCTAATAAGGGTTTCTTTCAAACATGATATTGGAAGAACATTGATTATAATGAATGAAAAAGGTGCAATTTGCATCTGCAGCAAGCAAAGAAAGACTGAAAGGGTAATCTGCAAAATGTCCCAATTTTCAATCAACACCCATATCTCACCTGTCTAGAAGAATGGCACAGATATCAAGTAACATCTGAATTTATTTAATTGCTCATAAAAAACAACAATAACTATTGTTATCATATCAGCCCTTAATAACAACATCGAAATTTGAAGAGCAAAGAAAAATGTCAATATTTCTGTATGCAGCTGATATACCTTAAGAAAAAAAATGAAACCATTTAAAACATCTTTAGAACAGTGTTAGGCTTCTAGTGGGTACTTGGATGGAAGAATCTGATCTCATTCATCCTTCTCAGAGGTTACACAATCATTGTGTATCTTTTATTAACTATAAAACAAAAATTCTTTAACTAGAAATATATTCGAAAGACACAGATGTGTCCAAAAGACACTGATATGTCCAAAAGACATGGATGTCCCCACATTCCACTATTTTGTCAATCTGTCAGGTAAGGGCAAATCTACATGTCCCCTTCCCCCATCCCCCATAGGGGGTAGAAAGTGCAAACATTTGTGCAGCCTGACACAGGTATGATCCTTTGGACAGTGCTGTGACTTCACTATCAATGAGCATTAAAGAATTACTGAATATTGTTGTTTATGATCATATCAATTCTAAGACAGGCAGAAAAGCTGCAAGTCTCTTCCCTCAGCTTTAATGTCCTAACAATTAAGACTATTCCTTATGGCTTTACCATTTTGATATTTTATTATATTATTTAGATATTGAAAAGTAAAAGTATAATAAAATACTATCATAAGTAAAATATAGGTTATACCAAAAAATATTTTCTTATTTCGAATTTTTCAATAGATTTAAATTAAGTGAAAAATAAAATAATAATTGCTGACAAAGCGTAAAATACATCTGCTTGTAATGGTAACATAAATAATCAAAATTGAATATCTAAAAGCATAGATTTCAGATAATATGTTCATTTAAGGTGTGTATTTGTCGTAGTTTTGAATTGAAATTTTATAATTTAACACATTATCTTTCCATCACATAACTTTTATCTTAAGTTAATGCTCCTTATGCATCGAAGTGCGTCCAGAATTTGTTTCAATTCTTTCGCATGATCAATCACTCACTCAATCTCCTTATCTATTTTTTGTTCTTTGTTTATTTTTTCTTCAGTCATAACTCGCTTTTTGATTTATGAACGATTTTTTTCCATAAAATTACATAGTAATAAAAATCTCGTTGGAGAGGACCAAAAGTAGTACTTGTGGTATTTAAATAAAGGAACTCTTTTTTACTCCACTGGGGTCCAAAAGCCTGAAAACATACAATTTGAATTTCTTTCATAGATCAACTGGAGCATTTAAAATAGAAAGTTATACAAAATTCTAACACAACCCGCATTTTTCCCTATTGAACATAGAAGAACCGAAAGTGTGTGTTATTATGCAATAAAATCAATGTTGGCGTTCTATATTTTAGACATGTGACGTGATCATTATAAACATGTGACGTAGCCACTAAAAATGCGAAGCGCTGAAATGAGTACGGAGTACGGAAACAAATCAAGAGTAATTTTGCTTAATATAAGGTATGGTAGCATTTATTTGTTAATGTCATGTTAGAATCAAAATAATATATCCAAATCGGTGATTTTAGCGCTTGATAAAATCACTGTTAGATTGTTCCTCGCATCTGAACTCTTAACAGTGATTTTATTGAGCGTTAAAATCACAGTTTGGGCTATATTATTTCTTAAATAATATATGTACTCAAAAATAGATTGAAAATCATATTTTGTGCTATTTGTAGCCCAGTTTGAAATTTTGTTTAGAATATATTTCTGGAAAAACAGACTGAGCAATTGATCCGAATTTTTGCACAGAAGTTATTAGTCTAGATCTACATCAAATATGACATTAAGTACTGGTGTCACATGACATAACAAGGCCGTGTTCTCGAGTCCAAGACCACTGGGTTGAGAGAAAGACATGTTAATCATAAGGCAAATGTTCTTTAAAAAATAAAAAGAAAGTTATAACTCCATTGTAAAAAATCTTGTCCATGACTACACCTTTTGCTTAACATACCAATCTCTTATTTTTGTATTTTTAGTAATTTTTGGTTTGTATTTTTTCATTAATTAAATATCTGTGCCATACTTTCCTGTAAATTGTCTATAAATATAAAGTACTGTATTTAGCCTTTTTTTTTCTTGGGCATACCATAAAGTCCAAGGGGATCAGATTGTATATAGAGTGACATGATGGTAAGGTCAGAGGTCACATGAGAAGCTGATTATGAATACACTATGCACAGGAAGTGCATCATTAACCTTGATGGGAATCCTTTGTCCCCATATTTATGTAGGGCAGTTAAATCTCAAATTTCAACTTTATTTTCCATCGACATGCAACTGTAAAAATTCCTTCATACTCTTCTTGTGAACAAAAAAATGATTAAAAATAATGTCCCACTCAAGGACAGTTGATAAATAAAGATATCACATAAAACAGTAGTGGGTGTGTAAGCAATTGGGGTAGTTGTGAAGTTATGAAAATAAAGTTACTTGTATAAATGGCAAATTTACATTATCAAAATGTCTCTTAAGTAAATCGGTAACAAAAAAGAGGATATAATTTTGGCCTATTTTGAAAGAGGACCAGAGACACTTCAAAATCTAATTATGAAACTGCGATAAAAAATGCATCTTTATGCATTATTAGGAGCAATTGTCCTAGTTTTCACAATTTGAAAGGACTTGAATTAAAAAATTGGCAGATCTGCATCCTGCAGCTGTCTGTCAGTTAATACAAGGCGATGTATTGAAATGTGGTTTCATCAAAGACTATTACAAATTAACCAAATGATTTACAACCCCAGGTTTTTTTAACAAAGAAATTATAACTTTCGAATATGACATCATTATCAACATCATCAAATTTGATTCTAATCAAGACAGTGTTTTTTCTTTAATAACCAAAAGGGTTACGAAGGGTCATCATGTCTGCTATAGACTGTTTTATGACACAAACATTATTTCAATTTTTTTTTCTCAAAACAGGAGTGATTGCTTTTCAAAGATTATAATTTTGTCAATATAAAAAGAAATTTTCTTAAGATGGCTTCAGCGGTGAAATAAAAGGGTCCCGATTCAGCCCCTCGGAGAATCATAACAAGGGTGGTCCGTAACTAACGCCCGCTGGGCCATAACTCACACACTGACACCCAATGAGGAGATTAGCCAAACAATGAAAATAAAACGAGTATCAATTCATACAAAAAATGTTGACCCCATAGTACAAATCATCTCCAACCA
Organism: Ruditapes philippinarum; assembly: GCF_026571515.1. Lineage (NCBI taxonomy): Eukaryota > Metazoa > Mollusca > Bivalvia > Venerida > Veneridae > Ruditapes > Ruditapes philippinarum. The sequence continues at coordinate 365,604 of NW_026865153.1, forward strand.
GCCAGGCTTAGATCACAGAGGCCAACTTGTTTTGTTTGTTGATTGAAAGGGCCATCTAGCTCACTTTAAGCTACAAGATGACAAGGCTGATAGGCAATGGGAACGAATGACGAAGCTTTGTCGAAAAAAAAAACCTTTCTCCTTTCCTCTTGAAACTCAACACCGATGGAAAACAAAACCGTTCAGATCTGAATGGAATATTTTTCAACAAGTATTTATTGGGACCTTGCTCAATAAAGTCAGATTTCTTTTTCATTCAAGAGGAACAGCTTAAGAAATGCTGATACTAAGATTCTTTTCTTATAAACTAGGGTAACCTTATAATTACCAACTTTCAATGACTTTATTGTTTAAACATTTGACATCTTTTTAAAAGATAACATTTCTGATGGAAAAAGAGACCATTGACTCATACATACCATTCAGTTTGAAAATGTGCATTTTTGATAAAATGTAAAAGAAATTTGGGCTTGCTACTCATCTATTGCTATAATAAATATAAATTGAGACCTTAAAGGGATCCCACTGAGGTTTTTGACATAAAGGGAATGGAATATTTCCTAGATTTATGTATCTTTTGATGTAGGTCTGGACCATTATGTGAACATTTTCAAATTTCATTCCCTTGTCCCCTCTTTCCAGAATAATCATTTTTGTTATGCAAAATGCCCAAAAATATGTAAAGCATAATGCAAAGCTTTCACTCAAATTGGGCTAAGAATTGCAAAAAATTGCCCCAAAAAGTATATTTCTTTATTACCCTTTGGAGATTTTTCATTTTTAGTGCCTTACGTGACATATAGTGATATATAAGAATTTCATATTTTATGTTTTTAAGCTTTTGACCTCAGTGGTGCTCCTTTAACAAAGTGATGCTTTCAATAGAAATTGCTAGAAATATATCATAATTATATTGTTAAATGGAAGAATAAATATATTGTTAAATGGAACAAAAAAACTTCCATCTGTTGATTGATTCAGATAAAAAATGATACTTAAAACACCAGGCATAATAATTTTCTGTCTACTAATGCCCTGAAAGGAGGAAGTCCTTTCCTTAATTAACATGCAACTTCCTGTGTCACAGTACCAAACATCTCATCAATATAGTCCTTCCAACAATTACCCTATCTGTACTAAGAGGTCATGACCTTAGCCTCTATTCTCTTTTATAGTCTCTAAGCAAAGGGTTTCATGCCATTATTGATGTAATTATTACACAGGAAGTCCCTATAGAAGACGACCACCAGTAGAGTGATCAATGGCCTTGTTGTCTCACCTTACTTTCAAAATCAATTAAAAACAGGTTTTATCAAAGACAAATTTAAAAATCAACAATTAGAGATTATAGGTTAGGCTTCCTGTCTTACAGATAGGGTTACCATTGATTCTATTTTTTTTTTCAATAATAGCTATTTATAAGTTCTATATAATGAAACCTATAATTAAAGAAATGACAACACAAAAAATATAATAGTTGAAATAGTTGTACTAATTTTCACTTTCAATTTATGTCAAAGACCCAAAACTATAAAGATCATGTATTACAATTGCATATCACAAACAAGACATCTGAATTTTCAAAAGCGGGAGATTATAATTATCAAAGACTTTTATTTCAGAGGTATAAGAAGCTCTAAAAATAGAAAGCTTTCCTGTCCAGACCCCAAAAGCCCCTTGCATGAGATTTCTTGGCCCTTAGGCTTAGTGTCGATCAATTTCCACCATCTTGTATTAATGAGCCAGGAAAGTTATCAGAGGTTTTATGTTACAGAATGTTTTTACATTAAATTTTTCATCAATTACCGATAATAATTTGCATGTTCTTAACCTGTATTCTCTTTTCACATTTTTACAAATTATTTTTCATCCCTTTTTTTATTTTCGTAATGAAGTCAAGATAATATAGCGGCTTGCATGTCAGTAAATTTTCTTTGGCTTTTGAAAATGACAAACATGTAACAGTTTGAGTCTTGACACACATATTATGGTATATTTAATTTATCTATAGTAAGGCTGCAATGATTCAAGAAAGTTCGAATATATTCAAATGCATAACTTTAGATCGAATATCTGATTTAGATTCCCTCTTTTCAGTTTGGTTTGCCTAAATATAGGCACTGTCAAACAAATATACCCTTGGAATATTATCCAATATGTACATCTTATTTTATTCACTGCAAAGGCATAAAAACCAAAATGGCCGACAATAATGAACTACATGTAGTTGATCCATCCAAGTCATTGGAATCAAATGTTTTGGAGACATTCCAACAGTCTTTAAGATAAAATACACATGTGTACTATTGCTGAGATTAGGAACAATAAAAACATGATAATTCTAGATATAGTATCAAATTTTTAAACAAACCATTTAACCAGTGAACTCAATTCACTATATATTAACAATTTTCTCATTTTGGTTTTGTGGTTTTTCTGTACCTAAAAAGTCAATCCTCTCATTTTACTTATCACAATTTGAACTAAACATAATCTCTATCTTTAACACTATGCTAAATTGGTGAAATGGACTGGTCCTCTTTTTTAATTTGAAATGGTTCATTAATATGAAAGAAGGCAAAAGCCTATGAACGGGAGAAGTCAGAAAAAAATTATTTCGTTCATTATTTATTTTACATATTCCATTCTGAAATATAATTGCACCACTTCCGTTTTCAACTGGAACACCTCAACGATTATTCTTAAGTTGCTATTGTTTTGTTGCTGGAGTACCTCACCAATTGTCATTGAGTTACGTTCAAAATGGCGGCAACCTGATGAAAATTTCACTGATAGGTATAAAAGTCTATATATTTTTTAATTGTCTTTTTTATTTATTTTCCTTTTGAAATATACACATGCAGTCTATAACCGGGCAAGCTAAAGCTCTAGCCCGCTTCACGGGCTTAGCCTTGACTTCCCCGTATTAATGTGAGGAAATTTGACATTTAGCAGCAGACAATACTGAAAGATTGCATGAAGAAGATGAAGGTACAACTGAAACTGGTACAAACTAAATTCAATTCGTTCAAGGTTTTACTATGTGTCAAATATGTTGTTTTTGTAATTAGACCCTTTTTTAACCTGTATATATAGACACTGGTCAAACTGCAAGGATGAATGAAGGCTGGCCAGGCTTATACTTAAAATACTTTAATGTAATGTCATTCTATTTTATCTTATATTCAAAGGGTTATATAATACAAAGAGAGGATTTAAACCATTAACCTGCTGAAACCAAAAGTCATTAACTTCTTTAGCAAGAAACTTTACCCTCATTGCTGAGAAATGCATGGTACAGGGAGTGTCTATAAGCTTATAGCTTCCTACACAATCAAACTTTAAAATATAAATTTTGTCTAAACTAAAGATGTAGTAGAATGACAAAACTTGTTAAGAGAAAAAAATTTAGCCAATTAAAATCATATACCAAGATATTTTAGTATTCCTGGATTAATGTTTCTTTAATTGGCAAAAATACAAATGTTAAATTGAGTTATAAGTTAAAGGCCCATTATGCCTCAGAACAAAATTTTTTTTTCTCCCTTATAAAGGAAAAATATGAGTTTTATAAAATTTAAATAATGAGTATTTTAGATGCTTATGATCTTATTATAGCAGTACTGAATGCTTTTCATTTAAATAGCAAAGTGTAAACAATTAAAGAAGTATTTTGACTTCCATACAAAATACCAAATCACTATAAATGTACTATTGCCAAAAAGCAATAGAAGACAAAGATGGTTCAGGTTATTGGCCAATGAGTAACTTTTCTGAACCTGTAACAGGACATGATTAATAAAAAAGTTTTTGAGAAATAAGAATAACTTCATTTCTGGGGAATAATGGGCCTTTAAGAAAGTATGTGCATGATGTAAGAAAAATGCACAATATGTGGGAGATGGATCAACAGGATGTGACATACAGATGCAACAGACTGCAGCTGCTGTAGTGAGCTAATACAAGATAACATACAAGATAAAGACACTCCTTTCATACATTTCTGAACAGCAGACGGAATAAAACTGTTACACATTTAATGAAATTAAACTTTAAGATTTTTCAAACATAACTCTGCAACCAGTGCACACAAAGATTAGATGGCATATATTAGCCATGTAAACATGGTCTGCACGGTTAGTAACGTTCAGTGGGTACTCATTTTTATTCTGTAAGTGCTTTTTTTTGGAATTTTCCCTATAATTAAAGAATGGCTTTGTCCAGGTTGTAAAATGGACAAGTCCATTTAAGATATTTAACTAGGTAAAAATAACAATTTATTTCCCTTCCACACAGTCTATCCTAGAAAGCTAATACATTGCAAATTTAATGAAAGAAAAACGAAAAAAATCAGCATAATTTGACAAACTTTGAATCTCTGTCAATTAAATTTAAATTGAGTTACCTTCAAACCACTGAAATTTCTAAATATAGTTGAATAAACAGTTATAATGGCAGCCTTCTGTAAATAAGGCATGACCCCAAAAACCACAAAATTAGGGGCCCCATTACATCCCTTATGTAATACATACATAATTATAGTTACTGAAATCTAACCACATTTTACAGCTATCAGGGGTTCATTACATCAGACCCATCTGAGAGCCTGTTCTCTCCCACATTCTTGTGGTTTTTACTTTAAACAAAACTGCAGAAAACCATGAATGAAAACTGGTTTGTAATTTGGCGAGGAAAAAAAATCTTCAATTGACGACAAAGACTGCACTTGCAATGCACACACGCAGATATTCTCTATCATCATTAAGCTTTTGTTTATACAAAATGCATGTTACTGCGTAATAAACATGTATATATAAAAAAAATTGCTTGCATCAGCGAAATTTCAAGAATTAAAACAAAGGGAAAAACCATTCCGAGGAATTTTGGGAATCTTGGATAAAACATTGGGTATTTATCTTCTTTTTTATCTATTTCATTTTTACAATGAACTTCAAAAAAGTTCTTTAGTATTTTTAAACTGATTTTTTTCACAATATCATTATAATGTAGTTTGAGGTAAAATTGGGTGAAATCTTGGAGGTCAGTCTGGCAAACTGGTTTTCCTGGATAACTAACCAGTAATTACCAATGACAACTGACTATAGATGACAACATGCAGTACAACATCCAATATAACATTTCAAATGGGTGCAAATTTAAAATATCAGAAAACCTGAAAACTCTTAAGTGTTATTTTGTTAAGTTTTTTTATAGAAAAAAAGAGTGCTTTTAGGAGAAAAAAACCTTAACTTCAGGCAAATACCTGAAAACTAATGTACTCATGCTTTTGAAATTCAACAGTGTTACAGTATTACAAGTTAGAGCCATTAAAGTAAAACAATATCTGAAAGATTTGAGCCAATCAGCAGAAAATGTCAAAGGTTTGAACCAATCAAGAGCTGTCCAATGGGATTAGAGCATCAATTAAGATTGGCAAATGAGACTATTATATCTTTTTAATATTAATTTAAAAACTGTTGCAATACTAAATTTGTTTCATAGTCTCATCTTGTTTTTTAATTTCAATTTTAATCACTGGGTCCGATATGAAAAATATTTATAATTCAGCAGCCAACAGAAGAGTTAGACAAGGCTTCACAATGTGCTTTAATTCGATATGTTGTCACCCTAGCGCATTAAGGGATTAACTCTTATTTAACTTTAATAGGAGATAACCTGTTACTGCACTAAGGTGATGATATGTAACGAGTAAAAAGTAGCTGATGCTTTTTCACTTCTTCATTTAGTAACGTCAGAAGTGGCTCAAAAATAATCTTTCCTATAGTTAAAGAGATTGCCTGTAAATACTGAAAACAATGAAACTGAAATGAAAATTGCAAGATTACAGAATATTACTTTCTTTAAAATTTAACATAATTTACTGAGATAACAGATACGGCTTTGTCAAATGTTAATCAGACTAACCTTATCATAAATATATTTGATTTAATGCAATTTTTTTAATTTAAAACTCGTACCATCTTCGTTTGGTACAGATATATACATATCAACAAATTCACAATTTTCTTTCACAAGTCAACGGGAATAAAAAAAAATATTGTCGAAAGGTTGAGATGTACATGTACTATAAAGCCAACGTTGATATTATTCATTAAGAAAATTGAAAATTACAATCGAACGACAAAAACTGTACGATATCAGCTTTTATCTAATATATTTACCATCTGTCGCGATATGATTTTACAAAATAGACAGGATTTATGGTGAGCGATTATTTTGTGTGGTCTTGACAAAAATGAAAAAAACGTTGTAGATCAGCAAATTAGGTAAAAATTGGTTTAAAGGTTTTAAATAACTATCACCTAGTAACCCTTATGAATAGATTTTGTTTACAGTGGATGAAGACGTACTGTAAGTCCGTTATATCGGGTTACGAGATATCATACAAAATGAACCGATCTTATCTTGGCGATCCTTGTCAATCGAAACAAACACTGGAACTAGATACCGCAGATGAAACTGTCCATAAAACGGGTGAAGTTGATTATCAGCTTGTACTGGCCCCTAAAGTAATTTCGAAGGAAATTTTAATTCTTGCTCATTATGTAATTCATCAATTCTCAAATGACCGATTCTATTTTTAGTAACAGATTTTACTGATTTTAAGGGATAAACCTTTTTTATCCAACAGCAGACACAAAAGACAAACTCAATCTCTGCGAAACAAATTTTTTTTTATTTTTTATAAATATTATAAAAAAATTCTTCACATACTGAATGTTATACATTTTATGTTTAAAACCCTTAAAAATGGCCATTTTCTATCACTTAAAGATGCTTTGGCAAAATACTCATTGAAATGTTCTTTTTACGATAATGTTTTCAATAAAAACATATGAAAAATGTTTGTGAATATTTTTTCCAAATTAAAATCTCATGCCCGAAACATCATTTTTGTACTAAGTTAATCACGCTATCAAATTTACTGCAAAGCTACTTAAAACCAGACTAAAATTAAACATCTTTCCCCCCTTAATTCAAGTATTAATAAATAATCAAAAGCCCTGCAGAAGAATACACTGAAAAATACAGAAGGAATTTGACGACACTCGTTGACCATTTCACCTGACTTCCTTTGCAAACACAGCAATAATTTAATATATACTCTTTGTTCAATCATGACAAAAAGAGAACCCATCCCTACACTTTTTTGACAAGGGAAAGAAATAAATAAATTGATATTCTGCACAATTGATAAAATCATTTCCTATGCAAATGTTTTAATATGAAAAAAAAAATCATACATAAAATTGGACTGCGACTGTTGAGACATTCCATGTGAATTCAATTTCTACTGACCTTACGATATTTGGTCAAGATAAATAAATATTGAAAAAGATGAAACTTCAGTGTCTATGGCCCATGAAAACATATTAGTAACATGAAATAAAGAAAGAAGTAACACAATTTTTTCACAAAAAGAAAGTAATGATAGCCATGAATGGAGAAGGACGAGGGCCGACTCTGATTCACGACCTCTGAATCAAGCATTTCATTGAAAATGATGAATGGCGTGCAAATTGCTACTCCAGATTAACAGACAGTCATTTATGGAGGAATTTAAATTCAAAATCCGGTGACAATTCGACAAGATAGGTGAAAGATACTTCAGTAATTGAATTTAGAACAAATTGCTTGACAGACTGTTTAAAAAGTCTCCATTTAGGGTCAAGTGTCATATTTAGTGTCTGAGGTACGCATACCAGAGCTTGGGAGGCAAGACACCACCCTGCAGGCAACAACATTTAATACACCCAACAAATAAACCTAATCTAGCCTACTTATTACATAATTGGAACCTTATCACAATAAATTGACGGTTTACAATGGCTTGCATCAAAGAATAATGCTAATAAAATGTTTGTAAATTAAGAATATGCATCAACAAATGCGTCAAGTCTGTAATTTAAACATTCCAGAAGTCTGCTTGACAATGGGGTAGGTGGCTTGTTAGTTGATGATATAGGTGGCCTCTGGAGACAGACAATTCAAGCTGCTGCATGACACAGATCTAATGAATTAAAACTTTTGTATGACCCAGATTTTGAAGCAGACAAAATGAAATTCTTTTATTTGAATCTTCATCTAGAATGACCCTAAAGCTGTAAGTGCGGATTCCTCATGGGGCAAAATGTATTTTATTTATTATCAAAACACATAAGTGATGTACTAAAATATTAAAGTCTTGCTCTTTGTTGTTTTTTCTAATTTCATTTTTTTAATGGTAAAAGAATGTTAATGGTTTTGACAGAGACTATATCCAAGACCTTAAACTTCAAATGTCAAAACACTTTCAAATTAACTGTTTTTTTTCTCTTCATCTTTTCTAACATCATGATAAAAGGCAAGGTGAAGTTTTCATAGCAATCTTGCCCTCATATAATTAGCATAATTAATGTCTTAATAAGAAAAAAGGCTTTTAATGTTGTGTTGTTTTTTTACAAACACTAGCGAAAACGAAAACGTTATTCATTTTAGAAAAAATTAAATAATTAAAAAATTCAAACAGGTGGACATTTGCTATTCTGATATTTCAATGTTACCATAGACACTGATTGAAATAATTTCACAGCATTAAGAAAATTATTCCTCCCTTTCATTCACATAAAAATCTTTATTAGGCCTGAATAAAACCCATTATTTTCATAAAACATTGTAAAAGGCGGACTATCAACTGGATAAAATTCCAATCCCCCTCGATTAGCCTGGGAAACTGGTCAGCTTTTTGCAAAATTTCAGCCAACAAAACCCATCTAACAACAAGGACCATTATCATCTGACCAAGATCCCCTTCTTAAGGAAGATGGAGGGGTCAATCTTTCAGAATTAATCTCTGCATAAAAATCGAGTAAATTATGATCAGAATGGTTGTCAATTTCACATTTGACTGTCGACAGGGAAATGGAAATTACTTTTATTATGCTGTCAACAGCTTCCTTATGAGTGTAATGATCAATTTAATTGAAAAGTGGCAATAAATGTGCCTAAAAGTTTAAGCACTTGTTGACCAAAAGAACCGATCTAGCTAAAAAATCTTTGGTTAAAACATGGACAATCGGTAAATTGCATAGTAACATATCCAATATTAATTTGTCTATACCATTCAATGTAGACTATTATTTTTATTGTTTAATCAAACATATAGAACAATTTAAAGCATAATGCAAAGGGCTTTTACATTTCAATTAATCAGACCCACAACTTCAGTAGAATTTCAACCAATAAACTTAAGTCCCGAAATGGAAACATTAGTTGTCATAGACTTGTACACACAGGTACAGAAATTTCTTTTACAAAATGATGTGCAGGTTGGCCTGGCTCTACACTGGCAAAGGGAAATCACTTTTGGCTCCAGTAAAGTTATTCCTTTGGTAAGGGTTAAGTTACAGAATACAGCAACATTTTACAATCCATTTTGACTTTTCTATCCAATTCAAAAGCTATCATCCAGAAGTGTTTGTGCAGATGGAAAAACAATAAAATACAGTGTCTGCAAATATCCAAAGATGTCTGATTGATCATCATTATAAACAAACTTGTTATTATAAGGAAGCTAGTGTTTACTTGTGCAAATCACCATAATGATTGATATATAAATATATACATTTTGAATCCTCTCGGTGAAAATGACTTATACACGTAGATGCTGACCAGTAAAGAGCCAGGCCAGCATGCACATGTTTAAGGTGCCATCCTTAGAGTCTGACACAGAGACTCTACAGTGGTAGAGGCTCAACATTTAAAGTGAATTGGTCTGTAATATATTGATAAATAATTATGTTGATAGTATTAAGTGTTACACATAAAAACAAATCAAGAAAGAATTATATATGGATGTTTTTGGCAAGTGTGAGATACATGATCTGAATTAAAATGTGCTCATTGTGATAGACCAATTCACTGTAAAACAATTTTGTCTCGAAATTGAAACACCTTTCGGATTTTTGCAAAATAAGACACAATTAGGACAAGTCTTTGTGCTCTGCTCCTAGTCCAAATCAAGAACTGTGACTAAGACAGTGTGCTCAGCTATTCTCAGTGATTAGCCTGGATTATGAAGAAAGTCTTAATTATGTAGAAATTCTGATGTTGGAAAAGCGCTATAATTCTGTCAAAATCTATGATTGAGTTATTGGCTTGGACAGTGACCTCCTATTATGCTCTCATTAAGTAAGTGTTTGAAGTTTCAACCAATTTCGGAGATACCAACTTGCACACAAAAGTGTGACAGTTGATGTAATTATTGACTGCCAAGGTTTTTTTTTTTGTAGATCGGATGTTTGATGTTCTATATTTAGATTTTTCACCCATTAACTGCACATATGGTTTTATTTACTGTTTAGAAACATGGCTTTATAAACTTGCAGATCAATAGAAAATGTTATTACCTCTAATTAAAGCTTTTGCGCTTTCACAACGGTAGTCAAGTCAAAATGTCAAAAATGTCATGACATTCGTATATTTGTATGAATTCCAAAAAAAGTCATTAAATATTTATTATACTTTAATAACTAAGACGGCAAGCTAGGCTGGGTCACTAAGCCCTTTAATACAAACTTTAAGCTACAATCAACAAAAGGAAATATTTTTTTATTTAATCAAAAACGTCAGAATTAGTTTCAATATTGACCCACATAATGGGTGCAATCTGGTTTTAAAATTTTACCACAAATGTACAGCAAAACTAGATTTTAATAATCTGTGAAATTCATCTTATAAAATGTCAAACAGCCCATGTCACTATGTTAATAACATTGCGCTTCTGCTCCACTAGCATATCTCTAAGCTGACAATTGACTTTTTAATCCTAATCCTTCTTTTCAAACCCAACGTAAACACATCAAGAGTAAAAGAGCCAGCAGCTTTAGGATTTAAACACCTGAATCGCCTTTATTAAGACTCTGTACACCTCTTTTTAATAGTACAAAAAATGTTGCAAGTTTTTTTTGTGTGTGTATGTGTCATTTTTCCTTTTTCCCCAGTGTAAAAAGCTCAAGGTGAAGTGCCTTGCTTTGAACACAGCACAGAAAGCCTTAGAGTCTCAACAACTGCAGAAGCAGCCATGATTTAACATAATCTATGGTTTGGCATAACAAGTTTATTTACTTGTACAAAAGACCTTGCTTTGGCAGAAGTGTAAGATGCATTGCTTTAACATGAGCATAAAGAGGCTTGCTTTGACCTTGCAATAACAATAGATCTATAAAGCATTGCCTTGACAAAAGAATAGACCTTGTTTTAAAAAAAACATGGAAAGTCTTGCTTTCATTGCACTATCATAAACCTTGCTTTGACAGAAGAACAAAAAGCATAATGCTTCACAAGAAACATAAAGCTTGCACTGACAAAATCATAAAGAGCTCTTGCTTTCAAAAAGCTTAGACCTTGCAAGGGCTCTTTATGCTTCTGTCAGTGCAAGCTTTATGTTTCTTGTGAAGCATTATGCTTTTTGTTCAAAAACATAGATCTTGCATTGGCAAAAGCACAGATCTTGCAATAACAAAAGCATAGACCAAATTGCATTAACAAAAACATAGACCATGCATTTACAAAAGCATGGACCTTGCATAGACAAAAGCATAGATTTGCATTGACAAAAGCATAAACCATGTATTGACAAAAGCAACAAGGTCAAGACTTAAAGAAATACAGCAATGTTCAGATTTCTTTTTCTATATTTTTTTTTCTGAGGTACCAAAAAATACAGTCTGTATTTTCATCTTAATAGCAAACAATCTTGTGAATGTTATAGTAAAGTTATACAACTCTGAAACAAACTGCATGACCCTTTTGCAAAAAATCTAATGAATTTTAATAATCATTGATACACCTCATAAGTCAAGTTTCAGTTATTTTTTTGTGAATTAATAAGGTTTCATATATCTATATACTTATATTTGCTTTCACTGTCTTTAACCCAGACTAGCTCAAGTTTTGGTAAGGTCACATCAAAATGTCAGCAGATCTGAATATTTATTTCACTATATTCCGTTTCCATAGTTTTTGGGCAACAATTTCCACATAAATGTATCATCAAGTTTTGTTTCTTAACCTTAATCTTTCTAAATATCTTAAATAAACTTGTCCATTCTTCAATCTGGACAAAACCATTTATCATTTTGAGGGGAATTTTCAAAATAAGTAGTGACTGAATAGCAAATATTGCAGGACAATGATCAGGCAGCAAAGATGTGCTGGATGATATTAGCCTGCACTGTTTGAATGAGTTAGATAATCTGTTGCCACCAGGCCACCCGTAGACAAGAAGTTAATGAACAGGACATATCTATACAGTGGAAGACTATTCACATTCTTTCATTGAAAATAAAATGTACTAGACAAATAAATTGTTTTTTGTACTTTAAAAGATTATACAACAAAATTAATGCTCTACATATTATAAGAAATAGAATGACAATGCTCTACATATTATAAGAAATAGAATGACAATGCTCTACATATTATAAGAAATAGAATGACAATGCTCTACATATTATAAGAAATAGAATGACAATGCTCTACATATTAAAAGAAATAGAATGACAATGCTCTACATATTATAAGAAATAGAATGACAATGCTCTACATATTATAAGAAATAGAATGACAATGCTCTACATATTATAAGAAATAGAATGACAATGCTCTACATATTACAAGAAATAGAATGACAATGCTCTACATATTACAAGAAATAGAATGACAATGTTTCCTAGTTAATTATTTCAAAAGAACTAAATGAAGAAACTTTTTAAAGACATGCTTTAAAATTCAGTGTCACTACAAAACTATTTTCAAGGGACGCAAAATAATAACAAGAAAAACCCCATAAATTAACTGCCTCGTTTTGCAAATAAGATCAATGTCATCTTAAATGTCAATAATATGTCAGACAGCTGTCAATCACATGTGATTATATTTCTAATCCATTTTCACCTTGTTTAAGATTTAGGGTACGAGCCGAGGTGGTCGGATACAGATACAATATGGAATGTAACGTACCGGGCCGTATTAATGACACATCATGCAATACGTGTAACAGACTTACTAGCTAATTTACATTGGGACCGTAACTTACCTGTCCGGCATTATCTTAAATTAACTCTCGATGAAACAATCAGTGAATAGAAAAAAAATGTTAGTATAAGCTTTAATTTCACGATGAATACAACAGATTTATCCGATAAAATACCTTTTCCTTGTGTGTTTTTTTAATTCATTCAATTGTCAAATACCTTTACTCCTTTCTGTTCCTGACGGCTTTTTTATACAAGCATCTCATCAAGGAATGTTATTTAACATTGTAACCTTACACTAGAATGGAGTTACAATTGTACATCTTTACATGATCGTTTGATGATTTGAATTATGTCAGTTACATATACCGCATATCCGAACGTATCTGCACTCAAACGCTGTTTGCAGATACACTTATTTTATTACCTAGATATCGTGACTTGTAATTATGTACGGAACAACTTCGTTAAACGACTAAATGATTAACATTTTGAATCAATGTATTTATTATAGTTTATAAGTATGTTCATCAATATTAAGTGGACAGTAATTATCTTGATTAATGGTTTTTGCCATACATATGGTTAAATATTTTCATCATAACTGATCAGTCAGAGCAGGACGGCTGATTTGTTTCATAATTTAACAATTTTTTCATAAATAAAAATGTTTACATTTCATAGAAAATCCTTTGCCATAAGTCCTAGTAAGAAGTAGGACCAAATATAGGACTAACTTGAACACTGCTTTAATAAACATTTGTTTATCTTAAATTTTAATAAAATTAATTCTCCTGAGAAAAGGAGTTATAAATTTGTAATGTAAAATTATATCAGTCAGATTTTAGAGATTTTGGATTTTTTATAAAATGCAGCCAAGAATCCTAAGATAGGGCTTATAAGTGAATATATCATTATTGGCGACGCCGGTGAGCGGCGTCGTCTATTATGGAACGCTTTTTAGAGAATTGGTATTATTCATGAAACCAACTAACTGATTAAAATTTGATGACTGGACAGCAGATTATTTATAATGACACCAAAAAATGATGCTGTGCCGCAGAGGTGCCTAAGAAATGTTGAAATGATTTACATTAAAATCTTTTGTCAATTATGAACGGTATAGAGACAATTACTTTATTTAATTTATACCTACTGCTTCATAATATTAATACAACCTTTGCTGCCTCATGTAACAGAATAGAACTTTTTTAACTTTATACACTACGACAAAGTTTAACCGAAGGTTGAATATTAATAATAATAATTATCATTGAAATCTGTAAAGAAAATATCATCTAAGTCATAAAAGAATATGTCATTTTGGATTGCGCATGACCAACATGTGGAGAATATAATAATGTTGTCTTTTGACCTTCAAATTTAATATGACCTTGAACCCTGAAGATACAACTGAGAGCAATATAATAAAGTACACTGGCTCAACAATATGAACATAACAAATAGGTTATAGGGTACATGAAAATTCCTGAAAATTTTCTAAAGTTATGAATGACAAAATTATAATCTTGACAGCGGAAACACATTTGGATTGGAATTTATTAGCTGACAAGCATAGATCAGTGGAAGTGTGACACAGCTGACCTTAAGTCAATCATGACCTTAAGTTGATCAGGTTTGACAAAAAATTAATAAACACAATCCTTATTACTGTCGTTAACATCGAAATAGATCGATCGGAAATTCCAATTGATACCATCAAAATGCATGTTTAAAATTCTTACCTGATTGAAAATAATAAGGTTATTGCATTTAAAGGATGTTATTATAAAGACGACATTTTAAACTAATGAAACAGGTGTCATAGTTAGCAAGGACTTTTAAAGGTCGCCAAATCTTAAATTCTTAGGCTGTTACAGCAGTACACTTTTAAAATCCAGACATGCAAATTATCTATTTTTTTTAAACCGAAAACCGCAATAATAAAATTGCAATGAATATGCACTTATAAATTCGTGCTTCATGCAGTACTGTAATTAGATTGTAAATGATTTAAATAATTGAAAAAAAAAGATACCTATTTATCAATTGAACACATGTGCGTAGTAAATAATGTCATAGCTTGTCAGTTCTCACTGCTGATTGTGATGCTCATCACAAACAGGGCTGTAATGACAGTATTGAAAAACATCCATATCTCCAGAAAAATTTTATCAATATTTTTCCAAGTGATCAAGATGATTATAATGATTTTTCATAATAAAACTTACACATTCTCAGTTGGCTTTAAGACAGACCTTTACCATCTGGCATCAGTTTAGGACCCATACCCAGCCTGCACATCTTTCCTGATTGATCAAGCACTTTATCACTGGCTGCTCAATTTTTAATTTCCAAAATTATACTTTACAACAGACATCCACACCCGATAATACAACACAGGATAAGCACCTTAACATATTGTCACCTTAGTGCAGAAATGGATTAACTCAGATTTAGTTATATAAGGAGTTAACCCATTAATGCACTACAGTGAAAATACTTTTATTTTTGCAACATAAAAATTAATATTTTTGTTCTTTTGTTGCTAAACAAATATTTTTTCTCTATCAAAAATAAGTATTTTTGCTTTTTAAGACTTTTAGTGACAAAGCATGTTCATGTAATTTTGCACTTTTTGTGCTCTTTTTCGTGTTAAATTTTGCTATTTTAGTGTCAAATCATTATAATTTTTTGCTCTTGTTAATGAATAAATATTTCTTGACCCTTTTGGTAATATGCTTTTAATGATTTGGATAAGTGTTTTTGCTCTTTTACTGCCAGGATTTATAATGTACAGAATAGTCTTCAAACAAAAGGTCTGTTTCAGAAATGGTGTATTTTGTTGCACTGAGTGAGTGTTAGGATTCTTTTGGCACTTGCATTATTTCAATAAAGGTGCATTACCAAAAGTTTGTATGGTGAACTTACCCATTTGTCTTGTGTAATTCAGATATGTGAAAGATAATTTACATACGGTTTTTATCATTAGCCATTATATTGAATTTAGATTGAAAATCCCATAACAGTTCAGCCAATGGACTAATACATTTGTAAAGATGAAAGTTTGCATGTTTTCTTTTGTAGTCAAATACAAACTCTTTGGGTTTCTTTCAGTTGCAATCCAATGAACATCACTACTATTCACAATTATCAATAAATTGTTATTATAAAAATGTACTTACATGAAAAAATAAATTAAAAAAATACATTGTCATAACCATGAGAAGTTTGAACTGACAGATGTAGCCAAAAAATTGCTGTTAAAAAGTTTCACAGTCATTTATGCCCTTTAAAGCATGTTAAATTTAATTCAATGAAGGAATTAATGACACTGAAATGTTATTTAATCATTTTGTTCTAATTAATAATTAAACAAATATCATATAAGACAGTATGGATTGGAGTGAAATGAAATGCAAGACTATAATGATTGTCATAATGATAGTGATCTTGATGAATTTTTCAGCATAAAGCTGTATTAACTATGTTTTAATCAACATTTAAGATAGTATATTTCTGGAATACTGGAATTGAATCATATCAGCTGATAGAGTCTGTAAAAACATCAAAATGAAAAACATTTCAACTTCAAAAATTGTAAGCGCCAGCACAGAGTTTAGACCATGCCAACATTGTCTGGCAAAAAATGTCACATACTTGATGTCAGAGTGATTTATGTAACTTTTAAGCTTGTAAGGATATTTAAATACCAAAATGTAGGAGGGATGTCAAATCATGCAAGTTTATTTAAAATTCTTTTTGCTCAATGCATTTTTTCTTCATCTCTAATATTGCTAATTTGTTTTATTCCTGTCAAACTCAAGTGATATTTGCATTGGCAATTTCCTTGTTTCCTGAAATTAATAAATAACCCAACTATCCAATGAAGAAATCACCTGTTCTTGTTTTCCTTTGATTATAAATCTAGGTGGGAAAGGTTAGATTATTCTTTGTCATAAACTGTGCTTATCAGAAAAATGCTTTTCCTCTCTGGCCACTGGACTGAACACTGTAAGGTGAAGTGGTCATAAAACTCATTTTCATGTATCATTCTAGCCATATTATGATGAGTTTTTGTCAGAATTCATTAAAGATGTGATCTTAATTTGTAAACATATCATATCCCAAAAATCTGTATACTACCACTTGTCTAGTCTTCCACTGGAAAATACTAATTAGTTCTGCTAGTTTTATTAACCCACCCAACATTATCTATTTGCCTCTGAAGACTCTCTCTCGCTCTCATACACCAAAATCAAATGGTTAATTAGAATATAACAGATACTTTATCTTTTAACAAGCCAGTTTAATAAATGCTTATAAAAGATATATATTTATGCACATTTGTCTTAACCTTTCCTATGACATTTTGAAATTTATCTGTGATATACTAATGATAATTGTTTTACTTTTCCTGCAATGAATCTAATGTGATTTATATAATAATTATTTTAATCATACCCGATATATGAAATTATGTGCACACATGAAAGCTTTTACAAATGATAGTTCTTTTCTTGTTTTATAATTATTCAAAGAAGTAATTTAAAAAGATATCAAGGTAGGAAAATCATGTAAATGCTATTCGAAAATTTTCTACAATATGAAAAAAAGACAACACTAAAAAACAGGAATAATTATAAGAAAAAAAATTAACATAAAAAATGTGGCCACTCTTTGGATGAATATCTTGCTGTGAAAATTCCAATTTGCAAATTATCATTAAAAAGACCTTCAACCTATTTTCAAAACCACAATTTTCCACACCCCTGACTTCCTGATTTCCATAAATTAATTAAGACAACATGTCAAAAAATCCCATTCCCTTAATTTTCTGGCTGTTTACATGTTTCACACCAGTGATGATGACCCCTAAAAATCTCGATCAATGCCCTGGTAACCATTAGGGGCCAGATGAGGACAGAGAGCGGAATAAATCCATCACCCCAGAACAAACATATTTTGAAATCCGAAATATGCAAAATCAATTTAACAGTAAATCTTCCCCATGAGAAGATAAGGGATAAGTCTAAAATTTGACCAATTGTCTTCTGTTTCCACTGACCTGTGGTCAAAGGTGTGGCATTTCTTAGGGTGTCTTCGAGTGCAAATCTGTTACCCATGATTCTCGTAAAACAGCACAGGAAATAACTAACGGCAACTGGTCAGTGAGATGTGACTGCATGGGAAGAAATTATTTTTCACTTATCAATTGTAAATTTGATCTAGATTGACAAAGATGGGAGGGGAAAATCTTGGTGAAAGGGTTGTGATTGGGGTTATCACAGACATCATAGCATTAATGATAAACTCTTGTCTGTTAAAATTAACTTGACTTTACAAACAATGATAGTCAAATCACTTCATTTCCTTTGATTTCAGCATTTTCAAAGTTTTAATTGAATTAAAAATGTAATAAGCAGATTGGCTGGGCTTATTATATCTAACGTTCAGTACCACTAATCAGATACTACTACATGTGCGCATTGCATTAACTTTGTCAGCAATGATTCAAAGATTTGTAAAGTAAACTAAAGGTCTGAGTTGGTCAGTCTCAGGACACTTAAAATTTTCATTGAAATCATTTGTGAAAGCTGACATCCAATGTTTTGCAATATTGTAAATGATGCATGGTACAGGTATGAAAATAATTGAATCAATATAATTTTTTCATTTTTCAAAAAACTTATATTGCACCATTAATTAATTTTAAATTTAATTAAAGTATTTTCATATCAAATTTTTGAGAAATTGGTAAAGAATTGCAGACTTAATCTACTTCTATCTCAATTTCTTCATTATTTCAATCAAAATCAACAACTCTTGCAGACTGGGCATCATGCAGTAACTTTAAAATTTTCATTGTTAATTCTTGTATCATTTAAAAAGAGAACCAGTTTATGTTTTAGACTGTTCTTACATTTTTTCTTCATAAAATTATTTTCAATAACTTTACCATTCAAAAGAATAACCAGTCAAAATTTCAGACTGGACATACAATTTTATATTTTTTCTTATTTCATTTCTAATTCCTGCATTAGCTATAACAACAAGAGCTGTCACAGGAGACAGCGAAGCTCGACTAATAAAATACTGGACGCAGTAAGGAGGACAAAACTATGAAAGAAAAATCAATTATGTATAATAATGTATTAAGTTATAGTAAAAAAATAACATTTGTTAACATAAATTCCAAGATCAAGGGGAATAATTCTAGAAATAGTCATGCTAGAGTTATGGACCTTGCCACACAACATTTGTGTAATAATAAGAAATATATATTTGAAGTTTGAAGTAGATAGATTAAAAAATAAAAAAGTTATTATATTTCTTAAAGAAAATCCTAAGTTCAAAGAGAGATAAATCTGTAAATATTGCTTCAAGAGTTATGAACATTGTCACATAAAATGTAATTGATGATAAGGAATAAGTATTTGAAGTTTGAGGTAGATACCTTTAAAAATAAAAAAAGTTAAAATAAAAAATAACATTTTTCTAGTAAATAAATCTAAGTTTATGGGGAGATAATTCTTGCAATATTGGTGCTAGAGTTATGAACCTTGTCACATAAGATGTGGATGATGATAACGTAAATATATTTGAAGTATGAAATTGATCCCTTTAGAAATAAATAAGTTACAGTAAAAAATAATATTTTGTATGGAAAATTCTAAGTTCAAAGGGACATAAATCTTAAAATATTGGTGCTAGAGTTATGAACCTTGTCACATTAGATGGGGATGATGATAACGTAAATATATTTGAAGTATGAGGTTGATCCCTTAAGAAATAAAGAAGAAACAGATAAAATAGTATTTTTTGAGGAAAATTCTAAGTTCAAGGGGAGATAAATCTGAAAATATTGGTGCTAGAGTTATGAACCTTGTCACATAAGATGGGGATGATGATAAAGTACATATATCTGAAGTATGAGGTTGATCCCTTAAGAAATAAAGAAGAAACAGTAAGAAATAGTATTTTTTGAGGAAAATTCAAAGTTCAAGGGGAGATAAATCTGAAAATATTGGTGCTAGAGTTATGAACCTTGTCACATAAGATGGGGATGATGATAAGGTACATATATTTGAAGTATGAGGTTGATCCCTTAAGAAATAAAGAAGTATCAGTAAAAAATAGTATTTTTTAAGGAAAATTCTAAGTTCAAGGGGAGATAAATCTGAAAATATTGGTGCTAGAGTTATGAACCTTGTCACATAAGATGTGGTTGATGATAAGGAACATATATTTGAAGTTTGAAGTTGATACCTTAAGAAATGACAAAGTTATAGTGAAAAATATTTTACTGCACCAAAACTTTAATCTAAAATCTGGACGCGGACGCGGACGCCAGGGCGAGTAGGACAGCTCTCCATATACTTCGTATAGTCGAGCTAAAAACCAGTCTGATATTTAGGATTCCAACTGGACCTACATAATTCTTATAACATGAGCAGACACAGCAGGATTTGCATAAAACTGTCAAATTTCAGGGTACAATTCCAAGATAACACATCTTGCACTGCTTTCAATCTTATCTAATTAAAACTCTAATGCTTTTAATTACAGCAGTAAAGTGGAGATGCTAATTGGAAGTAATAATAGAAACAGATCATATGACAGGTGAAGAGGGAGAAGCCATCTTGTAAATCAACTTGATACTCTGTAAATGACAGATAAACACTTTTGTATAATTAATGCCAACAATTTATCCAAAAACTTAATCATCAAGATTTCCTTTTGCTATAAAGTTTCTTGAATCCCCCTTTTCATGTTAATTTAGCCAATTTCATGTCTTTTTCCTGTTTAATATGGAAGTCATGATAAGACTATTTTCTTACTTATTTAATTATATATGTTTATAAATCAGTTAACAGGACAATTTTTTAAACCATAAGAATTATGATACAAACAGATGCTCACTGATTACATTACTACTGCACAAGCTCTTCTTTTTTTGAAAGCTAGAGGGGCATCCCTTAACAAATGGTTAAGGTCTTTGACTTCAAACCACTTGTCCCTCACCATTGTGGGTTCGAATCCTGCCAGGGACTAAAAAAGGACTATGTTGGTGGTTATTAAGTTATACTCTGGTACCTGCTTGAGCCTGAAATTATGTACGGAGGGTCACCTAATGCCTTCCTCCATATGGCCGATGCTGTGTTGGTGCAACTTAAAACCAAGCCTTAAAAAACAACAACAAAAAAACAACTTTGGCTAGTAATGAAATTGCTCAAGCTCTAAAAATAGAAAAAATAAAAAAAAAAATAAAAATGATAATGCGAATGATCTTGACAATGATGTAAAACTGACATGGGTTTTTTTTATATGAATCTCTGTCCTCTGTCAATTTTTCATGTAATTTATTATTTCATTTGACACTGACCATTAAAAACAAAGCCAGATTGGATTTTTATGAACTTTGATAAGAAAAAGAAATATTGCTATATGCTTAAAATACAGTCTTGTAAGTTATTGTTTAAATTAATGAATATTTTTGAAAGGACCATGGTGCCTTGTAATTTTTCTTTTTCAAGAGTCTGGAAATCTGCTGTTTCTTAACATTTTTTTTTCCATTCAAACAATCTTAATACTGTATCAAGATGGGTTGTCATAACAATTTCATGAAAACTACTTTTCTCCAAATCTCTTAATAATCACTGAATCTAAATTACCCCTGAAATGAGAGTCCTCGCCTGTTGATTACATGGGGGGCTGCCGGTGTCCCGAGAAAACCCACTAAGGTCTAATTATACTCTTCCGTTTATATAATCCAGATGTGCTCCTATGATTATTACGTGAGAGGTGGTTTCTGTGGGTAACAGCTGAGGTTTTTTTGGCAAAGGTCGTGAACTTTTTAAAGCTGAGGTTACGACCTACTTGAAAAATTGCATGGTAACATGAAGAAAAAAAAAAATAATGAAAAAATTCCAACAGTTTCATAAGCCAAGTAAATACTAATTTTCTTGTTATCAATCACGATAATTTAATCCGATAACGAGATGTAGAATTTTGATTATTATCATTCAATTTTCTACAAAAGTGACAATCTAGCATTCAATCAGTCAAAAAGCTCATATTGGCATGTATAATATGACGGAAAAATGCTTTGATTGAAAACTGCCAACTCGGCAATTTATCTTTTTTTTCTTCAAAGAGAAAAATATCATTCAAGTATGTAAAAGACTTAATAATTTTTACCAACGGAATATAACTATTATTATAAGAATCATTGTCAAATCTTTTCAATTGATAACAACTAACATTGTCATTTACAACGTCTTTTAAATTCTCTCTATTATCTAAAATGACAGGCAATCAAACACAACCTTTACTTGTATTTAAGTCTATTTGATCTC
The DNA here is from genome assembly GCF_026571515.1 of Ruditapes philippinarum. NCBI lineage: Eukaryota > Metazoa > Mollusca > Bivalvia > Venerida > Veneridae > Ruditapes > Ruditapes philippinarum. Next base: position 388,000 of record NW_026865153.1, read on the forward strand.
TGATCAGTTATTTGGAAATCAATATTTTCCACTGAAAACTTTAATGTTTGTTCCAGGAAAGTTTCTTTTAAATCTGCACAAAAAAGAATTTCCAGGAGCATGATAAATGGAATTTTAAACATAAAACTCTGCAATTAGATTTAAAAGAAAAATCAAGAATACAGTTCCAAACTTAACCAAAAACTTGTGTGCAAAATTTAATGTTCCAGAGATCATTTCCTCTTCAATTTTTTTCCAGAATAATCATTTGTGTGTGCAAAATGACCTAAAAATGAAAAACTTTGCAATGCTTTTTACTCAAATCAGGATAAGAACCAAGCAAAGAAATTTAATTAAATTCTGAGTATTATTGCTTTCTTTATTATTGTCCTTTACAGACTTTTCCATTTCAAAGTGCTTCACTATAATAGATTTATTCAAAAATTTCAAATTTTATTTCTCAAGATTTTTGACCTCAGTCCAGAACTCGCTTAACAAAAGGGTTGGAAAATTTTATAGTCTGAAAGTTGCAGTTAAAAGTTCAAAAGCCCCTAGAGATGCCAGGTGAAAATATGCATTCTGTCTGACCCCATGTTATCAGATCATGTTGTATAATGACTGTATAATCATGTCTGGACTATTAAGGCCACTCTAAGGTTAACATAATCTTTACAACATAACTATCACCATTGCAACATGCAATAAAATATGTTGTATGTGTGTGAAAACATTAAAAGAAATGAAAACAAAAATCTTTAAAAATTGGACTATTCTGCCTCATGAAATAACATTAAGATTTTTTTTTTTGCCAAAAAAAAATTGAGTGGATAAAATTTATTTTATTAACTTTAAAGGGGCGTCCGTGGCCGAGTGGTTAAAGTCATTGACTTCAAATCACTTGCCCCTCACCGCTGTGGGTTCGAATCCCTACAGGGACTTTGGATGCTTTCATGTGAGGAAGCTATGCAGCTAGCTTATGGAACGTTGGTGGTTCTACTCAGGTGCCCATTTGTGCCTGAAATAATGCACGATAGTGCACCTGAGGTCTTCCTCCACCTGTCAGTAAAGCTGGAACGTGGCGAAATGACCTACACTGTGTCGATGTGACGTTAAACCCAAAACAAACAAACAAACAAACAAAACAATTAACTTTAGTAGAGGACAATGTCATGGTGCTAGTAAGTAACAGACCAAGTTTGGTGGTCATAAATTTTATTCATTCAATTCTCATGGACTCAGTATTTAATATAGTATAAGCAAGAGCAATAACAAAGTCACAAACATGCTACATTGCAAACATTGAAGCAAAACTGACCAATACTAGTGACTATTGGAGAGAAGAAGACCATTGCTAAAGCAGGACAATGAACCATTCTATCTTTTTACCATCCTCAATATCTATATGGACTTGTCCATCTTTCATTCTGGACCAAACCATTAATCAATTTTAGGGAAAATTTCAAAATATTATCTATAAAATAATTTGGGGAAAATTTCAAAATATGTACTAAATAGAGAACAGTGCAGACCAATTTCAGACAACATGGATTGGTTGTACTGGTAGAATCTGTTGCTGATAGTTGGCTAAAGCCTTAAAGTAACCCTGAATGTTTGCCCTGCACCTGCTGCAACTGAAAGTGTTTAGCCATTGACACAAGAATGAAAGTTGGCTAGTCAGTACAATTGTTCAGCTGACCGGTTGACGACTGGTTGACTTCTGGCAGATTTTTAGAAGCTTTCCTTCAATACTAACAATCAGAAATCACTATAATACAACATGCTCATAAATGAGTCAATGTGACTCACAGAAAAGTATCTTTTTACTCCTTGCCTTGACAAACCTTTCTTTTCAAAAACATTGAAATTTGATAACAATTCTAAAAACCACTAAAAGTTATGTAAAAAAAAAAACTGCATAAAAAAACTAAAAAGAGTAATTAAAATGTTAATTTTTCTTTTTTTATGCACTTTCATTATTAGACCAATGATTTACACTTATATAAAAAATCAAAATGCACTTAAACTGTTGGTTACAAAAGCGTTTAGCTGATAAGCATCGAAGAAAATATTTTCATAATATGCAGATTTCAACATGTTATCTGTAGATCATGCTAGATAACTAGGTTCATTTGGAACTTGCAAATAAATAAAGATGGGGTTATAAAAAGTACGGAGAACATATTAGTTTTTTTTTCAAAGCTCATTCAAAATCAAAATGTGACAAAACTATAATTTATTATACAGTTTTATGATTTATTACCACAATGTACAAGATTACTGATTTTTACTGAATGTTTTTAAAGTTTTAAAGATTCTTGCTCATGTACTTAAAAGACTAAGAAAAAAAATCATTAGATTTTTTGTTGTTGTTGATGCTATGATAGTTCCGCAAAAAGGGTAAAGGTCATAATGTCAACTTTCTTGCTTTACAAATTTCTTGCTTTACTGGCCAAGGAAGATCCCTGGTGCCCCTTAATGTGCATTGTTTCCTGGCACAAGGAGGCACAACAATAGAACCACCAAACTTCTGTAAGCCAGCCGGAGAGCTTCCTCATATAAATGATAATCCAAAGCCCCTGGCAGAATTCATACCAACAGAATTGATGGACCAGTGGTTTTCTGTGGAAGACTTTGACCACTTGGCCGTGGAGACCGCTTTCACCACTTTCAGAAAGTGAAAGAGGTACCATACCATAATTTCAGACCTTTTTAGCCTACTATGACAAATCAACCTAAGAAAACAACTAAAATATAGTAACTATGACTATTCATATGGTAAATGAATTCATGAAAAACCAGCTTTAACTATTTTATCTTTTTGTTACATTATCATAATTAAAGAATGATGAGAAGGTCTCAGTTTATGTGCTCAAAAAGTTTTGTAAACTAGCACGAAATTAACTACAAAAAAGTTCAATAGGTCAAAGAGCATGTAAGTTCTTTCCTGCATAATCATACAGTCATTTCTTTCCTTTAAAAAAAAGGAAAAAGAAAAATGGGAATGGTTAAAATCAGGTCAGTGCTCACAGCAGTTACATTTAAAAGATTTAAATAGGTTTTAAATTACTCCTATTTAGAAAGTTAAAATCCTCACTTAGACACTGGCTAAAGAAGATAAATAGATGTATCAAAATGTGTCCATGTTAAAAGGGATTATCAATCTATTGCATATTTATTCACCTGTCACTGATGTAAATGACCAATGATGATGAGTTTAATTTGAAGATTTTGAAGATTTGCTTAGCCAAAAGCCAAAATACTGCTATATGTAGCCACCAGGACAGAGCTTGCTAGCTAAGCCGGCTTGCACATCCATACACTGTTAATAGCTCATTTTTTGTATTCTAAGATTAAAAATCCCTTATCCCAAAATCCCTCTGGACTGTTCCAAATCAAAGCTTGGCAAAATCCATTTCTTTAATTCAATGTTAGTTTTTTTGTCCTGTTTTTACTTTCAGAACATTTTTCTAAATTTATTTGTAGGAAGCAACAAGCTTTAAGGCACACTCTCGAATCCACTCCAGGAACTAGCCAGTACTAAGCAATGAGTGTTTAAAAGTGTCTTGCTTAAGGAAGCAAAATGGCTAAATGCCTCTGACTGAATTAAACCGTTTATACAGCTCTTACCCAACGAAATGAGTGTAATTGCCTATTGTCACATTCTTTTTATGGAACTGTTTATGCTAATTTTAAAGATTTCAAAATGTTTAAATTAAGCAGCCTGTAGCATAGAGTCCGGTAAGTCTATTAACACGATGTGCTGTTGTGCCTCGCTATTTACTGCAGTCATGTGGTAAGTCAGTATCCTGTTCAAGGTTTTGACACCATGAGAAATAATGAATTGTTATATACAAATGTATAATAATTTTTACATTAAATTTATCTTTTCCTATACTGATACTTGAAAATTCTGGAAAAAAAGGATGATCTCATTGAAACGCTATGTAAACAACAAAAAACTATAAGCAATTGCAGAATCTGTTTGATTTATTGTGTATAACATTCTCCACAACTAGCAGTCAACTTCTTCACATGTACATTGTATATCTAGTGAATCAGTAGCTGAGGATTAAGTGTATCTGATATATTTGTTGATATATATGATATATTTGACCTCAAGTAAAAATTGACAACTGAAGTTTGTAAACTACTCTTGTTATTCACGTTAATTTTGTGAACAATTTATTTCTTTCCCTTATAAGCTTACAGGGAAAGTTCTGTACATCAAACTTTCTTCACAAATTGTGAGAATTTTACATTATAATGAGGATGCTTCATAATTGCCAGAAATTATCTACCCTAGGAAAAACTATTCACATGCAGACATAAATAAAACAGTTGTTAGGTTGATCCACAATCTAAAATGTCCTTTGATAATAGAAAACACATACTTTCTTTTTTATTTTTCAAACTACTTTATACCATGAAAAGAAAAAAAATGTTATAAGAAAATGAAATATGTAGAGATATGTAAATTTTTATTTATCTTGCTGTACTATACATCAACTATTAAGTTAGGTATTTTGACATTAAGATTTCAGATTTTGCCATTAGTCACACAGAGTGGTAATAAAAACGTTTATGGTAACCTTTAGCAAAAAATAGGAGCAACTGTAAGTCAAAGATTTATTTTAGCTGGATAGTAAAACAAGTTCTTGCAACTTCTATTCTGCTTCTTGGAACCTAAAACCAGTACTCATGTCATATGACAAAACATGGTTGTAACACAAGTTAGGCTCAAACCCTCATTCCTTGGTTTGAAAGGAAGACACCTCAACTGTTCCTTGTAAGTATAAAAGAAATATTATAAAATAGGATAAAATAATTTTATATATAGGCCATTTGGAATGCTTATTTGCTTGAACAAAGCTCGGGTTCATGGCCATATCTCTGAGTGTACAGTGCTTGATGCCTCTAAAGCCTACAAAGACCAGAGTGTTCAATCATACCACAACTGGAAGATCATAAAACCGATCATTAGTGAGAAGAAACTTTCACAAAATTAATTGTTTTCCCTTGAAATATGAATATAAATATGTAAACAAAGATCAACAAGGAGAACCATATGTATATGATAATTATAGACTGGCCATAATTCAAATTCAAAATCCAAACAACTCTTATTTGATGATGTCATCTATGACATCATCAATGTATGAAATTCATGACAATTTTTTTTACAATGGTAAACAGCACTTGGTTATTGCATATTTATTCAACATCAAAACAGTATCAGATATTTTGGCTCAAACTGTAAATGTGACAAAGTTATCCATGACAATCATTCTGTGAAAGTTAGACTGAAATATCTCTCAAGGAGTGTTAATAGATTCTAAGTTGTCTATACTTTGACTGAAATGTTAATAGATTCTAAGTTGTCTATAGTAGAAATTCTTCACGCCCATTTAACGACAATATAATTAACTGTTAACCTGCTGGAACTGAACTTGTAATTAGTTTTTGAATGCCACCATAGAGCTAGACCAGTCTTCACATCTTTGCAGTATGACTCGGCTCTATGTACTAACTGAAAACCCTCTCAATTTGGACTGTTCCAAATTTAAAACATGGCAAATCCATTTAGGATTAATTAAGCTAATTATTGGAAAAAATCACTTGTTTGGTTTAAGTCAGAGAACATAATTATTACGATGTCACACAATATACATGTAATATCAATCAAGTTCCTTCACATAAATAAATATTATTGTTGCTTTGAATTTGTTGTTTTGTTTGGTTTTAGGTCATATGGTGCTGAAACAGGAAAGATGATTTTGGCTAACATCGGGAGTTACAAACTTTAAGCAACATCATGGGGTCAAAACCACCTCACCTGCTGGAGCTAAGAGATGCATAAACTCCAATAATTTAAACATATTTAGTTGCCTCTTAGGATCAGGCAGGGATGAATGGTGGCTGCAATTCTGTTGCCTCAAACCTGTAAAGGCAACACCTCAGCCACAAGGGAAAATTAAAATTTTTATGAAGAGCCCAAAATAAAATATCAAATGCTCAACTGTAGTACAGGAATCTCAATTTTTGAAAGTAAACAACAAAACCCACGATTAATTAAACATTATGATGTACGGATTACCAAGTAAGAATTAAAAAAAAAATGTTTTAAAACAACAAAAAAACACCATTAATAAAGATTAATGATTGTTAGGATTAAAATGAAGTATAGGTGGTTCCTATTTCAAAAATTATTTAAAATAAAAAAAGATTAAAAAGAAACAAGAACACACATGAAAATCTTTATTGTAAGAACATACAAATTAATGGCCTTTTTGAAGATGTTTTGAAATTAAATTAAGATGTTTTTGATGGAATGACACTTTAAAACCATTTCACAGGAAAACTTCAACATTCTATGAGAGAAAATATAGCTATTTTATTATCAAAATGTTAATAAAAGATGAAAGTTAAACATTATCAAAATCTCGAAAAAATATATTAACAAGTCTGGTATGAATTATAATCCTATATTACAAAATTTCTGTATAAAGAAAAACGGACAAATGTTCTGAGATATTTTTCACAGATATATATTATACATTTGTAGGTAACCGCGAAAACGTTCTATATCCCCTCCATATACCACAGCAGATAGGATCCTTATTCTTCTAACAGTAAAAAATACAACTTCAAACAAACGCGCAGGAAGTGCCTTGCCGATTTTCTCTATGAAACTTCGCTGACACTAACTGTAAAATAATTTACAATCATTTCAAACTTGTAATTTTATATTCTTTACATTTTTTCCCAAGCACACTCCTTCACATTTAAACAAATTAACTCAAAGCGATTTCATGAAATCGCACACTAGATATAAAAGCAAGAAAAACTGTTGATGTTTTCACAAATTACACCAAAGGAAGTGCAATGATCCTAAAGTGCTTGATTTGAAGTCAAAGGTAAGTTATAATTCTTCTGATTTCCGGGATAGTGAAATCTTAAAATTTCACTAAGTATCATGCCATTTATATTTACCACACTAAATATGTTTAATGAACTTTTCCATCTTTTAATCTTGACAAAACCATTCGTCATTTTTGGGGAAATTTCAAAATAAGTATGGACTGACTAGCAAACAGAGCATCCCATGATCAGAAGACATGGATGTGCTCGATCTTGAAAGGACTATATCAACTAGAACTATCACTAAATGTGATTAATACCCCCGCAAGACTGCTTCCGAAATGATGAAGTTACTAGTAACAGAATAGCTTGTAAAAGAATTGAAATAGAGTTATGGTTGTGGGCAATTAAAGATAGTTGTGGTTCTTGTATGTTGCATTTCCTTTCAATGAGGTTGACCATTGATGAAGTTTTATTGAATTACTCTGTAATAAGTCCAAAAAGAGTTATGCTTCTTGAGCACTGCACTTCCTCTCATTGCCCTTTACCATTTGAATTCTAAACATGAGTTTTTAAGATATGCACAAAACAAGGAAAAGTAACAAAGGGCAATAACTCTGTAATTAGTGAGGATGGAGTTATGGTTCTTGTGCACTGCACTTCCTCTCAGTGTGCTTGACCATTGTATGAAGTTGTATTGAATTCCAACCATTAGTCTTCAAGTTATGCTCTGGACAAGGAAAATGCAAAAAGGTAACTGAAGACATTAAGAAAGACACACAACTACTTAGCAATAATATTTATATTAATTTAATAGACTACATCAATTTTTATCATTCTGAACTAAAATTCAACCAAAAATATCTTAACACACATATCCATATATATAAATATAAAATACATATATATAATGAAATACGACGGAAAATTAAATGCTTTAATGAACAAAATTGCAGATAAAATATCTAAATGGATCGTTAATAAGTGAAATTATATCAATTATATCCATATAAGCCTGTGATCTTTTCATGTCAAGTGTCAAATATGTATCAATATATGTATAAAAGTATCTCTCACACCTCCCACACTGGATGGTTTATCACCCGCAGCTTTATCCTGCTGAGATATCTAAGATGTTGCTTTATCTATCATCTCATTGGACTGATTACCCTTAGATGGTAAAATTTGTATCATATATAAATAAATATATATATACACTAATATCCTGCTCTGAATTTTGTACAGTCCTTGATGTAAATCTTCAATATCAATCTTATTTAAGGGAACTGTTACTGTTGTTTTTTTGTTTGTGCACCAGTATAGTATAGGTTATATGGTGCCGAAACCTTGCAGGGTCTGTTAAAACAACATGATGGCAAGGAACTTGGTTTATACAGAATTTATTTGACGTGTGTTCTTTCCTTCTCTTGATTTACTTGTAGAATTTATTTAAGTTTGATTGTGTAGGAAGCTATAAGCTTATAGACACACTTTCGAATCCGTTCCTGGAACCAACCAGTACTAAACAATAAGTGTTGTTTCTTGCTCAAGGAAACAATGGCTTGCACCTCGGCTGACGGGGTTTTGAACTCGCACGGCTAGCGATCCATAGATTACTAGTCGGACGCGTTAACCACTCAGCCATGCCACCACTATATGGCAAGGAACTTGCAGACTGACTGTTAGATATATACTGGTGGTTGATATGTGCAAGGTATATTACTTTCTCACTAATTCAGCTACTTCAAAAGAATTAGAATATCATAAGTCCTTATCACATATTACCTACAGTGGTCTACACTTCACTCAAGATATGTATGATATATGTAAACAAAATTAATATACATTGAGAAATGTGAAACAAGTGTGGTCCTTAGGTCTATGATTAGCAATAACTTCAGTATGAGAGACATCTTTATGACTTGTCTTTATTCTGACCATTTTAACCTTTAGTCTGCTGTGGCAACTGAATCTTTCAACGCGACAATAAGTCTGTTCTGAAGTTTGAACTGAGCCTGCATGCTCAGCAAACATTGCAGACCATGATCAGACATCATAGATGTACTGGCTGTAATCTTGGTCTGCATAATGATCGCATGGGTAGAATCTGTTGCAAGAGTTAAATTTTAGCTTTATTTAATAACAATACCTTGCATTATTATTCGGCAATTTCCAATTTCAAGGTAAGACATGACCCTTGTAGCTGAGGGGTTGCCTTTAATGGTTGAAGCATCAGAATTACAGCCACCATTTATCTTAGCATGATCGTAAGAGGCAAAGAAGCAACTAAATTGGTTCAAATTACTGGAGACTATGCATTTCTTAGCTCCAGCAGGTGAGGTGTTGCTAAATGTTTGAAACACCTTTAGGTTAGCCAAAATGATCTTTTTTATTTTGGCGCCATATTACTGAAATTGTGTTGGTGCGCAAAACGTTGATGCGCCAAACAAAAATCAAAGTTATACAAAATTATATACTAGAATGGGATAGTTGTCAGAAAGAAAGTTTTATAAATTATCATATAAACTGCACCTTCATCAAAAGAGCATGACATTTTTTCTCATTTTTTTTCAAAAATTTTAAATAGAAATTTTAAAGTAAGGTTATAAAGACAGTAACCTGCTGAAAAGGGTGGATGACTAACAATGTCCTTATGCAATAAATTCTCTTTCCCTTAATCTCATGACTGTAGATAAATCAGTAAATTAAATGGTAACTGTTCACTACCCATGACTTAAAAAGATATTGTAGTTACACCATATAATTTGCTGATACATACAAAATACATTCATTGCATATTTTAATAATACCTTCATTTTTTTTCTCTCTCCTTTTCTTTCACATCTCATATTATAAGAAAGGTAATACCATGACATGCCTGTAATGACTAACCCCTTACCCTGCTGGATGTGTGAAATGGATTTGCTCAGTTTTTAAATTTGGAACAGTCCATTTCTAAGGGATTTCAATATCAAAATATAGAAAACTTATATGCTGCCATCCGTATTGAGCCTGGTCAGACTGTACAGAAGCGCACACAGTGGCCTGGCTCAATACTGGGCCGCAAAGGATAATCCAGCAAGTTTATGACTAATATTAACCAGATTTTTTCAAAATTGAAAACATGGTTAGTAAATTCATCGGGCTTAGCTGATAAATATGTACTTACTCTTATATAAAAAGGGACATAACTCTACAGAATCATATTATGTTCCAAAAGGAAGCTTTCAAATATAAAAAATTACCCACAATTCACAGAATAAACAGGCATTTTTTAATAAATGCTGATTATATAAAAATTAACAGAAGAATGTTAAAATTATATGCTGTTAAATGCAAGCTTAATTAACAATAAGAAGGGTCATAATTCTTTGTAACAATAAGCTCTCTATATAAAGTAAACATTACAAAAGGGAGCTAAATCTGTAGAGCAACATGTTCTCTCGAACAAACTTAAAGGGCTATAACTCTACAGAAAGTTACTGACCTATTTATATTCTTAGCTCTAAGGTATATCTTTATTTTTCTGTCTTGAATTCAAAAAAAAAAAAAAATTAATTAACATTGACAAAAGCAATGATAAAATGCCTTTTCAGTAATTTATCATTTTCTATTTATACTCAACATAGACAAATAATAAAACATTAGATAGAAAATAGTTTTGTTTGCTTGTTTATTTGTTTGCATGACTGTTTTGTTTTTGTTTATAAATCTTATTTGAAATGTTTAGGGTTTGTTTTAGTGCATGATTATAAAGTTGAACAGTATTTTGAATGTGAAGTTTTCATGGAAAATGTTTCAAGTACTTTTAAAAGTTTCAGCAGGATCTGGCGGACGTCAGCTTAATTCATCACATGTTTACATCATGCAATAGTACTCGTCATCAGTCAAAACAATAAACATGCATTATTAGATAACAACCACTAAAACTAAACAGGATACCATTTTACATATAATAAAAGCCCCTTTACTAATATAAGATGAAAAAAATTTCTCTCAGAAATATTACAGTAATTAAACACAAGAGGGCCATGATGGCCCTGAGGTCGCTCACCTGTATATAAGCCCCCCCCCCCCACCCAATTTTTACCCAAGGGCTTTTATTTGTTTATTTGAACAGACTTGGTAGACACCCATAAGAAGATGTTTCATGCTAAACATCTAAGTTATAGCTCATTGGGTTTTTTAAAAGAAGATTTTTAAAGTTTTTACTATACACATTTAGTTAAAAACAATGACACCCCTGGGACAGGGCCAGTTTTGACCCCCAGGCTTTTATTTCAACAAACTTTGTAGATATTTACTAAAAGATGTTTCATGTTTAATATCTAAACTCTAGCTATTTGGGTTTTTTCAAAGAAGATTTTTAAGTTTTTGCTATACACATACATGTATAAGGAAAATCAATGACCCCCAGGAGGGGCCAGTTTTGACCCCAGGGCTTTTATTTGAACATACTTGGTAGACACCCATTAGAACATGTTTCATGCTAAATATCTTAGCTCTAGCTCTTTGAGTTCTTTAAAAGAAGATTTTTCAAGTTTTTACTATATGCATATAGGGAAAATCAATGACCCCCTGAGGCAGGGCCAATTTTGACCCCAGGGCTTTTATTTGAACAAACTTGGTAGACACTCATTAGAAGACGTTTCATGCTAAATATCTTAGCTCTAGCTCTTTGGGTTCTTTAAAAGAAAATTTTTAAGTTTTTACTATATGCATATAGGGAAAATCTATGACACCCTGGGGCGGGTCAATTTTGACCCCAGGGCTTTTATTTGAACAAACTTGGTAGACATTCACTAGAAGATGTTTCATGCCAAATATCTAAGCTCTAGCTCTTATGGTTCTTTAAAAGAAGATTTATTAAGTTTTTACTATATGCATATTGGGAAAATCAATGACCCCCCGGGGCGGGGCCAATTTTGACCTGAGGGCTTTAATTTGAACAAACGTGGTAGACACTCACTAGAAGATGTTTCATGCTTAATATCTTAGCTCTAGCTATTTGGGTTCTTTAAAAGAAGATTTTTTAAGCTTTTACTATATGCATATAAGGAAAATCAATGACCCCCTGGGGCGGGGCCAATTTTGACCCCAGGGCTTTTATTTGAACATATTTGGTAGACACCCATTAGAACATGTTTCATGCTAAATATCTTAGCTCTAGCTCTTTGAGTTCTTTAAAAGAAGATTTTTTAAGTTTTTACTATATGCATATAGGGAAAATCAATGACCCCCTGAGGCAGGGCCAATTTTGACCCCAGGGCTTTTATTTGAAAAAACTTGGTAGACACTCATTAGAAGATGTTTCATGCTAAATATCTTAGCTCTAGCTCTTGGGTTCTTTAAAAGAAATTTTTTAAGTTTTTACTATATGCATATAGGGAAAATCTATGACCCCCTGGGGTGGGTCAATTTTGACCCCAGGGCTTTTATTTGAACAAACTTGGTAGACATTCACTAGAAGATGTTTCATGCCAAATATCTAAGCTCTAGCTCTTATGGTTCTTTAAAAGAAGATTTTTTAAGTTTTTACTATATGCATATAGGGAAAATCAATGACCCCCCGGGCGGGGCCAACTTTTGACCCCATAATTCTTTGTAACAATAAGCTCTCTATATAAAGTAAACATTACAAAAGGGAGCTAAATCTGTAGAGCAACATGTTCTCTCGAACAAAACTTAAAGGGCTATAACTCTACAGAAAGTTACTGACCTATTTATATTCTTAGCTCCAAGGTATATCTTTATTTTTCTGTCTTGAATTCAAAAAAAAAAAAAATTAATTAACATTGACAAAAGCAATGATAAAATGCCTTTTCAGTAATTTATCATTTTCTATTTATACTCAACATAGACTAATAATAAAACACCAGATGGAAAATAGTTTTGTTTGCTTGTTTATATGTTTGCATGACTGTTTTGTCTTTGTTTTTTGTTTGTAAATTTTACTTGAAATGTTTAGCCTTTTTATTTTAGTGTATATTTATAAAGTTGAACAGTATTTTGAACGTGAAGTTTTCATGGAAAATGTTTCAAGTACTTTTAAAAGTTTCAGCAGGATCTGACAGAGCATGATTTGCGGACGTCAGCTTAATTCACGCGTTTACAACATGCAATAGTACTCGTCATCAGTCAAAACAATAAACATGCATTATTTGATAACAACCACTAGATCTAAACAACTAAACAGGATACCATTTCACATGTAATAAATGCCCCTCCACTAATATTAGTTAAAAAGTTTTTTTCCAAAAATTTTAATTCAATAAAAACAAATTTGAAACTCAAACTTAAAAGGCCCATTACATGATTATAGGCCTTAAATATGCTTTCATTTTCATTTCTCAAAAGCTTTCTACTTTAATTTTCGGTTACGGTAAGTCCATCAAACTGGCTTTCCTTGACAACAAACCGGCAATAATCATCAATTTCTTCACAGGCGATCCACTAAGAATCCCACCAGATTACATAATCAACGAGGAGACAAATGACATAAAGACTCAATGCCCGAGATCAACTGTCACAAAGAAATTTCGCCTTGTCTCGGAGGATTGAACCAGCGGCATTTGGATACAAATTCAATGCTCTCCCTATTGAGCTAAGTGAACAGACATGCCAAAAATATAGAGCTCCGCCTCAGAGCTTGCACTTCTTATGCACATTGTTTGAGAGTATATTCTCATTCTAGATGGCTATTCAGTTTAAAGGGACTCCATTGTGGTTTTTGGGCAAGAAGGGACAGGAAATAATTTTTCGAGATAAATGTTTCATTCGATGAAGGTCTAGACCGATAACGTGCTTGCAAAATTTCAGATCATGCGCTCACTTTGTTTTTCCCAAAATGATTATTGTGATGGGAAAAAATGGCTTAAAATTGAAAAGCATTGCAATGCTTTTCGCTAAAGTTTGGCTAAGAATATCACAAAAAATATAACTTTTTTTTTATTTTTGAGTATATTTTTTTATTATACTATTTTGCATATCTTTTCTGTTTATTTAATGTCCAAGCTGATCTTTGCACGAGTTTTTTTTAAGCTTTTTAACACTGTAACCCTATATAAATAACAAAGGCCAGTTCCAAATTCAAAATACGGCGTACCTATTTTACAAATTAAACAGGGAACAGTGAAAAATAGATAAATATTATTATATACCCAATGGGACACATTTATTATATAATTTACTTTATCATAAAAAAATGAAAAGCAGATAGAGTAAATATCTTGTGGTTAAAACATTTCATAATATTCATATAGGAATGACTTTCTGCATAATTATAATGTACATGGAAAAAATATTTACAAACGTCATGCAACTTGAGCATGTTAACACCTTGTTGTATATAATGCATTTTTTTCAAGTAAACCTAAAAAAATTATTTTCATTTTCCAAAATTTCACAAAACTAAGTTATCTAATTATTCACTACAAAGCAAAATGTTGATTTTGGCCACATTTACAAGTGAAACAGTTCTCTGTGATATTTCATATAAATCAGGGGAGGGCTGATCACTTATGTTGTAAGAACTTTGGCCCCAACCCTTTTGCTTTATTGGCAACTTTTCAGCTCTTCTCATGGAAGAAGACCTCAGGTATGGTGAGGTACCTGGCCTACTTGTATTATTTCAGGAACAAGCAGGTACTGGAGTAGAACCACAGAACTTCCTGAGTCTAGCTACAGTAGTTTCACTAAATGATTCAGAATCCCATATCATAAGAAAAACTCCTTCAGTTTCCAATTATTTCTAGTATATGCTAGGCGAAATTGCTCCTTGACAATTGATATCAGACATTTAGTGTAATGGTCATTTGTCTCTCGCTGCTTATTTAGAAATAATGTACGAATAGTAGTCTGTCACACTTGCGGAAAACTTTGTAATACTAGTTAGTTATCCAGGAAAGCCAGTTAAGTGGACCGACCCACCGTCCGACCGTCTGGTTATAGCTAAAAATGTGTTAAAATCGTCGTTAAAAATACTGACAAATAAACATGTCTTTCTAAACTTAACTGCGCATATGAAAATTCGGCTAAACAAAAGTCTTCCATTGTAACAATAATTTAAGATAGTTTAGTGTTCATACACCTAAAGCGTGCAATTAAGTAGGTTTAATTGAGATTTTTGTGGCAGGAAAACCGCCACTTGACAACGGTGGTCACAGGCGAGTGTAGGCTATCCAATCAAGGTCAAATTTATGATAATGACCTGACCACAGCTTCTAACAATTCTAGACTACTTGTTCAAATATATAATTTGTTCTTCAAGTTAAATTTTTTTAGAAAACACAATTAACTGAACTCTTTGAGGTTGTTTTTAGTTGACCCTTGTAAAACATTATGATGTCAACGTTAGCGAATAACATTTAATATGGACTAAATGAAACATCATGAAAAATATATGTCTTCACATGCTGAATGTGGTACTGAAGCACTAAATGTGACATCACAATTATACAATGTCATTAAGTTAAATGTGACACTGTAATATTAAATGTGACATCACAATAATACAATGTCACAACATGTTGACTGTGACATGAAAGTACTGAGTGTGACATAACAATCATAAATCAGGGCATTACAGATTGTATACATTATCAAAACAGTATAAACGTGACAACACAAAATTAAAGTGCTATTTTGCATCTACTGAGGCATTGAATGTGACATGAATGTTTAGAATAAGATTTATTATTAAGGTGCTTATGATAAAAAAATGACATCACACACATGATGTCATCACTTACAGTTGTCAATGTCTGCAATAACCTTATTTCAATATAATCACACATGCATAAAAATTGACCTAAATTATGACCTTCTTATGTACCGGTACATGCTGACTATATACCGCCGATGATGATAATGTTGTTGTGGTCCCCGACTTGTTTTCAAATTGGTTGCCTCTTGGACATTACAATATCTGGATATTACGACATAAATTTGATGGTTCCCTGAATAATGCAATAAGCAGAGTTTACTTCATATATATATAAATTATTATTATTATTAATTAAATGTTCTCTGCAAAACCTTGACCCTTCAGTAGGTGACCTTGGCATGATAATTGCAGTACATGACAAATAATTGTTCCTTCCTGATGAATATTGACAAAGTGTTACATTCACGAAGTGTTCAACAAAAAAAACGTAATGAAGTATTTCGCAGGAACAAAAATCATAAATAAGGAGGGGATTTTAATTATATTAATTTGTCTCATGTGATATGGTAAGAATTTAAATACTCTTGGCCTCAACTAATTTTTTGCTGACAAGGAAAATTGCATTTTGCAATACTGAAAAATAAACATGCCTGAAAGAACATCACCCACAATCAAGTTAAACCTTCACCGCACCTTAAACTATAATTATTAACTTAGTTCCCTTTTTCTAGGAAAAGCGACAGGTTTTATTTTTTTTATTTTTTAAAAAAATTTTTTTGTTGAATAATAGCATTCCATGGTATTAGATTTCAAGTAAAAATTTGCAAAATATCACTTTATATTTAGTCACAGCCTTCAACAAAATTATGACTGATAAAGGAAAGTATGTCATGGTCAAATTTTTTATGTTGAAACATTCTTTTAATCCATTAAATTTTTTGAATATTTATCATTTTTAAAGGCCAAAAGGATTAAACTATTCATTACATCTACCCTGATGCTTTGTCACATACCCGTGCCGATTTTGCAACTCTGTAAAAATGATATTGTACAACCGTGCATATATTTTGACGTGATGTCATTTGCGTTACACAAACATAAAAGTATAAAAAAAACATAATTGTAAAGACCCGCTTAATATTAGCGTTACACTCTTTATTTTGGATATGTGATAAATAGAATATTATATTCATGTAAGTCCAATACTCAATTTATTTATCTCTATTAATAAATTCAGTATTGAACTTTCACTCATTCAATATATCCTCTATTTACTAAATGAATGTAAAAAGGTTGACATACTTTGGTCTTTAACCCTAAACCTGCTGGTGGCAACAAATTCTACCCTCTGATCATGGTCCGCACTGTTTGTTATTCAGTCAGTACATATTTGTAAATTTTCCCTATAAATGATGAATGGTTATGTCCAGATTGAAAGATGGACAAGTCCATTTAGAATATTTAGTGTGGTTAGGGTTAAATAAAAAAATTCCTCCAAAGACATTAAATGAAATATATGATTTACGCTATATATTTCTCACAAGGATTTTTTTTTTCATATTTCACTCCCTTTTTTTCCTATATTTTTTAAAAGATACATGTATTTCTCATTTCAGTGAGATAAATTCTATATATTCACTGCAAGCAAACATTATACAAGCTACTTTAAATTCACCGTGTCCGGATAGATAAATGGTCAACAACATTGAAACATTATTATCAATCTCATTCAAATTGACATAGCCTTAACAATGCTGGTACCAAGTATAGCAATAATGGAGTATGACCTTGACACGTTTGGCAAACGTACGCCTTGGTGCGGCAAACGTACACCTTGGTGCGGCAAACGTACGTCTCAGTGCAAAATGACAAGACTCTGTACCGTTGCCTGCACAATTTAAGCTTATAGAAATTCAAACCTCAAAAAAATCGAACATACAGTTCCAAATTTATGTTCATTACACAAAATAAGGGAGGTTACAGGTTGAAAAGCAAAATTCAATAGTAAATTCGTAACCAAGGAAATGTTTAAACACTTATTTGGCCTAGTATACATAAAATGAATGGTAAAAAATTGATGTGATTTAAAATTATTTGCTTTTCCCATGACATTGAAGCGAAGATTATGGTATATAATGTATGGTTGTATTCAAATCAAAGTTAAGATTATTTATGAAACGTTCTTTTCTCAGCTTTCTATTTATACTTATATATATATCTGTGTTTTTTGTCAGGACTATCGAATGACAATGTTTTATTTATGTACCTATCTTACAGTTCAAGTCACATTTTCTATTTCACAGGTAATAAATACAAGACTGACAATATATATTTACAAGCCCATGAAAACAGAAACTAGATTAAACGGCACTGTTGCGCAATAATACAGTTTACATAATGTTCATTTTTAAAAGTTTATTTCATACTTCATAAAATTATTCATCCGTCAATTAATTTATATTTGAGCCCTATTTTTAAGACCTACAAAATGCTGTCATAGAATCCAAAGTCCCTGGGAGGAATCAAACAACGGTAAGGAGCAAGTGGTTTAAAGTTTTGGATGCCACATGTCTGCTGTTGGCAACTGATTTCAACCATGTGACCAGTACAGTATTGTCTAGAGCAAAATACTAGAATTGTCAAACGAACACAAAATACACTTATGTTTAATGTAGGTGCTTAGAGCTCAACAGTATCTCCTATATGAATAAAAAAAAGCGCTGAATTGAAGTAGATGTCCCTAGCAGAGTGTTTCCAATTAAAAGATGCTATAAAAGCTCCTACATTAAAGGCTTTGAACTTCTAAATTGCACTAAACTCACTAAACTATTGGTCTTTTACTCAATATCTACTGTCCTTAAACTTGGGAAAAAAAATAATGAAAAAAACTTGGGTAAAATAAACTGTACTAATTTTTTTTTTTTTTAATTTGTTGGTGATTCTTTCAAGTACAATTCAAATATTTTTAAAAAAGTTGAGCCCAGACTGAGACCTAATAATGATTTGGCTGGACATAAATCTACGCAAGAGCTGGCAACAGGAAAATGCTTAGTCAGCACGTTTCAACACAGGAAACGCAGGCTTGTTAAGAAAGCACCTTGTCTCACAGTGTCCTATATATAAGCCAAACTATTCAAAAAATCACATATATGAAAACCACATGTTTTATATATATATACACAAAGAACAATTTTTTTTTCTCTCTAAATCAAAGACTCCCACTCTTATGTTCAGTACCAGCATCTATTCTGTACAAAGACAAGTGCATCGTCCCTTTTAAGCTCCTCCCACTTTTTTCAAATACCGTAAAAATCATAAATGTACCACCTGTTTAAATTTTTTAAAACCATGAACCTTCTTAATTGGTGTAATGGAATTGCTCTCCTTTGAATTTCAAACAGTAAATTTAAAGTATAATGGATTTCAATATTAAAATGGCAATATCGAGCTACCAACAGAATAGAGTCCAGCAAAACTGCACAAGTACACTGCATCAATACGTATTTGGACCATAAAGAAAACATGTGTTAAGCGACCATATTTGTTCTTATGCACCAATTCTTGATAAGCAATGAAGTCTCTGAATTGAAACTGGAAAACCCTGAATTTAGCATTTTTAATGGGTTTTATGTAGAAAAAGAGTGCTTTCAGCAGTACAAAAATCCGAACTTCAGACAAATGCCTGAAAACTTGTACCCATGACGTAAATTAGCAGAAACAAAGTTACATCACATAATTGTTCCAATTCTAAAACCAATCGTATTTCTCTAAAAACCTATAACTAAAACCAAAAAACATAATAAAGCAAAAACCTAATCAAATAACTTCTCGGCAACTTGTTAACGTTCAAGTATATAGGTGGATGCTTGTTTGAAGAAGTACGGTACTAGCATAAAGGCTACAGAGAGAGTTAGAGAGGGCTCTGTGTTATGTAAGTCAATAAGTTATTATGTCACTGTTACATTTATCATAAACATGTGCTTATAATTATAACGAAATGGGGGGGGGGAGAAGGGAACAGCAAGTTGACTTTTATCAACAATTTATCTCAGCGGGCAATATTGCGCACTTCTCCATATACATTTTCTTTCCCTCTCTTTCTCAATTTTATCTTAAGTTAGTCTGCAGAATGTATGTTACAGGGGGCGGTACTATTACTGCAAAAGAAGGAAGTATGTCTTTGATCATTTTACATCTTTGGTCCACTTTTTTTATCACTTCTAATTTTAAATACATTTATAGTCTAAGGGAGATAATTCACACAGTACAAACTCCTGAAAATGAGACACATTATAATTAAAGGGAGACAACTAGAAAAAACTTGACATTTTTTGTCATACTTTTTCTAGTGACAACAACAACAAGAGCTTAAACTACTGGGAAAGACTCAAGATGCTTATATCAAAGAAAATGAATTCATTGGAAGCTTATGTCATCAACAATATATACAATGTATATTTTTTTTTTATATAAAAGTAGATGTGGGTGGGGTATTAAAAATCTAACCTGGTAGCCCCACGGAATGTACTGTAATCTGACCATCTTTATCAATGGAAACGCTCTGACCGCCAACATGTAATTGCTGGTTACCATCTAGTGTATAGTTACTGGGAATCTGTATCGTTGCTTGAGCTGTGCCACCATCACTTGTTGCTATAGCTAATGCTTGTTCTATCATAAATACATCACAGGCTTGTGACTTGTGTTCCTGTAATATAATAGTTCAATTTAGTTCATGCAAGTCAATTATGAGCTGGCATAATTTCTGTATGGCAAGATTCAATTTTAGTTCATGCATATTCAATTTGAGATGACATTGTTTCTGTAAAACAAGATTTAAGTTTAGTTCATACAAATATGACATGGCATAGTGACAAGATTAGATTTCAGTTCATGCAATTTGATTTGAGATGACTCAGTTTTCTGTAAAGCAAGATTAAATCTTAGTTCAATTTCAAAGTTAGCTTAAATGGTTCCTGTCATTTAAGATTCAATACAGTTTATGTATAAATTTCAGCAAGAATGGGTCCTGTAATGCAAGATCTACTTTAGTTCATATAAATTCAAGCACTTGAAAGAGTTCCTGTAATGCACAATTCAATTCATTTAATCTGTAAGTTTTAGCAGGAATAGGTCCTCGAAAAACACAATTAAATTTACTTTATGCAAATTAAATTCCAGCTTGTATAAGTTTTGCAATGTAAGCTTACTTTAGTTTATGCAAAAGTATATTTCTATTTGGAATAGATTTTGTAATTATATAAAAAAAATTTCATCAAATGACACAATGTCATTTATTTACCAGTAGGTAGTAGCTAACTACCTAACCAATCATTTGTTATTCTGTACAAGTACTAACCCAACTGTTTCACCCAACATGGTCAAACCTTATATCCACACCTGCAGGTAATTCCTCTGCATGTAATATTCACATTTTAAACAGAACAGAATCTTCAAAATCAGGTGTTGCAGACATATTCAATTTGTGTACAACCTGCAGTCAAAGACCTTCTCAAACCAAAGGCCAACTGACCTTGAAGATTCTCTTTTTACATAACTTGAAAGGCATATAAGAATGAAAGAACTCGGGCTTACTGAATGACCCTACCAAAATTAAGTTATAAACCTGATCTATGGACTTGGGTAAACCCCAGAAATGGAGCTTAAAATCTATTTATAACCTTACATCAATTATATAATTTATACTTGAACTGTTGTGGTGTATATCAAGAAAAACAATATCATTTTGCAACCTATTCTTTGATATACCACTGCTTGGTGCAGACTCACACTCTTTTACCACAAGAGGTAAACCACAACATGACCTTGACTTCTTCAATGCTGAACAGCTAAATGTTTGGTATTACAATGAGTGGCAAAAGAATGTACAGGTTTATTATAAAAAAATGGTACAACTCTTACATTTTAACTTCAATACTGACAATTATTTCCTTCCTTGCAAAAGTATGAATCAATAGCACTGTGACATTGCAGGGGCAATATTTTATTAATGCTTTATTTATGTATTAATGTGACACAAATAGACCATACTCTAATGTATCATGACCATAGTAATGTATCACTGTGACACAAAAGTGACTGTATTTCAAATGTGCATAACTACAAAGAAAACATGTTAATCTTAAAGGCCCATGAACTCCCCCAAAATTTCACAATTCCTATTTTTCAACAGCTCCTTATGTTTGATATCCTTTTACAGTTTTCAAAAATAATTAATACTCATTTGCCACATACCCGAAACAAGTTTTTCTTCTGTAGCATTTTAGCAATAAGTATAGTTAAAGTGATTTAGTATATTGCACCGAAGTCAAAATATTACTTTGTTTACGTTCTGCTTCATTTAGGACAATTTCCAGTGCAACTCTTTCCAGCTGATATGCATCTAACATGCTTTTAATCCATTATTACAACATTATAAACAAGAGGGCCATGATGGCCCTGAGGTCGCTCACCTGTATATAGGCCCCCCCAACCCCCCCCACCCCCCAACGTTGCAGGGCCAATTTAACCCAAGGGCTTTTATTTGCACGAACTTGGTAGACACCCATAAGAAGATGTTTTATGCTAAACATCTAAGCTCTAGCTCATTGGGCTTTTTAAAAGAAGATTTTTTTTTAAGTTTTTACTATATACATATAGTTAAAGACAATGACACCCCTGGGGCCGGGCCAGTTTTGACCCCAGGGCTTTTATTTGAACAAACTTTGTAGACACTTACTAGAAGATGTTTCATGCTTAATATCTAAACTCTAGCTATTTGTGTTTTTTCAAAAAGAAGATTTTAAGTTTTTGCTATACACATATAAAGAAAATCAATGACCCCCGGGGCGGGGCCAATTTTGACCCCAGGTCTTTTATTTGAACAAACTTTGTAGACACTCACTAAAAGATGTTTCATGCTTAATATCTTAACTCTAGCTATTTGGGTTTTTTCAAAGAAGATTTTTTAAGTTTTTGCTATACACATATAAGGAAAATCAATGACCCCCGGGGCGGTGCCAATTTTGACCCCAGGGCTTTTATTTGAACAAACTTGGTAGACACCTATTAGAACATGTTTGATGCTAAATATCTTAGCCATAGCTCTTTGAGTTCTTTAAAAGAAGATTTTTTAAGTTTTTACTATACACATATAAAGAAAATCAATGACCCCTGGGGCGGGGCCAATTTTGACCCCAGGTCTTTTATTTGAACAAACTTTGTAGACACTCACTAAAAGATGTTTCATGCTTAATATCTTAACTCTAGCTATTTGGGTTTTTTCAAAGAAGATTTTTTAAGTTTTTGCTATACACATATAAGGAAAATCAATGACCCCCGGGGCGGTGCCAATTTTGACCCCAGGGCTTTTATTTGAACAAACTTGGTAGACACCTATTAGAACATGTTTGATGCTAAATATCTTAGCCATAGCTCTTTGAGTTCTTTAAAAGAAGATTTTTTAAGTTTTTACTATATGCATATAGGGAAAATCAATGACCCCACAGGGCGGGGCCAATTTTGACCCCAGGGCTTTTATTTGAACAAACTTGGTAGACACTTATTAGAACATGTTTCATGCTAAATATCTTAGCTCTAACTCTTTTGGTTCTATAAAAGAAGATTTTTTAAGTTTTTACTATATGCATATAGGGAAAATCAATGACCCCCTGGGGCGGGGCCAATTTTGACCCCAGGGCTTTTATTTGAACAAACTTGGTAGACACCTATTAGAACATGTTTGATGCTCAATATCTTAGCTCTAGCTCTTTGAGTTCTTTAAAAGAAGATTTTTTAAGTTTTTACTATATGCATATAGGGAAAATCAATGACCCCCCGGGGCGGGGCCAATTTTGACCCCAGGGCTTTTATTTGAACAAACTTGGTAGACACTCACTAGAAGATGTTTCATGCCAAATATCTAAGCTCTAGCTCTTATGGTTTTTTAAAAGAAGATATTTAAAGTTTTTTCTTTCGGTTGCCATGGCAACCAGAGTTCTGCATGGAATTAAATTCTTTGAACAATTTTTAAAGGTGATCACCAAAGGAACATTCCTGTGAAGTTTGGATGAAATTGGCTTAGTGGTTTATGAGGAGATGTCATTTAAAGTAAAAGTTTACGGACGGACGACGGACGGACGCCGGACGGACGCCAGACGAAAAGCGATCACAAAAGCTCACCCTGTCACTTTGTGACAGGTGAGCTAAAAATATACAAAGTCATTTCTGAGACATCACAAGCCTTTAATAAAATGAGAAAATATAATTAGAACAATATAAAACGTACCTTATACTGAAGGTCAGATCTGAACACCATGCCACATTTATCACAGATTAGAGATTTACAGTCCGTGTGTTTACGTTCGATATGTTTACGTATATCTGTAAATGTGTACCCGTAGAAATCACACACCCCGCACTTGTAATCGCGCTGTCCATTATGCCTGTAAATATGACGAAAGATGCCATTCATCATAGAAACAAAATCAAGTTTCAAATAATCAAAACACTGAAATTGTTTTACTGAGTAAGTCAAGTAGAATTAATATGATTTTTACTCTTAATTATGCTGAATTTATTTAACCCTTACCATGATAAATATCTTGAATGGACTTGTCCAATCTCGATAGAACAATTAATTGTTCTTTAGAGAAAATTACAAAACATGATCTGACTGAATAGTGAACAGTGCAGACCATGATCAGATGGCACTGGTCACAAAGACAGTTGCTGTTAGCAGTCTAGAAGGCTTAGGATTTCTTGTTTTAAAATTGAATTGGTTTTCCCAATACTCTCATTGATTGAGAAAGACTTCAATGTCCTGCATTTCATTATTTCAAATACAAGCAATCTATGGGTAGAATCACTGACACTTGAAAGCTAGATAGCTGCTTCCTCACAAGAATAAAATCCATTAACCAAACCTGTGAAAGGACATATATAGACTATGATTCAAAATCATCACCTTAACCAGTCAGCCACGCCCGGAATCAGTCAGCCACGCAGGGATCAAACTTAAAAATGGTCCCTACAGTGAAATCTCTACAAAGTGGCCCTCTGCACAATAAATTTAACCTCTGTAGAGCAATACACTCTCATAAACAACCAAAATCGTTATCTCCCAAAACCGTATTGCTCTGCAAAAGTTATACTGAAGTTGATTTTAAAACTAGAATTTCACTATTACCTTTTCATATGGAGTTCCTTATTTTTGATATGCCTAAATGATTTCTGACAAATGTTGCACTGATGTTTTGGCTCCTCGTGTACAAGAAGGTGCTTAACAATGTCCGACTTCTCACAACCTCTAAAAGATCAAAACATGAGGACTAAGATCAAGAGTGAGCAATATAAAGCAAAAGTCTTCCATTATAATTGTGATTTCTAATAAAATTTGAAATGCCTTATACATATTCAAATTGTAAAATAAATATATATTCTAAGAAATGAAATACAAAATGTATGTTTAATAATTTTGCAATCATACTTAGAAGCGTCCAGAGGTGCTTGGATGTGGTAATAGATAAAGGCATCCAGAGGCGCTTCTTTGAAGGAAAAGGTTAAACTAAAACAGTAGTTCAATTAAACACATTTTTTTTTGCTTTGCTTGCAGATATGAAAGGATGAAATACAAGTCCCAATGAATTTTATTGATAAAATAATGAATAAATTTCATAATAAATTGACACTTGTGCAACTCTAACCTACAGCTGTAAGAGGCAAGTGGTTTAAAGTCAACGGCCTTAATCACATGGCCACAGACGCCCTGCAAGAAAATTTTTAACACCAAAAACAGTATATTTTTCTTAACAATAGAATAAATATTTCATGTTATCCTTTGCCTGAAAATTAATGTTATACTGTAATTCACTTAATTTCTTGGCATGAAATTCTGTGGTTTTGTCACAAAGAACATTTCCATAGATTCTTAAATTCCAAAAGATAAAATGTTAATAATGTGATGCAAAATAAATTTACAACAGACATAATGACATTTGGTTGGATCATAAATTTGTGGATTGAACTTTCTACGAAAACCACAGAAATTAGTGCCCTATGAATAATAATGATTTTGCAGTATTGGATTTGCGCTGCTGTAAATTTTGAACAGTGCATTCAAAGTTTACTGGAATTCAATGTAAAAAATACCCAAATTGAGCTACAGTATAAAACATGGTCATACAGCATGGATATGCAGGCTGGCCCTGTACTACACTGGTAGCAAAGGTTAAATCACTTTTAGTTTTAGCATGTTAAGTGTTAAAGATATCAACCATTGGAAAATTTAGGTTTTACTCATATCGATTTACCTAGACTTGTAGCATCTTGCCTAAACTATTCAATGTCATAATTATCTTACCTGTATTGACAATGGGGACATTTGAACGGTTTTTCAGGGTCGTGTATTCTAAGATGGCGTTTCAGATGAGCTTTTCTCGTAAACTTTTTACTGCATACATTACATTCAAACAGAACCTCAGCTGGCATGTGAACCATTTTAACATGCATCTTCAGCACATACTGGTCCTGAAAATATACAAGAGAGCCATCATGATGAAGATTGCTCAACTCAGATCCATTATTAAAAATGAACATAATTCTTCAAGCAAAAGTAAATAGCCCAATTGGGTCACATTGGCTTAATAGAGGTCAACTAGGAAATGCTACATGCCAAAATATCTAAGCTCTGGGCACTGTTGTGCACACAAGAAGAATATTTAGGTAGGGCCTATTTGAACTTTTGTAGAGGACCAAAAGGTGATGCAACATGCTCAATATCTATGCTCTGGAAATTGTAGTTTCTGAGGAGTGATTTCTAAAATCTATTTTTAGCTCCTTGAACTTTCTTGGGCTTTAGACTGGAACTATTCATAGCTTTTAAAGAGGACCTCCAAAAGACAATTCCTATGAAGTTTGATCAAAATCCACCATGTATATAGGAGGAGATGTTGTTTAAAGAACACAATGTACAACACATGATGACAGAAGTCATGCGATCAGAAAAGCTTGATATACAAAAATTTCATGTGAAATTGAGTTCTTCATTCCATACTAAATATTTACATTCATTCGCTGGCTTTTTAAAAGAATAATGTTACTATCCAATTTATTCCCATATTGGATGCTATAGTATCCAATATATTTCTCCCATAATGAATATTTCAGTGCACTTGACCTTTTCCATGTAACATTAAGGATAAAAAAATGTTCAAAATTCCAAAGTCTATACAGTAAATGATTATAAATGTGGGCCACTAGAACCTGAATGAAAAATCTTATTGTTATATCAAACATTGAGGATATAAATTCATTATTAGTAACAACACTTTACTATTTAATTGAAGAATTTCCTATCCTGACTTTAACCTATAAACTTAGTCACAAACAAGTTTTTTTTTCAACAGTAGTGAGGACTTGGTACAAAAATGCTGTATTACTTTTATTTAATGCAATCCAGAAAATATACAAGTTCCAAGGACCTGGGTGAATAAAAAAAAACACTTTATTTATGAAAAAAAGTTATTTTTTTCAAACTTAACTAAATTCTTCCAAAACATGTTTAGGTGTGGGGATACGGGGGAACAGAATAGAAAGGAAGACTTTGTAACAAGGAACATGTTTAATACCGTACAAATATATCAAAGAAGGTCCTTTGGAAAACTTGTAAATTGTGTTCCTGTTGAGACCGGAGAAGGTCATACAAACATAAAAACAATTATTTCCTTTTTGGAGTAAGGAAAACTGCATTAAAATAGGCCCTATTTTTATGAATAAAATTAACGTCAAAAAATAAAATAAAAAAATTAAAAAACACAATTTTACAAAATTCTGCTATTTTTATATGGCAACGCCACTACGGGAATTTTTTTTTAATTTTGGTAGATTTAGTAAATAAAGAATTTATTGTTTGTAAAATTTGAGATTTAGATATTGAAGAAACATTGATAATTTTCAAAGACATCATTCAAGTTTTTCCACCTTAAACGGTAAAAAATAATTATAGAAAATTAGAAATATCACGTAATAGATTTTTGTTCTCAATTAGGTGTAATTCGGACTAATTCCCTACAGGTAAATCCGTAACGTACCGGCAAACGGTATTTAGCTGGGTTTTCGAAAAGGTCAATTAACCAATCATATACGGTTTACAGATCACATGCTCCTCCATGTACCGAAAACAGGTCACGTGCTCCTCCATGCCTCAAAAGTTAAACGCGTACCAATACCCTGCGGTCTCCAGACCGCAGGGAACAAGTCCTTCCAGAGGGACTGGTAGATAATTTCTGACAAAACACCACTATATTTATGAAAAAAAGTTCATCCAATAACTTTACTTTTAGCAAAGCTATCACCACTAAACCTCTCAATACAAAGTGGTGTAGGTGTTGGAAGTTTTCACTACCGATCACGATAAGCTGCCACATAGTTCATCAGTTCTAGTTGCCTACACTTTTGCAAGGAACTGATTACTTCTGTACATGCCAGAGCAGAGGTACAGTGTGAATGAACGTACAAAAAATTTCATGATCAATCCAAATGAAAGTGACATGCGTCTTCAGGGCGCCCGATTCACAGTCCAAAGCTCTTCCTATGGAGCTAACCGGACGGCTTCTTTTAATACAAAAGCATACAAAACTTACCTTATATACTTTACCGCAGACGTCACATTTACAGCCGACCTGGGTGTGTCGCATCGTATGACGTTTGATGATGTAGGCATGCTCGGCCATGTGATCACAGAAACTGCAGATGCATCGTGGGTGATTTTTCTGATAAAAGTAAACGTTTCTAAGTTATCAACAACAACAAAATCTAACAAAATCCAAACAAAACTGGTTTTTCTTACAAAGACTTCTGTTCCTTAAGTTTTTATATACAAACTTTAAAGCCATCTAAAACAGGATGTTTACTTTTGTAATTTTTTTTTTCTGAGATAAAGGAGTTTTTAAAATAAAAGGAACTTCTCAGTAATTTCCAAAGCATTCCAAATGGTTTAATCATACATATACATTCTTTTTGGTGAAAAATTTAATGATATACTGTGAATTCCCTTAATTCCTGGACATTAAATTTCGTAGTTTTGTCACAAAGAACATTCGTGGGTACTTAAATTCATGGACTGTTTATTTTTTCCAAAAGATAAAATGCAAATAATGTAATGCAAAAAAAATCTTACAGCAGATAAAATGTTTGTTGTATCTTAAATTTGATGATTGACCTATCCACGAAAATCATGAAAATTAGTGCATCAGGAATAATATTGATTTTGCAGTATATGAAAAAATAATGTATTTACAGTTTAACCGTTAGCCTGCTTGCGGCTACAGAATTTACCCATGCGACCAGTGCAGACCAAGATCAGTTGGCACATCTATGCCGCATGATTATGGTCTGCACTGTTCACTTATTCAGTCTATACACATATTTAGAAATTTTCCCTAAACATCAGGGTTTTCATTTTTATCTGAGGCAACAGATGCGCCAAAGAAAACAACCGATTTTGCCAAGGGTCATGGGTATTATTTGAATATACAGTCTGAAAATACAACAGATTTAACTGATGATGTGGATCGCCAATCTGTTAATAATGAAAACCCTGAAAATAATGAATGGATATGTCTAGATTGATAGATCATATAAGTCTATTTGATATATTTCATATAGTAAAAATTAACATCAGTTGGAGTACTTTTGATCACTTTAAATGACACAATCTTAGAGCAATTCTTATGTTCTCAGTCTTTAAAGAGAATCTTCTCACCCTAAAATGTTCAATCATTGCATCCTTTTGAAAACAGGCGTATTTGCAACATTTGCATTTAAGCGCCTCTTTATGTGTCAGAATATGGTCCTGAAACTGTTGTTCATAATACCCTTGAAAATCACACAATTGACATTTCATCTTCTCTAAAATTGCGTCTGATGACTTGAGTCCTGAAAATACAACAAAAGTAGGCAATTTTAAGAGCAAAGAAGAATGTCTATGGCATAGATATATGCTTTTATGCTAAACAGTATTGCTTTAATAAAAGAAAAAGTAGAAAAAGCTATCCGTAGCCTTAATGACCTTGACCTTGAATCCATACTTCAAAGCCATCCATTATTGGTCATATCTTATAGTCAGTCCACTTTACTGGCTCTCCTGTATAACTAACCAGTAATTACCAATTTCTATGCAAGTGACCATCTACTTATCCCACATGAATTCTGAATCAGAGGTGAGGGACAAAATGACCATTATACTTGATGTCCAAAGAATCTGGAGTCCCTGTCAGGATTCAAACATACAGCGGTGAGGGGCAAGTGGTTTGAAGTCAATCACGACTCGGCCACAGACGCCCCTGAAGTAAATCACTTTTGTATTACTGACAAAGATAATAAGCCTTTGTTGAAGAAATAAGAATAATACCAAAATAACATCATTATATAAGGAATGTTTCAACTTAGCTTTATAACATGAGCAATGAATCTTAATAATGTATATCCCTGGAAAAATAAGTAAATTAAAAAATAAAACAGGATGAGCATCTCAACTTAAATTACATCAAAATTTCTTAAATATATAAAACCAAAAAGGAATTTCATCATTCCTGGCTTCCAACAATTTTTTTTGGGAGGGCTAAAGTGTATTCATATATTACAAACTGTCAGCATCTCTTTTCAACGGGGGAATTTCAGAAAAGCGTGCCTCTAATTCCACCAGGGACAAAAAAGCTTCAAAATTATATACAAGAGAAAGCGGCTGGAATTTGAAGAAGGCATATCAAATTTATCTGCAATCTAAGTTTCCGGTGTTAGAGGTTCCGGTTGGTTTCCAGTTTAACGACACAACATATGCTTGACATCACGCCATCTCTGAGTCACTCAACAATATGATTTGTCTTCATTATACAATATAATGTATTAGCTTTAAACTTCAACTTGCCAGCTACCATATCCCGCCAATTAACGGAGAAAAAATTACCAGTAAAATGTAACGGTGCCGGTGCCCATTGTCAACAATTTAATTAAAAGAAAAGAAACCTGGATGGCAGAAGTGTGAGTGGAACAGCTACTAGAATATTTCACCATGCTTATTTTCTCTGTGTGCAAAAAAAAACCCTCCCCTTTTTTTCATTGTTTGAAAAATCAAATCTTTACTTTTTTAAACTGTTTTTTTTAAATTTCATACTATATATGGAGGTCCAAGCTGGCCTTGTTTAATAATGCATGGTGGCATTCACATGTCAATGACATTGTAACAGCTAGCAATAATTGCAGTCTGACAAACTTTACCCCTTAGTCACAGAAACCAGTTTGGTTGTTTTTTATAATTTTTTTTTTTGGTAAATCAGGATCAACATTTTAAGTAAGCCAACAGTATAGGGCCTGGTCAGACTGCACATAAAAAAAATTATGTGCAAACAGGCGGTCAACAAAGGCCTTCTTCCCCTGAGTGGTCTTTATACACAGTTTTTACCAATTTTATAGTATTAATAAGTGATAGTCAAAGGTTACATATGCATGAGAAATATTAATGTATACACATCAAAATATAATACACTGCTGCAAAGGCTGTTACAAAATCTATCACTAATGGTTTTATGACCTGTTAGTCACTGGAATGACCTTAATTTATCTAATTATTAAGAAAGTGAAATTCACTACTAAATAAATTATTATTATTTCAGAGTTCAGATTCTTAGTTGAAAAGACTAGTACTCATTTTTAAAGAAAATTGCAAGAGAAAGGAGCAATTAGCATAAAATGAGCTTTGCCATGACAAGATTGATATGCAATTTGTTAAACACACATTTCACTTCACTTGATTTTTTTGCAAAAAAAAAAAAAAAAAAAAGAGAAGAAATTATAGGGAAGTGAAAGCTTCAAAGGCCCTCGCATTTTCATTCATAAATAACCACTGTGTAAGACAGGAAGTAGTTCTTGATTTTTACAAACGATATGCCATACTATATAAACAAAGCAGAGTTAAAAAACGCCAGCTACTGTAAGGTAAACTACTTAAAAACGTTTACAGGATCTGTTGATTTTAGCGAAAAACCGATCTGCCAAAGAATGAAAAACTAAAATAAAAAATTCCACAAATGTGTGACATCAAATGAACTACGTGTAGAGAGAAAAAGCAGGAAAAAATAATTGCGCAACAACGCACTAGTCAGAAAAACGGGAAGTAATAGAAAATTGCTGAGTAAGCGGTTTTTATTTTCCTGTATGCAAGATGGCGTATAACGATAATCAGCCAGGATGTATTATTATATTACACTTAATGTTACACTGGTCTCAGAAGTGTTTAAGGAAAAAGCATGTCCTTTTTGTAATATGCTGAAGAGAATTTTTCAATTGCCTATAATGTGCGTGTCTTTAAGTGGTCACGAAAGGCAAGGATATACAATGTATACGATTTATAGTCAAATATTGTCGGATGTTAAAGACAATGCCCAACTTGAAATGAAATTTGTATTTCTTTTCCTCCTGTTAAGAAATTTATTGTGTATCATCACATGATGTAGCCAATGAAATTATCCACTTAAGGACAAAAGATTAAGTGAATCAAAGAATTACTTTCATTACGTCATCTAAAATCTTATCACCCAAATGAGCTTGCAATTGACTAAAGCCTTCTAAAAATGTCCTTAATCCAAAGTGATTCTCTTCATTTATAAAAAAAATAAACATTATGTACACAGGATATGCAATCTGCACTTCAGGGCTTTGTGATTAATTTTGTTCTTATTCATTTGTTACTGCATTAATTGTACATGTTGGAGTTTTATTACGCCAAACTCTTTGTTACCTTTTGACGTCGTAGTTTAACTGACTTCATGTGACGTTCATAAAATTTCCTGTCTATTATTTATTTATGTACCCTGAAGATGGCTATTCAGCTGAAACATTGGTATATCAAAGGGAATTTTAAGAATTTGCAGTTGACTATTTTATTTTACTGTAATATGATGTAAGAACAACAACAATTTATTACAGGATTCATTTCAAAACAAGAGATATGAGCCTTTGGTAATGATGTACAATATTAATCCTGAATACATGTGTAAAATTTTAAGTGAATTAACATCATGGTTATATATATAGATAGATCTTGCATCCAGGATGTTTTAAAGACCATAAAGGGCTATAACTTAGTCAATATGCATGCTAGAGTTATGGGTCTTGAATAGTTGCCTAAAAGTATGATTCAAAAGACAAGTATAATGTTTCAAAAGTATTTATACCTTGAGTCATGTGAAGATCTTGAACACAAAACCTTATCCAAAAAGTTTCTCTGTTAACAAGGGGCTATAACTCTTGTCATAATCAAAGCTCAATTTATGAATCTAGGGAAATTATCTATAATTATAATTCTTCAAAAAATGCATGAAATTTCATGTTAAAAACCATCAGTTAGTTCTACAGAAGACTCTTGTACATTAACCCTTAACCTGTAGAATTTATATACTAAATTTGCCCAAACAGTCCATCCAAAGTTATTTTGTATACACAAGATATAAAATTGGAGCAATCAACAGTATAGAGCCTGGTCGGACAGCATCAATGTGACAGCTGGTATACTGGTGGCAAAGGCTTATAACTTTTGGTTCTTGCTGGCTAAAGGTCCAGGAATTATGTATGGTAAGTTCACAAAGGGCAATAATTCAATCAAAATTTTAAACAAGACTTATGGATATAAGATTGTGACTTGGAATTATGAGCATAAAGACATGATTGTGCATAAATTTAAGATTCAACAAAACGCATTCTGTCAGTTTTTAATGAAATCATGCACACCAAAATAAAGCCAGGTTTTTTTCTTCTACGAAGGACATCAACATCAACACAAAGATATGCAGGATAACCAACATCCCCCACCCCGACCTGACCCCACGATCGCCAAGCTAAAAATAATCCTTGAACAAAAGTCTCCATCGTGGACAAAGGTCTTTATTGAGGCTACTATAAGTTGCTGTCTGAAATATTAAAGAAGCGCTTTACAGGCTGAAATATTTAAAATGTACAAATCTAGCAAAATCAGGATGGGAAACTGCTGCAAAGTCTGCATTGTCTGGCAGAAACGTTGCTGTAAGCCTAGCAGAGAAAACTTCAAGTCTAGAGATAACTGGACTTATTCAGTATATAGAGAACTCTTTCAATGAAGGCATGGCGTTACCTCCTATATCCAAAAATAACTGTTGAATAAGATTCCCACAGTAATAAAAATGCATAAAATTATCTTTCATTGTAATCTTTAATAGGCTGTGATAATATCATAATATTAAAGTACACATCAAAAGCCCAGTACATACCATTGTCAATGGCATATTCTCCTTGAAAATATCTTAGGCAAGAACTTACATCGCCCCATGTGGTTTCTGAAGTGACAACTATTTCACTAACGGCTTTCACGCTGGAAATAATTGACTAAGAACCTGTTGATTTTCCGAGCAGATATAATATGTTTAACAGAACATTTCACGGTCACATTAGGTCATGACCTTCCGCAGAAAAAAGATTTTTTTTCTCACAGCATGGTGTTAAGGAATAGTAATATAGACTGACAGTAACTGCGATGCCATGTTTTAAAAACTCTTTTTCCGTTGTATAACAACATGTTTTCTGGTATTTATAGGTATCAGATGAGTATAAATGTCACTAAAATAGCACTGGACCGACCATGATTAACTTCAAGTATGCAAAGACCGAATCGGCTTCGAAAACTCACAGTAGGTCTATTACTAAGATTTCAAACAAAGAAATATTATATACGTATAATATCTTACAAGATTAAAATAAATATTTTATGTTAAAATGTTACTTAAAAAGATATGATGACTCTTAGGATTTGCCGTTTATTAGTTTTGACATTTCAATTTAACAAACTGACCAAGCAGATTAACGTCAAGTTATTTTTTTACTCTTTTGCAAACAAAATGGAAGCAACTGATGAAAAAAAACCGTAAAATTGAAATAGGAGCACGAGACATTTTCATATGAATCCAGCTGTTTGAATGTATTTCACAATGTCGCTCACAGCGACTTCAATTTTCTGGAATATTAAAATACGCTGAAATCCAGCTACGACGTGCTGCGAGCCTCTCTCCAGCGCGCATGCCATTATCACATACTGAGTTATTACACAAACAACGAGGACCTTTAATGATGAGTCCCTTAATCTACAAAGTGTTTTTTCTCACAGTCTGCAGAGAGGGAAAACGCCTCGCTCCCAAGAGTTATTAGTTCATATGGAATATTTTAGTTCATATAAATCACATGACGGGGATTAAGGGATTCTATTAAACGTTTTTAACTGTCTTGTTGAAGTGTGCCATGCCCTGAACCTGGGAATCGAGGCTTTAATTATTAACCTCCCACAACTTTTTAATGAGAAGGAATTCAGAAAAGATTTCAGACACAAATTACTTAGTTTAAATAAATACATATAGTGATTTCCAGTGACTATCTCTAAACAATTGGCAATAGCTTATGTTGCATTGTAAAAAGGCAAAACAATATTTAGTGGGGTGGAGGTAGGAGGGGGATTATACAAAGAAAGATGATATTTCATTGGTCAATTAAAACAAAAAAAAAGTAAATAAAAATTACAGACCTGAGTCTAAATATACATTGTATAACAATCTAGCTACATTGGTATCAGCTTGAAAAAGATCTTTTTTACTTGTCTTAGAGAAAAACCTTAATCGCTTTTGACTTTGCAAATAAGAAAAGTACTGAAATCTGTTCTTTTGCAAGCTTTCATTTCAGGATCTGAATGGTTCCCTTTCCTTGCTTGTTATAATGTGTGGAGCAAGGAACAGGTTGATGTATAAATGGGTTTGAACTGTATTGTATTTCTTTACTATTGCAACAGTTACTAAGTCAACTTAGTTTCCAATGCAAAGATATTTTCATTGGCAGGATTACATGTTTGAGATTTATGAGGGAGCCATCCGGTTAGCTCAATAGGTAGAGTATTGGACTGTGAATAGACCATTGGGTGACCCAGGTTTGATTTCTGGACAGTGCACTTTTGTTGTGATTGATTATGACATCAGTTCTATAGAGATTTGCACTGTACCTCTGCTCTGGAATGTACAGAAGTTATCAGTTCCTTGCAAAAGTGAAGGGAACTAGTACTGGTAAACTATTTGACAGCATGCCCAGGAATGAAGCGGTGGCTGAACTGTGCTCTGGAAGATTCAATGTGGCTTCCTGCCCTGATCCAGAGTGAAAACTACCAATACCACCACCACCTAAATTATGAGGTAACTTTACAGTTTCTGAAAAGCACAGTATATCATGGTCGAGTCTCAACAAAGTAACTGAAAAATAATCAACCAATCAACAGCTTGAGTGAAAACCGACCAGACCAATGATGTTTCTCCCATGTCCTGACTGGTCTTGAAACTCTAGGCTTTCTGACCTTTGACCAATTTTTCTATGAGAATGAAAATTAGCATAAGATAAACAAGTATCAAAAGCACTAAGTATAAAAACAGAGAGGGTAAAAAAACGTTCAATGGCATTTTTATCAAGATTTCTCAATGAAATCTGCCAATCATACTGAACACAGATGTACAATGAGATCCTGTATCAAATTGGACAGTAATTTGTCCGTTATGCATTGAGGGGCTTATAGAAGGATGGGAATATTGAAGGAAATAAGCTATCAATACATAAACATGTATTTTATGAACAAGCTTTTAATTCCTTCCTCTCAGAGGGCGGTCTGGTTTGGTCCAGTATGTACCGTAAAAAACAAAATAGCCACACCACCTAAAATAAGAAGTTTTGTTTGTTTGTTTGTTTGGATTTTTACGGCACGTCAACACATAACTGGCCATATCGTGCCTATTGCTATAATTAATAGGCTTAAAATGTTATGTAAAACTTTAAAATAAAAAGTAAAATTGAAAATAAGAAATAAAGTTCAAAGCAAGTTTTGTTAAAATAACCACTTTTGACAAAAATTCTAACTTCTAGTTCTAAGAGGCATAACTCCATAAATAAAGCTTTTATAATTAAGCCCCTTGTCTTGTCTAACAACTGCACCTTTGTCAAGCAATATAATCAAGGACTCAAAGTTTACTGTTGATAAACTTTAAAATATTGGAATAATTGGCTACAATAGTAACATTAAAGTTTTTGCACAACAACAACAACAACGAGGATGCAGCAATCATAAAAGCTCGAACAGACAAGCAAAAAGGGACTACATTTTAATTAAGTAAAAATCCATTCTCGAGTTTCCATACCTGATAGATATTATACTTAAGACATAATTATTTGAAAATTTTATTATAAGCATATTCTGAATCAACAGTTGCCGACATTTGAGTTTTTCTGAGAAACTGTACCATGAAGAAAAGGTGTTAAACAATGTGAATATCAATGAGTGGTGTCATTATGACAAAAAAGCAAGATTTTATAATGAAACTATGCTAAATAAAAGCATTGCTGGTCCAAAAAATGAATGACAAGAGAAAAATATATTTTTTTTTACATTTTACATTTTGAATATGTTACATAAGTTTAATTATGAATTTAGGTCTACATTAACTTCTGCACCTGTCTGACTCTTCCATATCAACGATTTAAACACACTGTTACAGTGCTAAGCTACATGTAGCATATTCTTAACCACACAAAATATTTTATTGCTACTAATTTATCAATGAAATTTCTCCTGCATAATATGACATAACATTTTGAATTATATATAAATTTCTTAAGGTTAGCCACAGAACTTACTGCATTTTTTATTACGCACGCTTTTGATAGGAAATCTGCTGTTTAAGATGTTTTTTTTCTCTGTAACACTTTATATGCCAGTGCGTTTATTGATAACTGTACAGCAGCATTTACGTTGTTTAATTTTCTGAATGAATCAGTTCTAATCCGAGCAGTTGGCTGTTTGGATTACCAAGCTTCCGACCACCTGCCTCTAATGCAACATTCCCCAGCCCTCGTTTTAAATGTCACGGAAAACCGTTACTGAATGGAAGTCTGTATGGTTCCCATGCACTGGATTACCACCACTGTTTTGTTTTATAAATGCTTAATTCCTGGCTCAAGTTCAAAATTTATATATTCCTGGTGCCAGGAATATCACAGGTTAAACGCATAAAAATTTCCGACCGATTTGCAACACCACTTTTGCCGCATATGCAAGCATTATCGGCAGACGTTTAAGAAACCAACACCCCACTCATTAACATGATCTCGTTTTCAAACAGATACCTGTAAATGATGTAATTGACATACTTAAATAATGAGCATTAATTACGTTAAAAAAGGCATGTGTAGGCAAATTCTTTCCATCGATCTCCGCCAAACAGGAATAATTTAACAACAATGCAGGAGTGATGAAGAAGAGAGATCCAACAAAAGAAATATATTACATATTTTGAAATTGAGTCATTTTATCATTTTAAAGGACTCGATCTAAATGCCCTTTTTTCTAAAAAGACAAAAGTTGACAATTTGTGAATTAAGGATAGAAAAATAGAAACGCTAACATAAAACAGACTGTAAGCTGGAATAAAAACATGTTTGTTTTCATTTCGCCACCACATAAACAATCTGTAATACAGGGAGTATTAAAACAACTTTTGGTCAGTTCAAGGAACTCTCAACCTATGACATGAGCTTTATATAAAAAAATAAACAAAGAAGTTTTGTACAAAAAACATACATTAGAAACAGAGGTAAAAACATTTATTTTCCAGCGATCACAATGTTGTTTTTTTTTTCATTCTTGAGAAATATAAAACATTTCAGTCAATGTCAAAACAAAGCATTAAAGAAGTAAAACATTTCAAACAGTATAATAATAACTAAACAGTCTTGACTATTTTGACACAAAGCAGAAGTAATAATTTTCAAGAGAAAGCACTTTACTTATAAGCCGTTTATACTGTTTTAAATTTGTTCTGGTTATAAAAGAAACTGTAACAACTGTGAACATGATGTACCCTGAAACAAAAGTATTTTTATAAGCCTTTGACCCTATAACCTGCTAAATTTTACATGTAATGATTCCATCCATTTTTAAATTCTGGCTCTATACTGGTGGCAAAGGCTAAAAGCATTTAAAAGTACCAAAAAAAGTCCCTATTTATTGCAGCAGCTTACATTCAAAAGGCAATTTATGAATTTTGCCAGTTTTCTTTATAGCATGACTTTGTATACTATATCAAATAATCAAAGCAAAAGTTATACATGTATAATTATGAAACTTTAAAAACAATGTTTATATAATCTGTTTTTTTTTTCAATCTCAACAATACAGTTTAATGCATTCAAACAATTTTTTTTTTTTTGGTTGGGTTTAACATGGCACCATCACAGTAAAGGTCAAACGGCGATTTTCCAGCTTTATTGGTGGAGGAGACCTAAGGTGCCCCTTAATTTATCTAAATATACATTTGAAACAGAATCTTTCAAGTTCATTAGATCATTATTTGAGCCGCGTCATGACAAATCCAACATAATGGGTTTGCGACCAGCATGGATCCAGACCAGCCTGCGCATCCGCGCAGTCTGATCAGGATCCATGCTGTTCGCTATCAGTTTCTCTACTTGTAATAGGGTTTGTAAGAGAACAGCATGGATCCTGATCAGACTGTGCGGATACGCAGGCTGGTCTGGATCCATGCTGGTCGCAAACCCATTATGTTGGTTTTGTCGTGACATGGCTCATTTGATTTAACTTCCAAGAAATATGATACACACTAGCACAGGCGTTATAAATAATTATGATAAAATTATGATAATTAGTACATGTACTATAAGTAGGACTCGAACCCATTATGCCTGAATTGAAAACACACTTAAATCACTATGCCACATCCTCATGGCACCACTTGTTTAAATAGATCACACATTTTATTGCCTTATCTACTGT
The DNA here is from genome assembly GCF_026571515.1 of Ruditapes philippinarum. Lineage (NCBI taxonomy): Eukaryota > Metazoa > Mollusca > Bivalvia > Venerida > Veneridae > Ruditapes > Ruditapes philippinarum. The sequence goes on from NW_026865153.1 coordinate 427,398, forward strand.
TAACACATATCTAAAAGTCATTGAATTTTTCAAATAATTTAACTACCACTTGCTCTCAGATTAAAAATAATGAAAAAATTAAAATTTCAACCATATTTATGTAAACATAATTGGCTAAGTACAGTACATAACCATTTTTTTTCCATGGGATACACTTACGTCTCTCTTAACCTTTATTGCGTAAGACAAAGAACTTCTTAAAGTTTATTTCAGTACAGAAATTAAAAATAACAAACTTTTTAATTTATTAAACCAGCTTTTCCGCAATGATTTCTATCAAAACCATATGGCAGTTACAATCATTTTCAACAGTTTTAGTTCTTTTTTCTTTAGGTCGAAAAAGTTGATTAACATTTTTGAAATAGATTATACCAAGATATTATGTGTCATCGGCTGGTGAAACAGACTATAGATGGTGAATGAAGATTTTTATGAATGGAACTGTATTCCGGCAATTTCCCAGGCTTCTCAAGCTACCAGCATTCGCAAATCCTGACTTGATTAGATAACAGGCCCACACTTTTCCTTTTTCTTTGAAGTCGGCTACCGTAAGTGACTGACAATTTGAGAGTTATGTAATTGGTTATTATGGAAATATGCCGTTATTTTTTCCAGCAAATTTTTCATGCCAATAATAATAATTTCAGAAAAGAATTTATAAATAGATGTCTGAAAACGAAGAAATATTCCCACGTTAAATATATATTTATATACATTGTATTATATAAATACATTGCGAAACAAAAAACTTACGGAAACTCTTACATAAATTGTTTTATAAATGAGCCGTGTCACGACAAAACCAACGTAATGGGTTTGCGACCAGCATGGATCCAGACCAGCCTGCGCATCCCAAAGTCTGATCAGGATCCATGCTGTTCGCTTACAAACCCTATTACGAGTGGAGAAACTGATAGCGAACAGCATGGATCCTGATCAGACTGCGCGGATGCGCAGGCTGGTCTGGATCCATGCTGGTTGCCAACCCATTATGTTGGTTTTGTCGTGACACGGCTCAAATATTTTATTCTCACAACTTTTAATTGTTTTCTCACAGATTTAGTGACAGGGAATTTCATTTTTTTTACTAAATTCTAAATTTTTGTTGCAAATACCTTTGTAATTACAGTTTCTGAAGAAAAAAAATCAACCAGTTCTTGATTTTATGAAAGATACAATGATATACAATGCATTCTGCTTTTAAAAAATTCAGTGCAAAAAAGTGAAAAAATGGGAATGTTTGCCATGTTGAAAAGAAAAAGATAATGGACTGCAATATCTTGCTCGGATAATGATAATGTAAGCATACAATTTTGTTCAGTAGATTTCCAGTATTATCAAAGTATATCAATGAGAGCGGTGGCCTAGTGGTTGCAGGTGTCTGTCTCTCAATCCAGGGATCATGGATTTAAGCCCTAATCAGGTCATGACCATGTTTCTTCATATGACACCAGTGGTTGGTTCAAGGTAGCGGACTCGAAAGTGATTAATAAATAAAGTTGCAAGAACTTGTTTCGCAGCCAAGCTTAAATAAATATGTTTAATCATTATAATATTAGTTTACAAAAAAATAATAAATAAAAAAAAATGGAAAAAGCAGAAATAAAATATAGGACAGTTTACATAAATAAATACTGTGTTGTTTGCCATATATAACACTGCAATTCATATTATACAATATACTGCATGTAATACATAGACTATTAGTGTACATGATTTTCATATACATGTATATTGTACTTTTTTCTTTCATTTTTTATATCCATTGTATTTTATTATTATTATATTATACAGGGTATGTCCATATTTAAAAATTGTATTTCATTTCAGATATCAATTTAATTTCATATTCATATATGAAAATTATATTTTAATTTCATATTTTATACATAAATCATATTTCATTTACATTATTTCATATAATTATACATTGAATTTCATATAAACATTGTATACAGTCATAATTATATAAATATATTAACTACTTTTCTGTCTTGTATATCTATTTAAATCGTAAATCGGCAAAAAATAACTTGCCCAGACTATTGTTAGTTCATTTAACCTAAAACGTTTTGCAAATAATCTGAACCAAAAACTAGACTGCCACACTCTGTGCACTACTAATCTTCAGACAAATACCAGTAGGACGGAAATGCTATATTTTCGATGGGTATTTTTAGAGCTCGAAATGCTAACAAAATGGTAAAATGACATTTTGATTATCATCAAAAATTTCACTGACATGGCCCACTCTTGATGCTTTTGTCTATATAGCTAACACATGTTTGTTACATTTTTTATGCTATTTCTAAAGTCTCCAGTTACGTAACTTTAAAAAAAATGTAGATATTAACCTCGTTGTGATATACGAAGAAAATAAATAAGTGCATCTTAATTGATATTGAAGCTTCTACATGAATATAATTATTTATTAAACTGCAAAAAAATTTTTGTAAGGATAATCATAATGTTTATATAAACTATATACACTGTTGTTGTCAATTTCTGAAGTACTTGTAATACCATTTTTTTCTCAAATTAAGGAAGTTTACTTATCAAAAAAATGGTTATTAAGATTCTTTAAAGCTTATATGGTCGTGTATTTATGATTGTTTGCAATATAACCCTTTTCTAATGTCTTGGGTTATATATGCAAACAACCATTTATATTATTAGTTATAAAGCTTTTTGACATGTTATAATTATGGCCCTATATAAACAGTTGTTTGTAAATATAACCTGAGCCATTATGTGAGGGTTATATTACAAATAACCATTTATATATATGGCCATATAACATGTCAGTTATCTTTATAACAAATATACAATACTGCTTATGGAAAAAAAAAAGAAATTTATTAATGAATCGACTGCAGTACTGTTGTGTATATGGATTATATAAAAGTCATGATTATCCAATGAAATATGATGTAGTACATTATAAATGGTCATATAACCTGTCAAAATCTTTGTACGTAATAATCTACATATACTCGTATATACATGTAGCTGCTTTTTCTAAATTGCACTGACAGTGATAAAGCCTGAATAAAATTATACCAATCATTATGCAAGCATTTTGCACAATAAAGTCATGTATGTATATTATATAATAAATAACATTTTAAGCAAGTACAGTGAAACCTGTGAAAAGTGACCACTTTCAATTAAAGTCTGCCTCCTTTTTTTGACCAGATGCTTACCGTAATTTCAATCTAAAGTTAAAACAGTGTCTATCGACCTAATTAAATCAAATATTTTAATCATTAAATATTAATGAATACTGTTCATTATAGAATAAAATAGTATTTTAAAGGGGATTAAACTTTATACATGCACTTCTTATTTAATAAAAGGCATTTTCAGACACCTTCATGTCTATTACCCATAATCCAGCTCTTAAAATAAACGTCTGAATTCGGAGACATTTAAAATTCTGAATCACAATAAATTTTATTCATTCTTCCTAGCCGTCCTAAAATATTTTTTTTTGTCGTCTGAAGACTAACGATAATGTTCGGAATAATATATATTAATTACCAGAATGAACGAGGCAAGGAAATAAAATAACGGCATTAGTAATTAATACAATATTAATCATCATTAGCAGTTGCTGCTGCATTATTCTGCAATATATTCAAAAACTGTGCAACCACTTATTCAACAAATAATACTCTAAGGCCATTAAAAATTTATTTCTAGTTTACTGTTCCCCTCATTCACTTGTAACAAAATTTATAGCAATGGTGTTATTTAGTTATTTTTCTAGATAACAACAAGCTCAGGCAGAGGTAAAAAGCAAACACATCCATAGGTAAAAGTTTGAAATTTGCCACTGTATCATTTTAAAACTACAAGACAATTTATTTAAAGGCTGTTCAAAGTAAATTCCCAATTTATCCATCCCATAATTCTGTTTGGCTTTTTAACAGTTTTTTTTAAGGTGTTTGTTAGTTTTTATTTCCTTTATTATACAATGTATATCAGTTTAAGTATGGTAAGGGTTAGGTAAGGGTTAGATAAGGGTCTGTTCCATTTATTTTTACATCCTGGCCATTATTTAAGGACGTTTTCGGGAGTTTTCATAAAGACACATAGGCAAAATTAAAACTGCCGCAAACGTCCTCAACTTGACAGATATGGCGTTTTTCGTCTTCAAGTATATAGAAACATTTGCAGACAATCTTCCTTTTAGTGATCATCCTGAATGAAAAACGTATGATTAGTCAAAATTTTCAATCAATTGTCCCATCATTTCTTACAACACAATGTTGTTTTGGGTTTTTTCAATTTTTTTATTAAATAATTTTTTTTATAAAAAAAAGACTTCCTTTAAATATTCTACAACAAAATGCATATAAAGTACATGCCAAGTCGTTTAATTCAATTACTTTATCCGAGTTCAACTGTCCCATTTTTCAGATATGATGTAAGTAAGTATCTTCCTTTTAATAAACTTCAAAATTGTCACACAAAGAAATCCCTTACAATATCCCGTCATCACACGCTTTAGTGCATGCCAAATTCATTATTGGTTTATTGTCAAAAAATATGAGAACATAGATCCACAAAGAAATGTGAGATTCACTTAATGCAACCCCGTACAAAGCCAGTAATGCAGGACCACTAGTATGGAACACAGCATGGCACCAAACAAAAAACAGTAGATGACACTAGGGTGAGGCCAGACTGCGACTTTCAAAATCCAAAGTACAAAATATTAATGTAATACAGTTAAACAAGAGGGCCATGATGGCCCTGAGGTCGCTCACCTGTATATAGGCCCCCCAACCCACACCCCCCCCCCAACGTTGCAGGGCCAATTTAACCCAAGGGCTTTTATTTGCACAAACTTGGTAGACACCCATAAGAAGATGTTTCATGCTAAACATCTAAGCTCTAGCTCATTGGGCTTTTTAAAAGAAGATTTTTTTTAAAGTTTTTACTATACACATATAGTTAAAAACAATGACACCCCTGGGGCCGGGCCAGTTTTGACCCCAGGGCTTTTATTTGAACAAACTTTGTAAACACTTACTAGAAGATGTTTCATGCTTAATATCTAAACTCTAGCTATTTGGGTTTTTTCAAAGAAGATTTTAAGTTTTTGCTAAACACATATAAAGAAAATCAATGACCCCCCCAGGCGGGGCAAATTTTGACCCCAGGTCTTTTATTTGAACAAACTTTGTAGACACTCACTAAAAGATGTTTCATGCTTAATAACTTAACTCTAGCTATTTGGGTTTTTTCAAAGAAGATTTTTTAAGTTTTTGCTATTCACATATAAGGAAAATCAATGACCCCCGGGGCGGTGCCAATTTTGACCCCAGGGCTTTTATTTGAACAAACTTGGTAGACACCTATTAGAACATGTTTGATGCTCAATATCTTAGCCATAGCTCTTTGAGTTCTTTAAAAGAAGATTTTTTAAGTTTTTACTATATGCATATAGGGAAAATCAATGACCCCCCCCGGGGCAGGGTCAACTTTGACCCCAGGGCTTTTATTTGAACAAACTTGGTAGACACCCATTAGAACATGTTTCATGCTAAATATCTTAGCTCTAACTCTTTTGGTTCTTTAAAAGAAGATTTTTTAAGTTTTTACTATATGCATATAGGAAAAATCAATGACCCCCTGGGGCGGGGCCAATTTTGACCCCAGGGCTTTCATTTGAACAAACTTGGTAGACACCTATTAGAACATGTTTGATGCTCAATATCTTAGCCATAGCTCTTTGAGTTCTTTAAAAGAAGATTTTTTAACTTTTTACTATATGCATATAGGGAAAATCAATGACCCCCGGGGCGGGGCCAATTTTGACCCCAGGGCTTTTATTTGAACAAACTTGGTAGACACCCATTAGAACATGTTTCATGCTAAATATCTTAGCTCTAACTCTTTTGGTTCTTTAAAAAAAGATTTTTTAAGTTTTTACTATATGCATATAGGGAAAATCAATGACCCCCTGGGGCGGGGCCAATTTTGACCCCAGGGCTTTTATTTGAACAAACTTGGTAGACACCTATTAGAACATGTTTGATGCTCAATATCTTAGCCATAGCTCTTTGAGTTCTTTAAAAGAAGATTTTTAAGTTTTTACTATATGCATATAGGGAAAATCAATGACCCCCCGGGGCGGGGCCAATTTTGACCCAGGGCTTTTATTTGAACAAACTTGGTAGACACCCATTAGAACATGTTTCATGCTAAATATCTTAGCTCTAGCTCTTTGGGTTCTTTAAAAGAAGATTTTTTAAGTTTTTACTATATGCATATAGGGAAAATCAATGACCCCCATGGGCGGGGCCAATTTTGACCCCAGGGCTTTTATTTGAACAAACTTGGTAGACACTCACTAGAAGATGTTTCATGCCAAATATCTAAGCTCTAGCTCTTATGGTTTTTTAAAGAAGATATTTAAAGTTTTTTCTTTCGGTTGCCATGGCAACCAGAGTTCTGCATGGAATTAAATTCTTTGAACAATTTTTAAAGGTGACCACCAAAGGAACATTCCTGTGAAGTTTGGATGAAATTGGCTTAGTGGTTTATGAGGAGATGTCATTTAAAGTAAAAGTTTACGGACGGACGGACGACGGACGGACGCCGGACGAAAAGCGATCACAAAAGCTCACTCTGTCACTTTGTGACAGGTGAGCTAAAAAGGAAGATCTCAGACTTTCAAGTTTCATTCAAAAAAATTATTCCATCCTATACAAAATCTAATCCTAAAATGAAAAGATTTACAGAAGAATCAAAAGTGGTCAAGCAAAATTTTTCAAAATTTTGTAAATATGACCTTAAAGGTCAAGGTCAATTTTCAATCAAAGAGACAAATAGACTGACAGATTACTTTAGGAACATTAATTTTAATAGGAAAACCCAAACATTTGTTCTGTTTGTTTGGATTTTAAGCAGATTTTTTCAACCATTTTTGGTCAAATCATGTCGGGTGATCTGTCTAACTGGCTTTTCCTGGATTGTACAAACCAGTAATAAACAAACAAGGATGGAGTGACAATGTACCAATATCCACAGCCTTGTTAAAAAAAAAAAAAAAAAATTACAAGGACTTTGACAGTCATATCTATTCATTCATACTTTTTTTTGTCGTTGTTATTCATTTTTTAAGGAAAAGTTTCCAAAACACTTGAGAACAACCTGCATCAGCATGTATATAAAATTTCAAGGACAGACTTTAAACAACCAAAAATCGAAACAGTGAGTAGTAATGTCATATTTAGCTACTTATTGTTTGATGTATACAAATTTCATAATTGATGAATGTAGTATTACTAATAAACAATTAGGCTTTGTTTTCTTAAGTGCCCAGTTTTGAATGGATTTCATGACTGGATTCATTCAAGGATAGGCCGTCCAGTTAACCTTGTTTTCTGCTTTTGTTGCTGAGTGTTCTTTTTTTTTCATTTTTGTTGGATTCTTAATGGAATATTTGACAAATTTCAACCATATATTCATTTTATATGTCATCATACCCAATGATGGTTTTTGAGACATGAGTTTCAAAATCACCTTTAATAAATCATTAGACCAAAATAATGCTGTTTCTTAACCCTTTCCACACTAAATATCTTAAATGCACTTGTCCATCAAAACTATTCATCAGCCTTAGAGAAAATTTTCAAAAAATGTACTGACTGAATAGCGAAAAGTGCAGACGAAGATCTGTCATTATGTACATGTTGGTTGCTCATAGTCTGCACTGTTTGCCTACGTTGGTTTTGAAGCAACCAGTAGCCTAAGGGTTAAATAAGCCAATGAATGGGTACCTGACTTGTGTTTTTAAACAACCCTAATTAAAAAGTTACACCTTTGAAATCCTGGTAAAGCATACGTCTTGATCTTGACCATTCACACTTAACCTTTCATCCTTGACCTTGACCATTCACACTTGATCTTAACCATTCATACTTGACTTTGACTTTTCCCACTTGATCTTGACCTTTCACACTTCACCTTGACCATTCACACTTCACATTGACCATTCACACTTGACCCCTTCAGACTTGCCTTAACCATAAATACTTACTTATCATTCAACTTTGACCAGTATTCTCTAAAAATTATTCCGCTATTTTCTACTATAGCTATAAATCAGTATCATCGTATAAAGATAATATAGCCACGCCCTGGGCAAGTTGGCGGGACCCACCAACAGGTTTTTCCGTCTTTGTCGTAACTTGTTATATTAAACGAATCATGCAGGCGACATTAAACAGGCATATATCGCAGCCTTACCCTACTTGTTCTCTATGTAACAAGTTATATTTTAATATATTTTCTCTAATTTTCGAGCACTTAAAATGAAAGTAACGTCAGTTGTTTATCTCGTAAAATGGCGAGGAATAAATGGTAGATAATCTTCCGAGTATGTAATTTATTTGTCTTTAACGTTAAAAACTAGGTCAATCTCAACGAGCTTCAAGCTGAGATTAATCTTTTAATAGCCACTTTTTTTGCGTTATAAATGAACGTTTCTTTCAATTTCAAAGGGAAAATCTGGTTTTTAAAAACCTCAATGTTTTCGTTTCTGCTTACTAAGTGATACAAGTGTGCCATACAAAAGTTCAGAATGTCAAAAGGTTGAAGTTGATCTTGGTGTAGTTAACAGTTCTGTAGCAAAACATTGTTTGAAGGCTGATACATGATAAATTTCATTTATGTATATTGATGAAAACCATGTAGTGAATTTTGCAGATATTTAAATATCAATTGTCAGACAAGGGCTTCAGAAAACATTTTTAAAAACATATTATCAAATAAACTGTTTATAATTGAAGGATTTTTTTTTTCGATTTCAATCATCAACATCCACTTCAAAGAGAGAAAAAGTTCATAAAAATAAGCTCACTCAAATAATACTGTCAACACTGGTTTGATAAACTGTATGTGATAAAGATGCTATACTGTCAACACTGGTTGGATACAGGTGAAACATGACTGTGAAATACTGTCAACACAGGTTTCATATAGGTTAGACTAGTGTAAAACTGTCAACACTGGTTTCAACTGGTGGAGTTTAGGGTTCAATCATACTGACACTGTTCAGGTTATAAGTCATACTATCCAGCTTTCATGGTGGTAAAAGACCTCAGGTGCCCTTTCATATTTTTTTCTGGCTTGGGTAGACACCTGAATACAACCACTGACTTTCATGAAGCCAACTGGAGAGCTTCCTCACATGAAGAAAGCCAATTTCCAACATCCAAATTATCTTATGGTATAAATATTGATAAATCCCATACATAGGTGGAGATACAGGCTTAAAGAACTGTTTTAATTAGCAGGTACAGAACTTAGGTGGAGATATGGGTACAGAAATAAAATGACACATAGTGACTGATGCTGACAGCTGTAGGAGATCACAGAATGGTTCATTTTCCTAGACAAAAGTTGTTTTTCATCATAGTCTAAGGGAAGTAAATCATACAGTTTATCTAACTTGTTGAACACATGTGAAAATGTTTTCTGTATATGCAAATAAAAATACTGTAGTGCCTTTTGAAATAGTACAACTGAGAACTTAGAAATCACACCCTGGTTTTTGATAAAGAAACTGTTTAAAAATTTTCTGCAAATACATGATACATGTTTTTCATAAATTATGCTTCATATAAATGAGAAAAAAAATGAAAAAAATAAAAATACCTGTGGGGCAATAAAGGCCACAATTCATCAATATGGAAGTAGGTAATGGAGTCATACTGGGGCATGTCATTTTTTAGGACCCCATGGGCTTGATTTATATAATTTTTTTTGTAAGGTTCACTTGGAAATACAACATGCAAAATATTTAAGCTCTGGGCATTGAGTATATACACTAGAAGACTCAATCAAACCAAGTCTACAATTTTCATGTAATTTTGCCATTTTTCATGCTTCTGAGGCATCAGCTTTTTCCAGATAATTTTACATGTGTTTTCATATATATGTCTAAACATTTTAAAAGACTTCATTTCTAAAAGCTTTTTTTAGGCATTCATAAAAAAGCACTTTACAGTTACAAAAAACAACAACAACAACAACAACTTTTCCATTTGTTCAATGAATTGAAAGCTGAAAAAGGGTTGCATGATCTCATTTTTCAACAAGACATATAACTAAAGGTGATTGATGCACCAGAGCCTACACATTTGCCAATCATCTATCAGTAAATAAAGACTGCATGAACAAAAGTGTATAAATCTATTTTTAGCACTAGTGACCTTGAACACAGTCACCTCTAACTCCCCCCAAAGTTAGAGGACTGCCAAAGGTATCTACCTAAAATATCAAATATGGGAGACATAATTCAATAAAGCATGGATGAGATAATTTTAAAAAAAAACCTACTTTAAGCACCAGTGACATTGCTGCAAGTGACCCCTTAATTCACTCAAGTTAGAGGACCACCAAAGGTATGTTGCTTATAGATATGAAAGACAAGTCAATTAATAAAGGCTGTATTAAGTAATACATTAAAGGCTGTTTTAAGAACGCATAATAAAGAGATATACTTCAAAAGCAAAGTAGACTAGAGTTATGGTTCTTGAACACTGCACTTCCTTTCCATGGTCTCTATCTGTGTGATGCTTGAATCAAACTCCTCCCATATTTTTCAATTCCATCTCTAGCAAACAATGGGCTACATTAAACTTTTTGCACAATTACAACAATGACTACAAAGACACTGCAGCGATTATAATAGCCTGATTTTTTCTTTGAAACAAACGGGCTAAAATCACCTTTTAATAGTCTACTGTATGGTTGGCTGTATTGAGATACAAAGGAACAATACTCTGTTAATACTTACCAATTTTGACAGGGTCTTTTTTCTGAGTAAACATTGGTAGGAGGTTCTCTGGTATCTGTATAATGGTTGGATGGCCTTCGTTTGGTTCAGACACCTTGTCTTTAATACCTGTATATATAAACATTTATATATTTTATCTAGTTTACTAATCATTCATGTAACCTTTTTGTTTTGTTGGGTTTTATATCACATCAACACTGTAAGGGTATTAAGACGATTCTCAAGCTTTTCTGTTGGATGTCAACTAACACTGCCTGTTTGTGAATTATTTCAGGCATGGACAGTAAGCTGAACCACTGACCTTTTGTAAGCTAACTCTCTAGCTTCTTAACATGATGGAATCCAAGACAATAGTGGAATTCAACTTGAAGGGTGACCAACCCACAGTGATGAGGGGCAAGTGGTTTGAAGCCAAACAACCCTAACCATTTGGCCCCATCATTTTGCCTTCTTATAACTTTATATATGTAATAGACTTGTGTCCTGTTTTGAACGATTATATCAAAAGCCCGCTTTTATGAAAAAGAATTGCGAACCACTGCCAAATGTTAGTATCAGGATTTGAAGTAAATAATTTAAGCTGCCAATAGAATAGAACCTGGTTAGAGTGCATGGGCAATGTACAGTTGTGCCAGCTTATCTTGGTCAGCAATGGTCACATGGATAGACACAGTTGCCACCTGTAGGCTAAGGGTTTCACCTGATATAATGTTATCACTTACCATTGTTACCAACATCTAATTTATCTATCAATTCTTTCTGTACATCAACTTTAACATCTTTTACATCGGTTTCATCTCCTCCTGTCAACACAACCGGCTTTACATCAACTAAATAAAGTAAAAAGAACAACTGTTTTAATCAACTAAATAAAGCAAAAAGGAAGAAATGTTTCCAAATTTTGTCAGATTTTTCAAATTTTCTTAGTTTTTAAAATTTTGTCAGATTTTAGAAAAAACACTGTTGAAACGAAGATCAAATCATAGAAATACGCTTAAGTACTTAAACGACCGTAAAGAGCAAAGTGGGGCGGGGTGGGGGTGGTGGGTGTTGGGCTGAGTAGTTAACATGTCTTGCTATTGAGTGACCATAGGTTCAATACTGAATTAATTGTGGCTGCTGGCAAGCAAAATACAATTATAGTTAATGAGTTTCAATAAATTTAGAAATGAAGCCACAAAACAATAATATTCTTCTTAACAAACACCCAAAGTAAGAACTGTTTAAAGTAAAAAAAAGTATTTTATCTACACTGAAATGCTTACACTGTAATACTAATATTTAGCTTGTGTTTAAACCACATGTTTGTTTGTATTACATAAATGTTGTCATATTAAACTATAATATGTATGGCCATGAAGTTGGTAAAGCAGCATGGGTATGTGAAAATATGAAGTTATTATACATTGTTGAGTACAATATTGAATTCTATTGGACCGGTACACAGCTGTCAAACACATATTGGATTAGGCAGAGGCTGTCTTATATTTGCTTTCATTTTAAGACTCAAGTATAAATATTTAAAAAAATTTGATATTGCACAAAATAAATATAACAATCTACTTAAAGCGACTTTCAGCTTGTCTAAATTTAAAATATGCTATTTTTAAATAAATCGTTTCATATAATTGTCAAAGAAAAAAAATTAGGTAAAGAAGAAATTTGCGGATGGTAAAATACTTAAACAATAAGGAAACCCCTTGATACATCTTATCTACCAGTCTGGTCTCTAGTAAAGTGGATGATTTGTTTCCCATCTTCTAATTTTAGAAAAACAATGTAAATTTACGTATTATAAATAGCTCTCGGACCCTGTTTTGAAGACGGCTTCCCAGTGATTTGATGCACTTTTCCAAGATAAAATTACTGAAACATGAAGTTTGAAACAACAAAGTATTGTTTTTCCAACAGAAACTAAAAGGTGAAGGCCACTTTAATCTACTAACGCAGGGCATGTTATAACAACTCACCAGAATCTTCAGTATTATCATCTATAGAATCACTGTTAAGAACTGACTGACTAGAAATATCCTCTGTATCGCCCAGGTTTACTGCTCCACCAAGCTGTACACTCACCTGTATAATATAGTATTTGACCAGTGCCATGACAAGACCAACATAGTGTGTCTGCGACCAGCATGGATCAAGACTAGCCTGTGCATCTGCAGGTCTGATCTGATCAGGATCCATGTTATCAGTTTCTCTACTTGTAATAGGGTTCGTAAGCGAACAGCATGGATCCTGATCAGACTGCGCGAATAAGCAGGCTGGTCGGGATCCATGCTGGTCGCAAACACACTATGTTGGTTTTGTCATTGCGCGGCTCATTTTATAAATGTCAATATTTTTCTGAAGAAAATATAATTTCGAAAGCTAAGGAAATCATTTATTTTTTTTTGGACTGATTATGTATAGAGGCCGGCCAGTCTGCATACCTGTGTATTCTGATCAGGGTCAATATTGTTGGCTGACCAAATTCGAGTGATAAAACAAGAGAACTTCATGTTAAATTATAATTTCATGTTTTTAGGATTTGCAAAATGTAATTTGCCCAGTTTTTAATTTGGATCAGTCCATTCAAGGATTCAGAAATTCAATATCATGGTTCAACAAGAGCATGCAGTGTTCAAAAAAGGGTATTAACTTCAAAATATTGCTTTCAGAATTATGCCCTTTGTCTAACAACTAAATCTTGTCATGATAAGCAAGTATTCCAAGTTTCATTTTGAAATCTCTTAAAACGTTTGAATAATTGGCTAAAGTTTTTGCATGAAGACAACAATGAACCCACTGCAATGAGGGGCAAGTGGACTGAAGTCAACAACTTTAACCACTCAGCCACAGATGCCCTCAACATGCATCATTGTCAAAACTCACCGTGTTTCCATCAGAGGAATCTATCAGACTGGAGATGTTCAGATACTGGAGTCCATCATCATCAACTCCTGATTGTTGAAATATTGGCATGTTCTTTACCTGTTCCTGAAAAGCTTCTAAACTGGACATTCCCTGAGAAAAAATAAATAAAAAATAACATAAGCCTCAATTTTACAAGCTTGAAAAGAGACTCCAAACTTTCAGGGACTTGATTCCACAATAAAATTATTGACCAATCAGAAATCTCTAAAAAAATGATGACACTGTGACTGATATGATACTGAAGTTTGAACACTAGTATATACATGTATCTAAATTTAAACCAATAAAAAATCAGTTTGTTCAAATATCATCACAACATCATTCCATTTTCCAACTAGAACTCCGCGAGTCGGATGTGTCGCCTTGTGAACAATATAGTTTAGGAGAAATGGCCAGGACAAAAATGAAATACAAAAACTAACAAAGGGCAATAGCTCAAAAAATAATAAGTGCAGAGCAGCAGTTTCTATGCATTGCACTTCTTATCAATAAGATCTATCATTCTATGAAGTTTCAAGTCCATATCTTTTATAATTTATGAGAAATGGCCTGGACAAAAATAAAATATGAAAATATATAAAGGGTAATAACTCAAAAATAAAAAATGCAGAGTACCGGTTCTTGTACACTGCACTTTTTCTTAATGAGATCTATCATCCTAAGAAGTTTCATGTCTATAGCTTTCATACTTGAGGAGAAATGACCTGGTTAAATGAAATACGAAAACTAACAAAGGGCAATAGCTCAAAAAATAATAAGTGAAGAGCAGCAGTTCCTATGCAATGCACTTCTTCTTAATGAGATCTATCATCCTATGAATTTTCAAGTCCATAGCTGTTATACATTAGGAGAAATGGCCCGGACAAAAATAAAGTATGAAAATTAACAAAGGGAAATAACTCAAAAATTAGGAAATGCAGAGTACCGATTTTTGTGCACTGCACTTCTTCTTAATGAGATCTATCATCCTATGAAGTTTCAAGTCCATAGCTTATATACTTTCGGAGAAATGGCCCGGACAAAAATAAAGTATGAAAATTAACAAAGGGCAATAACTCAAAAAATAAGAAATGCAGAGTACCTATTCCTGTGCACTGCACTTCGTGTTATTGAAAGAAGCATGCATACCAAGTTTGAAGTCAATTCAACTTAAAGTGACTGAGTTATGCTCTGGACAAGCTTTAGGGGACGCCGACGCCGCCGCCGACAAAAGTAATCCCTATATGTCGCCTTTTCAAGGCGACACAATAAAAATGAAGCATACTATTAAGTTGTTTTTTTTAACAACAGCAATGTTTTCTACTCTTCAGGGAAACATTCTGGATCTGCCCAATTAGGAAATGTTTGTGTCATAAAATGGGGTAAATTGGGAAAACTGAATCCTGATTAAAGTCAACTTCACCACCCTAGTGCAGTTAACTCCTATTTAATTATATAAGATGTTAACCTGTTACTGCACTAAGGTGACAATTTGTAAATTCTGGAAAACAATAGAAATTTCTGCCAATTTGGAATGTTCAATTTACCAGATCTGCATATATAAAGGGCAAAAAAATGGTTCAACACAGAACTAGACTTGCATTCAAATTTGTAAAGTTTACTTTGACTAAATATTTTTTTTTTAAATCAGGAACTTCAACAATGCCAGAATCACACACAATAAAAATATTCTATGAAAACAACAAAATGTTATTAACCTGAAGTGGTGCCATCATGATTGTCTGTCCATCTCCTGATGGAATTATCACAGCTGGAATCTGATTGGTTACTGGTGTATCATCTGGGCGGGGATATCTCCGTGGTCTACCTCTGCCCCGCCTTGGAACTGGATAACAAAACAGATAAGTCGATACTGTCTAAAAGATTATTCTTAAAGATTTCTGATTGCTTTTTATTTTTAATACAAAAGTATATATTAAGTAAGAAGTTGGACTTTGCAAATTTTGCTTTGCACGTAGTTTTTGAAATCTTGCCAATGTGCCCTTTGTTGGGTTTTAAACCGGGCTAACTTTGTGAAGGTCATATGATGACTTTCCAACTTTACTGCTGGAAGAAGACTCGAATTGGGCCGAATGCTTTATTTCAGGCACAAGCCTGTACCGGAGTAGAGCCTCTAACATTCTGAAAGCCAGATTGATAACTTCCTCACATTAAAAAACTGCCAGCAGTGAGGGGCAAGTGGTTTGAAATCAATGACCTTAATCACTCAGCATCACAAGTCTAACTTCAACTTACAGAAGTTCTTTTGTATTATGTAATACATATTTTTGTATTATGTTACACATATCAACTAAAACTAGACCTATCACTGAAGGTGATTAATACCCCCACCAGCAACTTTGAC
This sequence comes from Ruditapes philippinarum, assembly GCF_026571515.1. Classification (NCBI taxonomy): domain Eukaryota; kingdom Metazoa; phylum Mollusca; class Bivalvia; order Venerida; family Veneridae; genus Ruditapes; species Ruditapes philippinarum. Next base: position 443,477 of record NW_026865153.1, read on the forward strand.
TTTTGAAAAATAACTGGTCTGAAGAAAAATGTGAACTCAACCTACAGTAAATAAAGTATCATCAGCACTGTGTACAAAGAATTATTTCAATTTATTGCAATCCCAACCAGAACTTGATATAAGCTTGCTATACACCAAGTTTGATTATAATATCTCATTCCTAACTCTAGTAATTGTCCGGAAACCATTTTTCTACTTTTAGTAATGGTGACCTTGACCTTGGCCCCAGGGGATCCAGGTGCAATACCAACCGGGGTCTTCATATAAGCTTGCTATACACCAAGTTTGAATCCTCACTTTAGTTATTGTCCGGAAACCATTTTTCTATTTTTAGTAATGGTAACCTTGACCTTGGCCCCAGGGGGTCCAGATGCAATACCAACCAGGTCTTCATATAAGCTTCCTATAAACCAAGTTTGATTAAAATATCTCATTCCTAACTTTATTTATTGTCCGGAAACCATTTTTCTATTTTTAGTAACGGTGACCTTGACCTTGGCCCCCGGGGGCCGACCGACGGACGGGGACGGACCGACCAACCGACCGACAAGCTGACTCCTATATAGCTCCCCCCAAACTTTGTTTGTGGGGGTATAATTAAGTACGAATGCCATGTTATATAACCAACATGGACTTTGTCAGACTTTGAAACTGAAACTGCATATTTTTAATTTAAATGATTATGATATTAATATAATGAATAAAATCCTGCTCAGACTGCACGAAAGACTAAACTGACCTGGCAAAGGCTTATTTTTCTTTTCAGTTTCAGCAGTTTTGATAAGAATTCAACATTCTGTGTAAACTGACCTAGGCTGGTTCAATACTGGTTTTATAGTTTAATCATATTTTATTGCTTTTTTCTTTCTATACAAAACAGATGCAATATCACATGCAAGCATAAGACTAAAAAATTATTGAATAGATTTACATGGATGCTGTAGTTGTTCATAAAAAGGTAAAGGGTCAGACCACAAGTTTTAACAAAATTGGTTGGCCCTTCTCTCTATAGTCTATACTGGTAACACAGGTAAATTATAATAATTACAATCACTTAGTGTTAAAATATTACCTCCGGGAGTTTGTATAGCTACAGGTGGTATGTAATCTTTGTTCACTTGTGTTTTTCTCTTCCTGACTGCACCGCTGGGTAGAACTTCATCATCACCATCATCAGCTGCATCATCATCACTTGACAGCTCTAATACTTCATACTCTGTGTAAGCAAAAATACAGTTTTATATCTGTATCATATCATATAGCCATGATTCATTAACCTAAGCATTTTCACAGTGCTAGTTTGATATACTCTATCTTTAAATAATTCAAGTTTTCTATGTTTAAGAAATATGACAGAAACATACAACTGACTTTGATGTTTAAAAATATCTGATCATTTTCTTTCTTAACGAACATATGACAAAAGTTAGTGACATAAACAAAGATGGTGTTGTCTATAGAGAGGTATGAATTTAGGGCACCCAGCAATAAAAATTACAATTTTAATTTACAAAACTGCTAATCCTTATATTCGGAATAATCCTGAAAGTTGTCTCACTTTCAATTTTGGAAAAAATATTGCTAAAACCAACACATCTCAACAAGTTGATTATTGAAGACTTAATACCTTTTATTCTTAAGCTGGTTCATGATTTAGTCAATTTTCATATAATTGTTAGAATATAACCCTGGAACCAACCTGTACTAAGCAATGAGTATAAAAGTTATTGACCCTGTCAGGGTTTGACCCAAGACAGTCAGCAATCCTTGGATTACTAGTCTAACGTGTTTAACCTTGCCGCCACACTATATTACCTTGCAATGTTTTAGGTTTTCCTCTACTTCTAGCACTTCTTCTAACACCATCTGGTCCTGAAAGATATCCAATTAAAAAAAAAAGGAGATAACACATAAGATACATAACTCATATAAAGGTGATTACTCATATGGGAGATACAATTAATTCTATAAGTATTCTATACAGAGTTAAAGTTGTAGAAACACAGAGCTTGACATTTACCTATATATTTATTATTTATCTACTCCAGGGCCCTTATTTGAACAAACTTGGTAGAAACTCACTACAAAATGTTTCATGATTTATATCTAAGTTCTAGCTCTTTGGGTTTTTTAAAGAAGATTTTTGTTTGTTTTTACTATATACATATAAGGAAAATCAATGACAAACTGGGACGGGGCCAATTTTGACTGGAACAAACTTGGTAGAAACTTACTAGAAGATGTTTCATGCCAAATATCTAAGCTTTAGCTCTGTGGTGTTTTTAATAAAAAGGATTTTTTAAAGTTTTTATTTTCTTTTGGTTGCCATCGCAATCAGAGTTACACATGGAATTGAAATTTTTTGAACAATCTTCAAAGTTAACAACCAAAGGAACATTCCTGTGAAGTTTGTATTACATTGGGTTAGCGTTTTATGAGGAGATGTCGTTTAAAGTAAAAGTTTATGGACGGAAAGACACCCGACAAATTGCGATCACAAAAGCTCACCTTGTCATTTTGTAACAGGTGAGCTAAAAATCACATTGTGATGAAATGATCTGTTAAAATAAATTACCTGTGTTGGACAGTTCTAGAAGCCCCTGTGCTGCACTACTGGTCTGATCTGGTACAAGTTTTTGAACACTTTCTCCCATCAAGTCTGATTGCTCTTTTATAAGTCTTTTAGCCTCGTCTGACATCTGACCTTTTACCTCGGATTTCTTTGGTCTTCCTCTTCTCTTACCTGAAGTAAAGACTAAGTCATTTATTTTGATTTATTATGCACATATGACACTACTTCTCAACCCCAATCTCTAAACACAAATTATAATTTTAATGCAGAAACTGGCCTGATATTGGTATTATAACGATCACTTACCCTGGAACAAATTACCCTGCTTTAGTAACAATCGTCACTAAAGTGTAGTTAGTCGCTATGGGGCAAATCGTCAGTGGGGCAAATCATTTTATTTCTATTACAATACATATGAATTAATCCGTTATTACCAAATCCACACACACCTTTGATATGCAGATTTTATACTTGGGGTGCATTCTATGATAATTTGGAACCCAAAATACAAAGAAATGAATATTTGTTGTATTATACATTGAAAAGTAAAGTAATATATGGGAAGAAAACAACTAATCACCACCAGTTTGGTTTTATGAGATTTACAGTATTTTCTTCTGATTTCTGTTCTAATCTTAAATTTCATCAGGATGATGAATCTTAAATTTCTACAAATATCTACACAATTTCTTTCTCTTTTTTCTGCCCTCATGTACCATAGATATAAATAGGTATTAATCTGAATATACATTAAACTACAGCTAGGTAGGTACCATTCAATGGCAGAATGGCTGAGTGGTTATCACATCAGACTAGTTATCTAAGGATCCCAAGCCCTGTGTGTTTAAACCTCGTCTTCGGCAAGCCGTTGTTTCCTTGAGCAAGAAACTTTACACTCTGGCACTGTACTGGTTGTTTGAAGGAATGGATTCAAGAGCTTGTCTACAAGCTTATAGTTACTTATAATAAGCTTATAGTTACTTACATAATCAATCTAAAAATAAATTTTGTATATAAAACCAGTATTTACCGGATGAAACAAGTGGGTAGGCACACAACTGGCCTGTATCTGGATTTACTTTGAGCAAACACTTCTTCCCATTTACTACAACTTCCATATGGTCAGTAACCTCAATAGGTTTAGTTAAATCAGGCTTTTTAACTTCTTTCGTAGGTTTATTGACGTTTTACCGACGGGAACCAGTGACTGACCAGGTATCTGACTGACAGCTGGTTCCTGGTTGCTTAACTCTGTTCCTGCTGATGAGGTCATAGTATTTATCTAAAAATTGAATGAAAATAGATTTTAATTTTCTTTAAGTTTCCATACCATATAGTATTGATCTAATTCAAATGCTTTGTAATAAATCACTAAGGAGTTCAGCCTTTATGACCAAACAACAGTGCATCTGTACTAGGACTGCACAATATCGTACCATAGCAAATACAAAGTTACAAATCTATTTCAGATGCTGTGTAATAAACCATTAGGGAGTATAAAGCTTTGATGATCACATATAAACTAGAACTGCACAAAACTGTATAATAAAAAATTCAAGTGAATATCTATTGCCTAATAAAAATCATTTATTATTATCATTTATCAATAATCAGTTATTATCCACCAAACTATACTTATGATAAAGTTTTTTTTATATCACAAAGTTAAAGGAATATATCTGTCCCTGACTTACAAGATTACAGTCTATTTTAAAGATAGATATTGCATGCAACATTTTAATCATGTTTTGTTAATTCTTATGGTTATAAAGGGGAACTAGAAATGTGTCCATAGGACACGGGTGCCCCCACCGCACCACTGTTCTGTCAATCTTATGACTCTAGGTCAAACATTTTTTGAAAACTAAAAATCTTTTACTAAGTAAAGGGCAAGAACTTTACAAATACTTAATAAATCCACAAGCAAACCCAAGGTGCATAAGTACACATGCTGACCAACATTCTTGTAAACTTTCAGGCCTACAAGTGAAATACTTTTTGAGCTATGCATGAACAAGTTGAAAATTGCAAATTTATACTACTGTAAGTCAAGGGCAATAACTCTAACAAAACTGAAAAAAATCCACATGCAAAGTCCCAGGTGCATAGCTTCACAGTGATGTGAATCATTATTCCTGTAATTTAGTGATGCTGATCATTATTCCTGTAAAGTTGGTTTACTCTAACTCAAGCACTCAAGGAACAAATAACAACATAATGAAACTGTTTTTACTAAGTCAAGGGAAATAACTCTACAAATACTGAATAAATCCACAAGCGAAACCGCAGGTGCAAAACTCAATATGCTGAGCAACCTTCCCGTAAGGTTTAATGACTCTATGTCAAATCCTTTTTGAGTTACATGCAACACAAGTTGAAAATGCAAAAATTTTCTTAGTCAAGGGCAATAACTCTAAAAATACAAAATAAATCCAATCGAAAATACCAAGGTGCACAACTACATATCCTGATCAACATTCCTGTAAAGTTTCATGACTCTAGGTCAAGTACTTTTTGAGTTACATGCGACACAAGTTGAAAATTGCAAAATTTTACAAAGTCAAGGGAAATAACTCTAAAAATATCCAGACGAAAATACCCAGGTGCACAACTACACATGCTGATCAACATTCCTGTAAAGTTTCATGACTCTAGGTCAAATACTTTTTGAGTTACATGCAACATAAGTTGAAAATAGCAAAATTTTACAAAGTCAAGGGCAATAACTCAAAAAATACTACAAATATCCAGACGAAAATACCCAGGTGCACATCTTGATCAACATTCCTGTAAAGTTTCATGACTCTAGGTCAAATACTTTTTTAGTTATATGCGACACAAGTTGAAAATTGCAAAATTTTACTAAGTCAAGGGCAATAACTCTAAAAATACTACAAATATCCAGACAAAATATCCAGGTGCACAACTACACATGCTGATCAACATTCCTGTAAAGTTTCATGACTCTAGGTCAAATACTTTTTGAGTTTCGTGCCACACAAAAGAGAACGGACGGACGGACAGAAGGACGGACGTTCCAACATTTTGGGTTTAGGGGCTATTTTCTTCGTTATTTTCTTTGTTTTCTTAAGGACTACTAGCCCCTAAACCCTTTGATCACGGAATGAACCTATTGTTCTCTTTTGGTTTCTTTACTGTTATATAGCCCCTAAACCCAAAATGTTTGCTCGGAAGGACAGACTGACGGACAAGGGTAAATCTAAATGCCCGCCACTAAAGTGGGGGCACAATAATTCTGTAAAAATCTGTGTACGATTTATTTGCCTATGATAAATGATTATGAGCCAAAACACATGTGTAAAAAGTTTAAAGCCAACTCCTTTTATAGTTCAATATATATGATATTTTATGTGTAACACTGTTGGCCAACACCAGGGTGAGTAGGATAGCCCCAATGCTAAATAAAATTTACTTCTGAGCCATCCAGTTAGCCCAATAGGTAAAGCGTCGGACTGTGAATTGTGCATTGGGGTTCAATTCATGGACAATGCAGGTCACTTTCGTTGTGATTGATCATGAAATCCTTTCCATGGTCTATGGTCTTTTGCACTGTACCTCTGCTTTGGCATGTACAGAAGTTCAGTTCCTTCCAAAAGTGAAGGCAACTAGAACTGGTAAATTGCTTGACAATTATGCTGTAGCTGGACTGTGCTCTGGTTCTTTCAATGTGGCTTACTGCCGTGATCCGAAGTGAAAACTAGCCAACACCACCACCAAATTTAATTCATTCCATATAAAAATTGGATACCTAAAGTGATCAAGTTGAGGAAATTGTTATCAGCTAAAGCATGATGTATGATATATCATAATTTACCAATACCTGTTCATGTTGCACCAAACTTTCCACAAATTGTTTAACATTTGGTGTCATAGGTTGAGCCCCATTTTGTATCACCTGACCTCCTTGCTTGGTTTTATCTTCATCAGTAAGAATAAAAAACTGACCGGTTGTGCCTACAAGTAAATTTTACTGACATGAGTAACATTTTAAGCATAACTATCATTTGTATCTCCTAAATAAAGAGTTATAAAATGTTTTAGAGGAAGTTTTACAAATTAAATGGTTCATACAAATTTTCTGAAGCAACATTTAAGGGTTTTGAAAGGCCTAAAAATCAAAGAAAAATTGGGACATACATGAGTAACTAATATAAACAAAATATACATTTCACAACTTCATAACATTTTTTACAATCGATGTTGAAATTTCAAATTCAAGGTTTTTTTTCATTATCATTCAGTTGATTTTTAAGTTGTTTTTTTTTAAAGAGATTTTGAGGCAAATGTCAGTTTCAAGGGTTTTTACTAAAACAAATATCAAATTTAAGGGTTTTCAAGACCTAGGCGAACCATGTGTTTTCCAAGTAAAAATACAAATAATATTTTTCAAATCTAGAAAATATCCTTATTTTAAGAAAACATACCAGAGGGAAGAGCTGATTGGTCTGTCTCATTAGCATCCGTCACTGATTGGTTGATCACTTGTAAAACCCTTTCTGATTGGTTGTCTGACTGAGTGCTTGTTTGGACCAATGACTCATCATTATTTGCAGATAGTGTGGTTTCCTGGTCAGCTGAAGATGTGAGTTCTTGTTTAGTGACATCGGCAGCCACATAACTTATCTCCCCTTTGGCATCTATGTCAGCAGCTTGTAGCAAAATACTCTGCTCTCCAGTTTCAAAACCTAACGCACACAAAAAATAACAATATAATAAAAAGCAGTGGCACATGAACATACTTCTTAAAATTCAAGTGTTAAATTGCATGTAGTACAAAATATATATAATATTGATAAAAGTATCATAACTTATAAGTTTCACAAACCTTTGACTGCTAAAACTTTTGTTCTTGATAAGACATGTATTTAATGTGAAAATGTGACCTTGACCTTATGAGTAAATGACCTTAGATTCAATAGGGGTCATTTTCTAGTCATTACCAACCTTCACACCAAATCTAAGGACTGTGGACCAAAGTATTCTCTAGAAATTATTGGTTGGACAAACCTTGTGTGGTCAAGGTAACGATGACCATGACCTTTGACCTACTGACCTCAAAATCATGAGGGTCCATCTACTAGCCATGATCAATCTCCACATTTAACCATAGGACTGTAGGCCAAAACATTGTCTAGTTACTGGCCAGACAAGCTTTCATTGGACAAGGCCACAGTGACCTTGACATTTAACCTAGGGGCCATCTTCTGGCCAAGAACAACTTCCATGCCAAATCTTAGGACTGCAGGGACCAAAGCATCCCCAAGTAATTGCTCGGACAAAATTTTAGTCTTTATAGTTCATCAGGTAAAATATTAAGATACAAAACAAGGTCAGGAAAGGTCACTGGTGATATGATAACCAAGCAACAAATATCTTACCTTGTAGCTGGTCAGCAGCAATGGTTGTTTGTAAGATATTAACACCATCAGATAGCGTTAGCTGTACCTGGCCGGTCGGCATTAATTGTTGATCTATGATATGATATGTTCCGGCAGTATCGCTTGACTCTTCTGTGCTCTCATCTTCTACAAATAAATCAAATATTGTTTTTATCATTTCTTAACCTAATCTATAATGTTGTACCCTCCCATGTTAATTATACAAATGTTAGAAGATACTAATATATAGACAAAAATACTACATCAACCATCATCAACATTTTCAGATTTGCGACAGAGCTGTAAATAAGTAAGTACTGGTACTAGATGCATTTATACACAAATCATGTCTTTCAATTTTAATTAACTTTTTTTATCCTTTTGCGTAACCTAAAGTAATTCAAGTTTAGAGTTCCCATTGCAGTGTAACTTATAACTACCAATGTTTTTAGTAAAGTAATAATATTTAAATAGCAAAAAATGCCCCCCCCCCCCAAAAAAAAAAGATGTAGCCATTACTTAATGTAACTTATTATGTAACATTACAAATTTATTGAATCATACAGAATAAATTAATGATAGTTTGCTACGCTGTATCTGTTACAGTGTGAATGATATGGATTTTATTTCATGGTTAAAACTCAGTATTTCACTGGTTAACAGCATAAAATATAACATATATTCTTTATGGCTAGATATATATATTCAAAATTAAATAATTTTGTTTCAAAATATTGACATGAATTAATTTATACAGAATTTATTTTAATTTACAAAATTGTTTTGTTTTTTTTAAAAATAAAGTGGAAGTCATTTTAGTTGGATTGTGTAGGAAGGTATAAGCCCATAGACACACTTCAAATCTGTTCCTGGAACCAACCAGTAAATTGAGTAATATATTTATAAGCAACAAGTGTAAAGTTTCTTGCTCAATGAATAAGTACTGTATGAGAAGATAAAATACAGACCTTCTATAGGCTGCTGGTGTAAAACAAAGGGTGGAGGTTCAGCCAATCTTAAGTTGCCATTCTCTTCTGATTCATGTCCTTCAGGCACGTGTTCTGATCCTGTAAGTTCAGGTAATCCTTCCATCACTTCACCAGTGTCCATAAACTTAACTCACCATCTAATGTAAAGCATGAATTTAATCTATTGTTATTAATTAAAAAATAATCAATACACAGCCACTGCTAGTCAAACAACAAGAATTTTCAGTATTATTTTGGGAATTTAATTACCAGTCATGAATTGGGAAATTTCCTGCCTATTTTCAATTGGGAACAGTGGCATTTTCTGACCAGTATAAGTTATAAAAGGAAATTTTTTTTAAAAAAACGCTGATATATAAAACATATTTTAAAACATACATAAAGAATACATTTAAATGGTTTGCAGTTCATAACTGAAATAATTTCTGATCATCATAAATGATGACTTATGTTTCAGTGCACATCTACCCTTATGATAATTCTGGCTTTATATCTTTATTTTGACATTGTGTGACAGTAAACAGGTCTGGCAGTACTATAAAACCTGTGCGCTTTAGTCTCTTTCGCTACATTGTACCCTTACTACTGTACATGCAACAACTACATGGCAACTACAATTGTATGTCTAGCAATTGATTCTTTGGCTCAGTGGTTTGCAAGCTCATGATTTCGAGTGTGAATCCCAGGCAAGGCAGGAGTTTTTGCTGATGTTTGTTTGTTAACTCAGCCTTTGAGACATCTCAGCCATATTTCAACTTAATTGGTCTGGGTAAAAATAATACCGTTTATATGATGCATTACCTTTAATCTATTTTCATCAATACACCGATAAACACTTTCAGAACTAGCAGACGACAGGCTATTCATATCAGTAGAATTTCGAGTAAAGATAACGGATTGCGTATCTCACTGTATAAATCGTGTGTAAAACTGTCTGACATATGGTAGGTTTAACAGTTAATTAAAATACTTTAAAGTCCAAAGATGTGTTGAATTTTATACTGTGACGAAGCTAAGATCCTAAGCTTTCTATTGGTGTAATACATTTTAAAATCGGACATTTAATCACAACAAACTAGCGGTTTAAAAACAGCTTATTTTGTATTGTTTTAGCATAAGCGATATCGATTTTACTCGAAGATAAGGGAAGCAACTCGTATTTTTTCACTCGATATACCTCGGTTATTTACGTAGATCATATTGAAATTGTTTATGGGTGTATTATTAACAGAATCATGTTTATCACACATTTAAATGGAAGGAGATTTACAAGTTTCATTGATGAATGGATATACAGGTGTATTTGTACATGAATTTATAAATTGAGGGTACTTTTAAAGTGTTTGTGTAAGTTGCACTAGACAGAATCTATAGTGATTTTGTGCCAAAATTAACCTTGTAGAGGAAATTTAGCTCAAGAATGCCCAACACAGCAAAATTGAAAATGTTGCAGGCTCGGTTTGATTGAGCAATCTTATTTGATTAGCATATTTTCAAGTCCTCTGTCATTAACATTTTTTATGTAAATCGAGTTTTAAAAGTAATGTTTTTTTCACTATGCAAAATCTAAACAAATACACGTGGGTTTTGACAGCACCAATGCAGAAGGAAACAACGACCATTTTGATTGGCTAGTATTTTAATCTTGACCTACTTTCTATTTTCTTAAAAATAGTTGATTATTATCAGCTTACAAATGTTCAAACGGAACGGTACATAAATATTAAACATAAAATGTTCCTAATACTTGCTAAAAGGTAGAAATACATTAGTAAAACTCCAAAATTGCTCTATGCAAATGTTATTTGTCTCGGAACAGTGCCCGGACTGAATGTTCAAAATGGCGGGCGTTCAATTTTAATATTCTAAGTCTAATAAACCGTAATATATTTCCTAATATTCGACTCGAACAACTTTATTCAAAATATTTTAATCCGATACTTACTGGCGCTTTCGATATAAATATCAGTTAATCTTTATTTTCGTCACTCCGAACGTGCTCTTAGTCCCACAATTCCGTACAAAATTGAGGCCCGTCCAGCGTTTTTCGTCTGTAATGCAAATAATATCTTAAAACCGGTGTCCACAACAGCCAAGGATCGAGGTTGTCTGAGATTTTGAACAAGCTAAGTCAAGTAGTTTACATGCTAGTCTGTGATTAAGTTTACTATAATCTGTGATCAAGTTAAACAGTTTTACACAAGTTTATGATTGAATGAAGGCACTTATTTAATATGTGGAATTGTACAGTAAAAGTAATTTAATTGGATTTAGATCTAATATAAGTTTTGTGTAACAAAAAAAAAATTCCATGTACTTGCAAAACAGTACAGTTAGCTTTGGCTAGAAAGAATGTAATAAGTTCAATGAGATAAAAAAAGTTAAAAAGTCCCCTAACTAAAATAGAATCAGACTCGTATTCAATGACAATACAGAATTGTTGCAGTTTTTTTCTTTGATTCAAAAATCTATTTATTGTAGAAGAATAGGTAAAGGTTACACCTTAGTGATAAGAAAATTGATACAAAAAATTAATATTAGGCATTACTTTGTGTGTGTCTTTTTTTTAAAAAAAAAATCTTTTTGACCATATGATAAAACAATTATTGACTAATAATCCATTTCAAATATGATGTATTATTCACATATGGCATTTACCGGTGAATATCACATCATATTCAATGGCTCACAAATCAATAATTATATATTATTATATGATCTAAATATATCTGCAATCTCATTGGTCCAGACAGTAGCCAACAGAACAAATTATAAAATCATATTCACTGTCATATCATATTCGCCGTTAGAAAAACATATTGACATCTCGGCAATATATGTTACCTGCCCGTGAATATCACATAATAATACAAATCGCTGGCATTGGCACTAAAAATACCGGTAGGCAATTAATACAACTGTTATAAACATAATCAGTTAGGCCTTTCCAAGGTAAAACTTACTCTGATGTATTATAGAAGTATTAGAAGTCTGTATTATTCTTATATTCCAGCAGCAAAAATGCAGCAACAGGAGGTGATGGTTTTTCTGTTCTTTGTATTTAATATGGTATATCATTTAAAGTAACAGGTGTATTATTATTATAAAAGAGACGACAATTGATGTAATATATAATTATTTTTACTCACTTCGAAAGCTATGCTTCTACATTTTGTAATATGTATCATAACGTACATATCCTTTTAAATGAAAATTTCGGAATAAATTACAAAAATAAAGAAATGAATCCATTAAATGATTAAAACATTATAGTAGATTGTATAATTAAACGTTTATACACATAAGTATTTGTAATATAACATGAAAGATTTGTATATCCTGGCAGGTACGTATATTAACGTATGTTAATATACGTACCTGATCCTGGGAAACAAAATAAAAAATTCTTTATCCCTGGTATGACATGCCGACAGCTGTACACAATTTTTGAATGTTTATTCCTTTTATGGTTATTTTTTTTGCAATTGTCACTCTCGATGAATCTCCAATTTTAGACTTGTGAATCATATACATATTGTACATACATTATGCGTGATGAACGAAAATGTACACTTTGTAATTTAAACGATCTAGAGGACGAATTTCATTTTGTTTTAAAATGTACAGCTTATGTCGATTTAAGAAGATTTTATATACCCAGGTTTTATTATACCCACACAAAAATATTAAGTATATATCATTAATGCAAATTACACAGTAATAAGAAGATTTAAAAAAAAATTGGCTCTGTATTGTTTCAAAGCTTTCAAATTAAGGGATTCACTATTTTTTTATTATATAAATGTCGTTCTTAATCGGTATTCATTCCTCTTTTGTTATTTTTTCCATGTAACTTTTGTGTATATATAAATATATTTTTTCTTTATTACATTCTCACGATATATGTGTTAAGGGAATAATTATTCTTTATTAACCAGGTTTTCAACGAAAACCGGGTTATTGTAATGCCGAAGTCGGCGGGCGGGCGGGCAGGCGGGCGGGCGTCAACTTTTGGTTTCCGCTCAATAATTTTAGTTTGCTTTGGCGTATTGACACCAAACTTGGTGTAGGTAGCTTATATCAAGAGGCAGCTTGGGATTGCTACCCAGGTGTCTGTGATCAAGGTCAAGGTCACTGTTACTAAAAATAGAAATTCAGTTTCCGCTCAATAACATGAGTTTGCTTTGGCCTATTGACACCAAACTTGGTGTATGAATAGCTTATATTAAGAGGCAGCTTGGGATTGCTACCCAGGTGTCTGTGATCAAGGTCAAGGTCACTGTTACTAAAAATAGTAATTCAGTTTCCGCTCAATAACTTGAGTTTGCTTTGGCTTATTGACACCAAACTTGCTGTATGCAAGGGCGTAGCGCCCATTACGCACGCGTATTGTGTATAAAAAAATTCCGAAGGTAAAAAAGTAAAGTTGAGAAAATCTAAGTTTTTATGATTTTATGGCTATAGATCTAGATCTCCATTTCTGTTTACAAGTGTGCCACTCCCACTCTATCAAATGACGTTTCTATTAATTATCGTAATATATGTTCAATAGGAATTTAAGTTTGTTGTTAACTCGAAGCATTTACAAACTTATTGCAAAAAGATAAATGAAAAGCTCAGCATTAATTTATCTACAAACTAGGCTCATAATAATAACTTATCGTTGGTTAAATTCTCAGAAAATAAAGATTATTAAGACTTTTCTTAAAGATTTAGACCAATCCTTTCCAAATCGTTTCCTTTGAAATAGCTCTATTCTAAAACGACTTTAAACCTTTTAAGTTTTAGATCAAAACGACTTTAAACCATTTAAGTTTTAGATCAAGATTTTAAAAATCATCAACTCGGGGCAAAATTTAATTTTTGGTGTGTTGTTAGTTGTCAAAATGAAAAGAAACATCCGCCAAATTCCAGGAAAAGCGACCCTGTTTATGGTCCTAAAACAGGACCCTATTCAAGTCGATAATGAATCTGGCCAGGTAGAAACAAAACAGAATTCACAAGACCTGGCATGTGACCCTCCTGTGATCAGCAAATCAGACGCCAATGTTGCGTCCCTTTCTCCCCCTTCTTCTTCTCCGTCCACCACCTCCTCTTTGTCTCCCCCTGCTTCTTTCCCCTCGAGAACCGCTAGAAACTCCCTGGGAGCACGATTCCTGGATATCGGAAGTATTAATTTCATGATCTGCACATGGATTTTTTTGTGTATGTTTATATGCACGTGTAAAATAAGAAAGCTACAAGGCGTACACTGCCTTTTTTCTTCACAAATCTGTTCGAAGTTATATAATGAAATAAGTTAAAAAGTGAAACGAGCAGCTACGTGTTTATTAATTTATGGGGAAAAATAACTTGAAAATGTTTCATGCTTTACGTGCAAAAGGTGCTTCAAGACATGCCAGAGCCCACGATTTAACATCTAATTTTTCAAAATTTTCCGGGGGAGACCCCCTCCCGCACGCTCCCCCTCTCGGCACTTCGTGCCTCGCTTTGCGTATAATTTTTCAAGCCCTAGCTACGCTCCTGGTATGGATAGCTTATATCAAGAGGCAGCTTGGGATTGCTATCCAGGTGTCTGTGATCAAGGTCAAGGTCACTGTTAATAAAAATAGAAATTCAGTTTCTGCTCAATAACTTGAGTTTGCTTTGTCCTTTTGACACCTAACTTAGTGTATGGATAGCTAATATCAAGAGGCAGCTTGGGATTGCTACCCAGGTGTCTGTTATCAATGTCAAGGTTACTGTTACTAAAATAGAAATTCAATTTCTGCTCAATAACTTGCGTTTGCTTTGGCCTATTGACACCAAAGTTGGTGTATGGATAGCTTATATCAAGAGGCAGCTTGGGATTGCTGTCCAGGTGTCTATGATCAAGGTCAAGGTCACTGTTACTAAAAATAGAAATTCAGTTTCTGCTTAATAACTTGAGTTTGCTTTGGCCTATTGACACCAAACTTGATGAATAGGTAGCTTATATCAAGAGGCAGCTTGGACCTAGGTGTCTGTGATCAAGGTTAATGTATTTAGTTTTCATGTTATAAGTT
Source organism: Ruditapes philippinarum (assembly GCF_026571515.1). Lineage (NCBI taxonomy): Eukaryota > Metazoa > Mollusca > Bivalvia > Venerida > Veneridae > Ruditapes > Ruditapes philippinarum. The sequence goes on from NW_026865153.1 coordinate 458,481, forward strand.
GAGTTTGCTTTGACCTTTTGACACCAAACTTGCTGAGTGGCAGCTTTGGATTGCCACTTAGATATCTGGGAGCAAGTTCAAGGTAATTTGCTTACAATAGAATTTTCAGCTTCTACTCAATAACTTCAGTGCACTTTGACCTATTGATTGCTGTCACATCAAAACTTGGTCGTTGAAAACCTGGTTTTCATCGCATTGCGGCGCTTCTTGTTATATGTATTTTCTTCCATGTCATGCCAAAATATATATGTTCTTTTTCTTTTCATGTTAAACGACGATGAGCTTGTAATGCTTAAGTGAAATACACTGTAAATTGTCCGTTCTTTTCTTTTCTGTACATTGATTTTAGTACAGTATGGTGGCCGGTAGCGTACATTTATCATTCCTCGTTGATTTTACAGTTTATAATATTTCGCGGGCTCCTTTTAAATCCGCGAGATTTTCTGTCGAAATTGTCAAAAATGTCGCGGCATATAGAAACAATGTAGTTTTATTGTCGCACTTCTGTTGTAAAGAAGGAAACCGCGACATTTTCTGTCTACATAGAAGACAAAGCCACACAAACATATGCCTACTTTAGATAGCCGATTGCAGCCGGTATAATCCGCAATATTTGGTTTTGATGCATACCCTATCAAAAGTCGAGTTTGAGCATTAAACCTCGACTTTTATGCTACGAAATGTCTCTTTTAGAAAGTCGCGGCTGAAAATTGCTATTACTCGCCGCAATATTTTACGACTTTTTGAAGAATTTCTACAACAATTGCAAAAAATGTCGCGGATTCATTCTGTTCCGCCACTTTTTAAATAAAGACAAACGAGGGATATGTCAAGTCAACCATGGACATTACCGGCAACTGGAGTCAAAATATTCTTTGCTGTTTTCAACAACTGTAAAATATCGAAGCTTATATTCTCCCTGCAACATTTTGTACGATTTCGGCAGAAAATCTCGCGAGTTTTGTAAGCTGCCCGCGATAGTTTATGATTAAACGATAACATTTCTCGTGGGTTTGAAATGGCCGCAATCGGTCACCATAGCACAGAGTTTTATTGATGAACTGTTACAAATATTGTTAATCAGTGAATTTGTAATAAGATGGACATAAGTTTTATCACCGTCTTTTCAATAAAAGACGTATTTTGTTTGAACAAATTCTAATTACATGTAGTTATCTAAATAACGGGTAAGTCCCGTACATTTAAAGAAGCACTCGTTCAAACTGATGTTAATCTCGGACAAAAATATCCATCAAATTTCACAGACAATTAGGAAATTTGTCTTAAAACTAAAAAGTAATGTCAAATGAACATTTAGTGTAGCGCATCATAAATCTATGGTGGCTGATTTGTGCCATTCGTGTTTTCGCCCCGCGACCCCGCCAAGCGAAAAAAAATAAAATGGCGGGGCCGCGCAACGAAAACACGCTAATTAGCGAGGGCGCGGGGCGAAGTTTAATAAATTAAACAGCCACCATATAAATCTGTGTAAGAAATTAAAAAACATTTTTTTGCTAAATAAAGTATTTAATAATATAAGAATCTTACACCGGCTGCCGGTACAGACCGAAATATCTAGCTCAAGGGTAACTGTTTACGGCGGTAACGAGGCTCTGCCGAGTTTCCGCTAAACAGTTACCCGAGAGCTAGATATTCCGGTCTGTACCAACAGCCGGTGTTTGATTCTTTTTCTTGCATATTACATGTCAATTATTTTCGGCAAAGAAATTATGAAAACTGATACTCTCATTACGCATTTTTTTCTTATAGTAGCGTATGAACTTACAACTTCATTCATAACGGAAAAATGACGTCATCCCAGGGTCTTTCTATTTGAAAGACCCTGGTCATCCTAAGAACGCGATTCATTCATAAAAGGCTCGCGTCAATGACGTCATTTAAAACACGCGACTTGTCTTACATGGGGGGTGTAATTAAGACAGAGTTTTCTAGCACCGGTGTAAACGGTAGATAATCCTGTCTGATATGCAAGAATAATAAAAAGTATATTCAGCACGTTTTTGATACTAGCACCTATTGGGTTGATAGAAAAGAAAGATAGATAGAAATAGGACTCCGCCGACAAAAACGTTTACTGCAGACAGTACTCCGTTTGTAACGGAGTAGAACTTCCGCGATAAAAGTAGTAAATTCAGTCCAGTTTTGTAATAGAATATGTGATATAATAATTATATGTTTTAAAAATGTTATATAACATTTGCATATAATTACATAATAAGACTGTGTTAAGATCTTCACAGTGTTGAATTTTGATTTCAAACACAAATCCACTTCTAGTGACGGGCCTCAAATCCGGTTTCTGAATGAATATAATGACGTAATGCAGTTTCAAAGTGAGGCTGAATCAGTAATATCAACAATCACCGGTTTTCACGACCCCGTTTGATTTTTTTCCGAGGCCAAATTTAAGGAATACACATAAATGTTATGAATGATTATGTGAAAAGAGAACGTATTTTTATTTAAAATCATATTCTATACCTTTTCACAACCAATGCTGCATAAAATGTAAATAAAAATCGTGATCTAGGAAAAAAAATAAGGAAAAATTTTTTTATAAAAAATTTAAAAATGGCTTAAAAGCTCATTTAGGTAAAGAAAGTCCCCATATTTTTGAGATTATAAACCCTGAACGGGGAGAAGAACTCGAAAAAGGGGACGTTAAGACCCACGGGGGGCCCCTTTATCTGTCGGTGACAGAACTCTGAAACTTGGGGGGAAAATTTTGTGATATAAATTTGGTGATGGGGGAAACTTCAGGAACCCCGGGTTGGGGCAAAAATTATTAGTTTGATATCAAAAGTTTTAAAAACGGGTTTAAAACATTTGGTAAAGTGTAACTCACCCCCAACCCAAATTGGCACGGGGAAAACATCTGCTTTTAACGCCAGATTAGTTGATGAGGGCCCCGGTTTTGGTATATTAGCCCAAAAAATTGTATGGGGCAAAGGAAAGAAAATTGTGCTATTTTTTTTTCGGGGCAAAATCTCCCCTTAGAAAAGCGAGATTATGCCCCAGAACGAAAATATCTCAGAATCAAGCTTTGGCATGTCAATATATTTTGACTAGTGTATGATGCACTAATTGGTGTATTTTATGATGCACCAATTGATCATGTACCAGATTATCATGCAAACCTTTGAAGACCCATTATTTTGTAAATATAGCAGTGTGAATTTTGGCACCTGCACTTACTATAGACAATATTCATAGAAATACACTGAAACTAAAGATATTAATGTAAACACTGGCAATTCTTGCACTTTTTTGAAAATCTGCATGCCATGATACACTAATTGGTGCATCCCAAAATTAGAACTGGTTATTTTTTTACTTTCCAGGCAAGGGACAATTTTTTAATCTAAGTAAACCTGATCAGAATAATAACTACATATGAAATATGGAAATGAATTTATGTCTGAAAGTTACAATTTTTCAGTGGATAAAAACATTAAAATCTCCTAAAGTTCGTACAGATCAGAAGTTTTGTTTATTCTTTGCCAATAAAACAGACTATTACCAATGTTATGTGCAGGTGTGGCGCCAAAACATGATCATAAATAAACAACAAATAATTTACAGAAACTCATTTATCAAAATATTTAAACACAGATCGGTGTATGATTAAATACACCAATTTGTGTATTATATATATATATCAATTTGTGCATAATGCACTTATCTGGCGATATACTAGACCTGGTCAACTCGGCCCTGTATTAAAAACCTATTAGGATATAGATTGTTTATAATGTTTAGTTTATAAAAAAATTAAGGAGTAAATAACTAAAAAGTATTCAGATGTATGATCACTAACAAACAGAAATTGAAAAAGTTGGCAGTGTACATGTACGTATTATTTGAAATTATCTTTGTTAAGGAGGGATATCAAGACAATAAATGTTAAAAATTGATCTTTATATTCAATTTTTATGACAATAAATGTAATTGTATTTAAACTGTTTGTTCTTTACCAACCAATGCTTTTTGAACGATACATTGTACAAAAAACATCTGAAGTAGGCAAAACTTGCATAGAAATCGTAAATTCTTCCCATCTCTTCAAATTCACATAAAAATTGGTACTTTCATCTATAAAACTTTTCAATAACCTTGAGTAGAGGTCTGTTACTGTGAGAATTTAAAACAATTAAAGTTATGATGAAAAGATATAAAAAGTAATAAAAGTAATTATTACCAGTAATATATAATTATGGGTCGAGTTGACCTGTGCCGAGTTGGAATAGGGCCAAGCTGACTCAGGGGCCGAGTAGGTTTTAGGGCAGAGATGACCCTGATTCGTTAACAATGAGTTTAAGGCTAGAATAAAGTTCTATATGATCACTCGTACTATTTTTTTTTGTAGTTTTAAGAAACATTGCAATACATGATTTATAGTGGCTTCTGGCAAGCTGTACAACAAAGTACTTAAGAAGCATATTTTATTTGAAAGCCAAACGTTTTTCATTCATTCTTACCACAAATGTTGAGTTGTTATTTTAAGATATTGCTCAGTTTTGGATACAATCATTGTAATTTATATTTTGTTTCTATAAATTAGTTTTTTTAGCTATCCAGTTTATCATTTTAATTTTTAGCACAAAGTAGTGTTCTAGCTGGAGAAGGAATTCACGAGTCTCCTACGAGGTCAGCTATTCAAAGAGCAAAGGACAAAAGGTCAAGGCCAAACCATCTCCAAAAAGGGAAACTACCGAAAGATAAAAGAAAATTGAGAGAAAAGCGTAGAAGTACTGGGGTAGTTCACCTTGCATCTACAGAGGTAAACTATACTTATGTAATTATGTGTTCTATTTATGTGATTATTTGCTAATAATGTACTAGTTGTCCCATCTATTTTCCCTCCACCTCTATGCTTCAGAGGCCAGTTAGGGTATAACAAGAATAATGAGCCAAGTTGTTCAGTTACCATCTATCTGTCTATCTGTGTTCCTGTATGGCAAGCTCAATTGGGGCATCTGTGGCATGGGGGTTAAGGCTGTTGACTTTAAACTGACTTGCTCCTCACTGCTGTAGGTTTGAATCCTGCCAAGGACTTGGAATTTTTTCATGTGAGGAAGCTTTACGGAACATCACTGGTTCTACTCATGTGCCAGTTCATTCTTGAAATAATGCATGGAAAGGCAGCTGAGGTCTTCCTTCACTACTAGTAAAGTTGGAAAGTTTCCAAATGACCTCTTTGTGTTGTTGCAACGTAAAACCCAACTACCCCCCAAAAAAGGCAGATCAATGTGGATTTTAATATCAGAGAGTACTGAGTCTCGCAAAATTGAAACAAGTCAGTTCCAGGGTCTGAGGTTCTAATTGACTGGTCAATATTTTTTGTTGGATATTTGTATTATTATTATTATTCATTTATTGATTAAGATTATTGTAACTGTTGAATGGAAATAAGCATATGATTAGGTTATCAGACTTATTGAACATTGTCATTTTCCTCTACAACTTAAGCTAAAAGTTTTTCTGCTTTTAAAATATTGAGGAATTATTACTGTATTTCATATATTTTTTTTAAGCCTGTTACTTAGTGTGCCTGACTGTTTTACTTTACTGTAAGATAGTTATCATTCATATTGAAATGACATAACAGTACAATAAAATACCTCAGATCTGTCATGTCTAAAAATAACAAAAACAACTAAAGCACATTCTTTTCCCCTCATGAATGTATTTTGATAAGTGTGAGCTTATTCAAGGCTTCTGTGAAATTCAGTGGAAGTTTGGGAGTCATTTACTCTTTCATTTTGGCTTGTGACTTCAAAAATTTAATGCTTTTCCTTCTTTACCTATATAATGTGACTTCTAATGTCAGAGATTTTGCAGTCTCTGACTTTCAAATTTTGAAACTTAATGGAAGCCCTGAGCTATTTGTGACTGTTTTTTTTTGTTTTTATTCCAGAGTACAGGAGACTCATTAGATGATGATGATCATGAAGAGGAGAAGCTGAGTGAGGCAAAACGGAATACATCGTATAATGAGGTGATAGATGCTGACAATCCACAAACACCTTCAGAGGTACACGGTGTATAGTTATGATTGTTTTATTTATATAGTTGTAGATATAGAGACCTAGCTTACTTTTGTGAGATAATGTTATATCCTTTGGCTTAAATATGATGCACATTTTTGTCCTCTTAAAACCAGTATACTGAAATTACTATGAGACATTTGTCTAAATAAATAAGAAAAAAAACAACATTGTTTAAAATTTTATGAAAAACAAAAAAAAAGAACAACAAAACATAAAGACATGAGTAAATTTGAAATGAAGACACTATCTTTGAAGTTTTAGACACATGTATTATTCTTAGCTACATGTATACTATACCACATCATGTGGAGGGGGTTAAAATCTGTTAAAGTGTTTCAAAGCAATAGCTTTTTATAGGCATTGTTGACCTTACTAATTACCAGAATTAAATTTTTGTCGAGGCATCACTAGAAAAAAAAAAGCTATCAAATTCCATGAGGAAAACGTTTTATGTCGCTCAAAACTTCAAAAGGAAGAAATCTTCAAAGGGAAGAAAATTGCATAGATGAATCAGTTACAATATAATATTTGTTGTTGTTTTTCACACAACTCAATTTTATTTATTATTTGCACAGTCATTAGCTTTTATTTCCTTTTCCTTGTAGACTTGAATTTTTTTTATACTTTTGTTTTTTATTTGTTTTTAGTTCTTTTTAGTCGCTTTCTTTTTATATTGCCATTCTTATTCTATGACAATGCCATTTAAGGGGAATTGGTTTTAATTTCTCTTTATTATTAATACACAAGCAGCACTTCATGAAGAGAAAAACTTTACTTTTATAAATATTAAATGATTGTTGTAATGACAATCATTTAGGAATACAGTGTATTGTAAATCTGTATGAAAACAAGCCATTCTTTATTGACAGGTGGTCTCTAATGAGAGGTTAAGAATTACATTTAATATTGATCAAGGTTTAATAGAAGAAAAATGGTAAATTCAGTACTAATTTTATATCATATTAACTCTTAGTCTGGTGGTGGCAAACTGAATCTGTTCACATGATTCTATGCCATCTAATCATGGTCTGCAGTGTTCGCAATTTGATAAGTACTTATTTTGGTTCTGATGAAGGTCGATAATTAACCAAAACTAGTAGACATAAATAGAATATGTTAAACCTGGCCAGGTGTTGACATGTATTAGTCTTACACTAGAACTTTTATTGGGGTAGATCAGTACTTATTTTGAAAATTTCACTAAAAATTAAAGAAATACATGTAAATCTAAAATTGTTCAGATTGGACAGTGGACAAGTCCATTTAAGATATTTAGTATGATAAGTTTAGTGTTAAACCTATTTAGTGTTAGTAGCAAGGATAAGAGACCAACCAGTATCATTCAAGTCAATCTGCACTTTTAGTCTTACCAGATTTTGTAGTTTTAGCATTTTTATAATAATTTCCCTGTGATTACAAATGGACCCTTCCAACTTTAAAGAAAGACAAGCCCATTACATAAAATAAGGGCTATATGACATACTGATTTATATAGGATACTTTATGCAGGTTAAACTGTATTTTCAAATCAAAATGAAAAAGTAGATTTTTCAGACTTGCAATACATTTAAATCATCAAGAATTTACATCATTATAAATATTATCAGGTGTGTCAACACTTTAATGTGAATGCATGCATAACTCTATTTATCATCTAATTGTGCATGAAATTAAAATATTTGCATTTGGTGAGTCATACAAATTTTTCATAAGTTTCAGGTACATTTGTGTAATAAAAAGACATCATAAAATTTAGAATAAATCATTTTATGTGGTTTACAAATGCATGAAGAAACACATTTATGATTGAATTTAACTTTAACTAACCTTAATATCTTAATGGACTTGTCCATCTTTCAATCTGGACCAAACAATTCATTGATTTTTGGGGAAATTTCAAAGTAAGTACTGTCTGAATGGTGAACAGTGCAGACCATGATTAAACAGCACAGATGTGCTTGCTGATGTTGGTCTGAACTGGTTTGCATAGGTAGAGTCTGTTGCAGCCAGCAGGCTTAGGGGACTACAGGTTTTCACATGAAATTCCATAATTACTATACTCACTTGTCAGAATTACTCTGTATATTTGCCTTTTGTTTGCAAATGTAGAGTGGGTCAGACGATAACTTTTTTCCATGGGGCTTTAAGGGCTCATCAGAAAGTGCATAACAGTCATGCAATGTGAAAAAAGTGTAAAATCAATCTGATGCTCATTTTTAGTTTTTCATAATCAAAAATTTTGATTAGAATAAGCTGTGAAAAAAAAAATTTGTTTGGGTAAGGGGATATTTAAGGTGTGTAGGAGAAGATTTTTTTAGGTGGGAGTTTGGGGATTGCTGAGTTTGGAGTTTGAGGGATTTTTTTAGGTGTTGATGGGAGGATTTATGAGTTGGGATTTGGTTTTATTTCAGGTGTTAATTGGGAGGATTTTTTATTCGGAAGTTGGGGGATTTTTTAGGTGTAGTTAGGATGATTTTTGAGATGAGAATTGAGGGATTTTTAAAGTGTTGATGGGAGTATTTTTGACATGGAAGTTGGGGGATTTTTTAAGTGTTATTGGGAGGATTTTTAAGGTATGAGTCATGGGATTTTTGATGTGTTGATGGGAGGATTTTTGAGGTGGAAGATGGGGGCTTTTTGAGGTGGAGAATTAAGTTAGGGGTGGTTTAATAGAATAAGGATGGTAATATTATATTTTTAGTTGTTATATATAGATGTTGTAAAGTTTTTATTTTCGTATGATGTAGGTAATGCGTAGAATACAACAGTTTCAGACCATGAATATATCCACTGGTAGTAGTTCTAGTCATGATACAAAAACTACAGCAAAACTTATGGTAAGATCTTCACGCTGAAATGTTTCTAGAACAGTATCTGAGGGGAAAGGGGGATACTGATCTTAAGCTCAGAACATTTTATCGGAGGTGTTCATGGAGAAATATTTCTAGAACTTTAGAGACTTTTACCATTTTGGGGGTTGACTGTAAAATCCATACATGAAATAAAAAAGGAGTTAAAACAGTTTTGCGGTCAACCCTTTATTTGTAAGCCTCTACAATGGTAAAGTAAAGTCTTGCTATAAAGACCACTTTTGGGCCCCTGTAGAAGTGGTCTTAGTATTGAGGTGGGTCTTAATTTGGAGACCCATGCAAGTGGTCACTATAATGTGAATCTGTAATAGTAGGTTGTCACTAATGATTGGAATCGCTGTCAAAATGTAACAGTTTGAACAACACAAACCTTTCATTGTGAATTTTATTCAACAAAAACAGGATTTATTTATAGAATTTATCAAATTTATGCATCATTTTATTCATTTTATAAATGTACATGAATTGAGACACAATTTTTTGATGTGTGTTCCCGGAAAACAATAGGCAAAACTGGAAAGATTACAGTTGTTTTAAAGTGTCAAAATTTCATATTGTTATAATACAGTCTGATAACAAAGTTGAATGTAAACCCTTTTAGCATCCTATAATTTGCATGTAATTGTTTTATTTGCACTGATCATTTGACTCAGTAGCATCTGCATGTAGTATAGAACTTATCTGAAAATTAATATATTTATAATTATACTTTTAAAATCTTACATTTCTAATCATTGCTAATAAGTACAGTTCATGCTCTTGCTAATCATTGCTAATAAGTACAGTTCATGCTCTTGCTAATAAAGATTTATCTTGATTTATGTCATGAACTGGGACATTGTCTCAGAAATCATTGATGCTTGGCATTTTTTAAAAACAAAACAAAAATATTTTTTTACAAATTTTTAGTTGATTTTTGTCTACCCCCTTAGCTTAATAGGGAGAGCATTAAAAAAAGAAATATTTTTGTTGTACAACTGTCAACATTTTAAATACTAGGATGCAAAGAAAATAAACTTTGGTGTTGGATGATTAGTCCAATAATTCAGATGTTACGGACTTGTTATAGTTTATGTCGGTCAAGCCCGATGTTGCTTTGCCCAGAAGCAAAAATATCTCAAAGCCGCATCATATTTATAGGACTTTGTGGTGATATGTCATTTCAAGTAATGTAACTTTTTGTAACATTTGATGTAGTAAAAATAATTTTAATTTGATTTAGAAAGATGTTTAAATATCTTGATATTTTTTTACAGGGACCAAGGGGATTTGTGTCTAGGAGGAACAAGAGGTATGTATATGTGTTGCCCTATTTGGGTTTTATAGAAATAAATCTATAGCTTGTTAGTTTATTCTTTGCAGTTTTCTAGTTCTACGATCCAGTTCAAATGTCTTATTGAAATTCTTTGCCATTCATGAGTAAATTTTTAGTGTCCTTATAAAGTTTACAGTCATTGATAAAATATCTATGTGTAGCTGCAGTCAGTAAAAATAAATCACTTACCCCTCAGAATTGTGGGTTTGAATTCTGACAGGGACTTTAGATTCTTTTATTGAGGAAGCTATCCAGCTAGCTTAATGAACATTGATGGTTATATTTTTGTGTGTCCATTCAAGCCTGAAATAATGAATGAAAATACACCTGTGGTTTTCTTTAACCAGTTAAGCTAGAAAAGTTGTCATAATATTATGACCTAAACTATGTTGGTGCCACCTTAAAAAAAAAGTGAAAATAAAGTTCAGGAGTAACAGTATGCATTTTAGAAAAAAAAAATCAAATTGATCATGAAGGATTGCATTTCTTCTTCTATGATAATTACATGTATTGAAGTCATTAAGTTTTAAGAGAGAAAAAAATGTGACACAAGATGAGATTAATTTGAGGCCATCTGAGATTTTAACATCAGAGATTTAAATCTGATTACTACTGTAGTGACACTAACTGATTTGACCAGCTGCATGTTTCACCATAAAGGTTTAGTCCATGATATAAGAACACTGGACGAACAAATTATTTTCGAAATTTAATTACAATGTACATCAAATATGTTTTTCCTTTTAAAGCAATCCTTTTTATGATTTGTATTTTTAGTCCATCTGACCTTGAAGCAGACTTGGAGGACAACCAGGACTATGATAGTGCTGTTAGCCAATCCGAATCCAACTTTGTTCTAACCGACCAATCAGGGACAAGGAATAGAGGCAATGAAACAAGAAAATCCTCATGGACTAGCCAATCAAAATTGAGCTCAGAATCAGTGCAGTCTTTCAAACCAAATGTGTCTCAAAGAGATCATGCCTCACATACATTCCATAATAATGTTCATTCTCAAGGCCGTTTTGATTACGATAGACAACCAGTGTCATATTCTAGTCACGAGCCTCGATCGCCGCGATCCCCAAAATCACCACGGTCCCCGAAATCACCAAGATCTGTAAATCAAAATGTAAACCAAACGCGGGAACCAGTAAGGCCAGTTTCTAGTGTTTTAGCTCGGTACCAGGCCCAGGATAAGCAGGAAGAGCCTTCAGGAGGGTACAAGTCACGATTTCGAGATCGTGAGTTTGGAGGTGTACGTGGCCCTGTTGGGCAACAGTTTGCTTCGTCAAAGATAAACAAAGAAAGTAGAGATGATGAAGCAAGCAGGAGAAAACTAGAAAAGGTAAATTTTAGATTTAGTTTAAAACTTGGTCCATTTAGATACATTAGTATTATGTGTAGTTTTATTTGTTATTTTCAAGAAGTATTTTTTTTTAAATCCTTGAATCCTTATAAATATTGCTAGGCTTTGGTATTCAGTTGCAGCTGAAGAAGCCCCTTGTGGCAGAGGAGTTTCCTATCTGGTTGAGGCATCAGAATTGCAGCCTCTATTTTACCCTGCATGATCATAAGAGGCGACTAAATCGGTTTGAATTACTGGAGTCTATGCATCTCTTAGCTCCAGCAGGTGAGGTAGTTTTGACCCCGTGTGTTGCTTTAATTTGGCAGCACCTGTGGTCAGCCAAAGTCATCCTTCCTATTTTGGAACCTTATGACCCAAATTGTGTTGGTGTGCCGTAAAAGCAAACAAAAAGCAACTCAAGAATAGAACTTTTCCTTTCCTTTATGGCATTAAACTTGTAACTTAAATGATGTGCCCAGCATCGCTATGGATTTGATTAGCTTATTATCAGGTAATTCACAAAAGGGCATCTGAGGTCTTCCTCCAACAATAAAAAGCTGGAAAGTCACTATAAGATGTTTACAGTGTTACTGAAATATGATTTTAAAACTAACTTATGAGCTTTAAATTTGAATTTTAGTATCATTTCTTTGCAAAGTAGGAAAAGAGTAGTATTGTATAGTCTTTTAGATGGTGGCAATTGTAATGGATTTATATAGATTTAAGGTTTATTGCTAAACAAGTTCTTGCAACTTATAATAATCACTTTCGAGTCCACATCCTGAAACCAACCTGAACCAGTACTGGTGTCATATATATTAGAATACATATGAGAAAACTCACATGAAATAATACATTGTTTGACTTTGTGGTTACTGGGATAGTATTTCAATTTAAAATGTAACTTAATTCTAGGACTTGGAGAGAGAACGGGATGAAAATCAGAGATTACAGAAAGTTTTAGAGGAGAAGGACAAAAAAATTGCTGATCTTGAACGCCAAGTTGCCATGTTAAATAGGGTATGTATTGAAACTGAAGTTAGGAAAAGTAACACTAAAATATATTATTATATCAAGAATTTTATGGTCAGTTTTATAATATATCACTTGATATGGTCTGAAGCATAGCCGTGTCTTTTATTGTAATTGACTCCTGCAATAATTTTATATTTAAAATAGTTCAGATTGGAACATTTTGGTGTGTATATGTTCTGTTTAATACACTTAAACTTTTAAGTGCTCCACTATAAATTATAATATTAAGTCTTTTTGTTTAGTTCTGTAGAGATAGTATCAAGTTTTCAGAATTTGTGTTCAAATCTGCATAAGTAACACTACTTTGTGGTGATTTCGTACTTACAGTAACTGTTGAGTATTAAGATCTACATTAATTTTTGTATCTGGATGTTGGGCATTGGACTGAAGTGATTGACTTAAACTCTAATAATGAAACCAATTAAGAGCAGCATGCCTCCAGATTCATGCTAATTTTCATGAAAATTTTAGAAATGAATTTAAAAGGTGAACAAAGAAAATAATTTACAATCCATGTTAATTACCAAAAAGAGGTAAAAATAAGCAAAAATAATTTCTTGCAGTAGAAATATGGTAATAATACTGCAAAATCAGTCCTTAATCACACATAACATGTTAATTATTACTTGCCTTTTAATCTTAAAATCTAAGTACAAGTTTAATTTTCTCAAAATATATTAGCTCATCTGGAGGCATGCAGCTTTATGTTTTGATAATGAAACCATTTTGTTTGTTGCATCTATCTTTTATTTCTTCTTCAAATCCTGATAGGATTTTGGATTCTTTCATATGAGGAATCAAACTGTCTATTAGCATATAAAAATTGGTGGTTCTACTTTGGTGCCCGCTCAGGCCTGAAATACTATGTCAATGTGCACCTGAGGTCTACCTCTACCAGTAAAGCTGGAAATTCTCTCTTGACTAAGTGTCAATATGGTTGAAAATGCAACAAAACAAACAAACTAAACTTTCCTGACACTATTTTATGTGAGTTTCTTCACTAGGCTATGCCAATATTCTTTTCATTTTTCAAGCTTCATTAATTTCCATCTTGGACTGCATGAAGAAAAAGGTACATGTGTCAAATGTAATCATCAGTAAATCTTTATTTTGTTCAAGAGGGACTGGGTACATTGTTTCCTTCCTTTCACTGTATCAGCTTTTTGTGCTCCCACTTTAGCAGGGGGCGGAGGGGCATTTAGATTTACCCTTGTCTGTTTGTCCATCCATCGATCCATCCCTCCGTCCGTCCGTTCTCTTTTGTGTTGCACGTAACTCAAAAAGTATTTGACCTAAGGTCAAGAAACTTAATAGGAATGTTGATCAGCATGTGCAGTTTTGCACCTGGATATTTCTGTGTGGATTTATTCAGTATTTTTAGAGTTATTGCCCTTGACTTACTAAAAATTTGTAATTTTCAACTTGTGTCGCACGTAACTGAAAAAGCAATTGACCTAGAGTCATAGAAATTTACAGGAATGTTGATCAGCATGTGTAGCTGTGCACCTGGGTATTTTCCTGTGAATTTATTTAGTATTTTTAGAGTTATTGCCCTTGACTTAGTAAAATTTTGCAATTTTCAACTTGTGCCGCATGTATCTCAAAAAGGATTTGACATAGAGTCATGAAACTTTACAGGAACTACAGCATGTGTAGTTACGCATTCGTGTGAATTTATTTAGTATTTTTAGAGTTATTGCCCTTGACTTAGTAAAAACCGTTTCATTATGTAGTGTTATTTGTTCCTTGAGTGCTTGAGTTAGAGTCAACCAACTTTACAGGAATAATGATCAACATCACTGTGAAGCTATGCACCTGGGACTTTGCATGTGGATTTTTTTCAGTTTTGCCTTTTACTTAGTAAAACTTAAAAGATTTTTAGTTTTCAACTTGTGGCACATGTAGTCCAAAAAATATTTGACCTAGAGTTTTAAGATTGACAGAACAGTGGAGTGTGGGGGCACCCATGTCCTATGGACACATTTCTAGTTTTTATATCAGTACTTACATAATTATATACTTAAATGACCTGGATTTGAATATGGTTGTGATAAACAGTTCCTGTACCCCTGCCCACAGCAAGAACAACATATTCTATTGGCTGACCAACTTTTCATTATGATCTCTCCAAAATTGATAATGGATAGTTCATAAAATGGCATCTGGACAAGTTCATTTAAGAAATCCAGCAGTTTAAGGCTTTAAATAGTAGTTCAATAAAAGAATAAAACAAACCCAGGACCTCATGCATGCTGGCATACATATTCTCTCATATAACGTGATTACGTAATTTTATTATTTGCCAACAAGAAATTTTGTTTCAGTGTATCATTTCCGCAGTTTAGACAAAGATAGAAAACAAATTGGCACAGTCTATTTCATATAAAAGTCATATATAATTTTCAAATGAAAACCTGTGTTTGGGCCATCTGTGAAATAGAAGGCATTGAATTTCGGATTGTTTGATAACATTCGGGTGATTATGACGATACTTGAAACATATAAATATGTGTTACTATAGCCTCAAAGGTCAAAAATTTATTGATAAGGTCAAAAGTGTATAAACAAGGGCATGACCTTATAGTATAGTTTGTGTATTTGATGATGAATGGAGGATATTTATTCTTTGTAAATCATGGTTTTTGTTCACATTCGTTGTTGTCTTTATTTATAAACATAATTGTACTTAACCTTTACCCTTATATAAGCGTGTTTCGACGGCTTTTTGTCCCCCCCCTTTTTGAGGCCTCAGACAGTGAAAAAATGCCCTATTTAGGCCCCAAACACTGTTTTTCGTTTGAGAAATGTTGTTCAAAAAAGTGAACACTTTTTCGGCGCCGTCCCCCATCCAAATAAATTTTTGGACATGTGACAGGCTAAAAATGGCCTGAGGTCGAACCTAGGGTAGCTAGTAACCGACACTGAAAAGCCTTTTACTCTATCTCAATTCATTGAGAAGTTGCAGCACTTTGAAATCAGTTTTGATGGGAAAAAACAATGCAAAATAGTGATTTTTGGCAATTTTGAGACGTCCCCCTGTTGCCATGGTAACAGGAAATTTACCATTGAGCATGCTGTTACAGAGGCTATGGTGTGGTCAACATTTGTGCCAAGTTTCATTAGTATTGAAGCATTTTTCATACTTTCATAGCAGTTTGAACTTGTTACAGGAGGCTTTTCAGTGAAAATGGCCATTTTTCGCAATATGCTCATGGGGGAAAAGGTTAAGATTTGACCTCAATGTTTTTTGAAGGAAAATCGAATAACTGTGTACTCATTGAATGTCAGCCTTGAATTTATTGTACTTGATGTTGGCACTGATTGGTTTTGAAACCAAATTCTTTCTAAATAATTTCTCTGGTGCCCGCTTGTGTCTGAAATAATGCACAGAGTGGCACCTAACTGACTTGAGGTCTTCCTCCACCAGTTAAGTTAGTCGTCATATGACCATTACAATGTTGGTTTGACTTAAAATCCAACAAAAAAATGAAATTGATGTTTTCCTATACACATTTTTGAATTCACTTGCACTAAAATATACCATACTGAGGAACTTTTTGATAAATGTTATTATGACTTTTGATAGCTTTCGTATTATTCTTAATTCTATTCTTAATTTTCTCCTTTTTCCATGCTCTAATTATTCAAATTTTTATCTTGAAGTAACTGTCTCTGGCTATATCATGTGATTGGTTGATTTTGGTTCAGGATTTGAAATTGGACGAGTTGTATTTTCAGACAGGTTCCCAAAACAAATTTTTATATCACACTAATGAATTTGATAAATCTATTTTAGATCACTGTTCCTGTCATTGAAACAGATAAACTAAATGATCTGATTGGTTGCTTTATTAAATGATCTGATTGGTTACTTTCAGGATTTAGTGGACTGTAATGAGGACATGGAAAAACTGCAGATAGAAAACAGAGCTCTGATACAAGCTGTGGGTCAACTGAGTACATCTGGCACCCATGTTTAAAATAGTGTGGACATACAATGCCTCAATATCTGGTATCCATGTATAAATTTTATGGATTTACAATGCTTAAAACATCCTGACACCCATTATATAATGATGTGGACTTATATCACAATGCCTCATTGTGAAGCCTTATCAATTGAGCCAGTTATTACACAAATTTGTATTTCTACATACATGCTTGAGCTCGCAGTATCCTACAAAACAATGTGACAAGCTATCTTGATATAATGCTAAATGTTCATCACAGCTTGGTGCAGTGTTGTTACAATAGAGGCCTTGCAAAAAAAGAAACAGAACTTGTTTCGAAACATGACTGTAAAAAAAAAAAGGAAAAAAAAAATCACTAAGATTACATACTTTAAATTGCCATTATGGTTACAGGTAATGAAATTTGAATCTGAAGACCATTTTCAAACTGGGGCATATGATTGGTCGATTCAAATTTGAAATTGACCAATTAAAAATGTGCTTTTAGACTCACTGCTTTCTAGAGTTCATTTTAATAACCAGTTACATTATATGAGTCACAGTTCTCGCCATAAAGCACCAATTGCTCTGCTTTATTAATATATTGATGTATATTTGTGTATGTGCCAAGCCAAGTAGTTGAAGCTCTTGTGTAGTGGGAGAAATGTGGTGATATTAATTACCATTTTCATTTTTCGTTCACCTATTTGGCATAATCTGAAGGCAATGATTTAAAAAGAAAAATAGGCAAGTTTTTATGTTTTGAAACAGAGAATAGAATATTACCAAAGAATAAATATAGACATCAGCCATATTCAGTAATACATTTCATTGATTGGTTGAATTAAGATGGTAATTTGTAAAAATTGACCAATAGAAATCCTGCATTTTTGACTGTGTTTCAAAATGAATAAATAGTGTCAGTCTTAAGTCTTTGCACAAGGGTCTTTACTCTTAGTTCAGTTAAAACTGGTGGATACTGTTTGGACACATGCGTAAGATGTACTATGTGTACAACTTAAAATAGGATGAAATTACTTGAATTGCCAGCACATTCTGAAAGTATGTACCGCTATAGAAATAATAAAATGGATCTTTTGTTTGGGAATGTGTTAAATCTGACAAGACTATAAGATTTATTAGAACATGTCTGTTATGATACAATTTATCCATTTTTTTCTCAATATTATTTCATTTCTAAGAAAGAAATTAATGATGTAAAAGAAAAGTCAGAAATGATTAAAAATATCTAAATAATTTATATTATTGAAAGTTTGACTGTAAACTTGAAGTTTTTTCAAACTTCTAAAAATCTCGTCCATTTCCTCATTTACATACAAATATAAATATATCTAGCACTCACTTTTCATTGGTCTCTGGGTCATCAAGTATAACCTCGCCTTGTTTTTCATTTACGGCCTAAATTTGCGAATAGTTTTGAATGCCTTTTACGAATCATTGTTAAGTTATATGTTGTTTTAAAGAGGAAAATGCAAATATTCTTTTGTATCATTGGGGTAGATATTCTATATATAATTATGTTAAAGTGACATTATGCCCATCCAAGGGAATAGGAAGACCAATGGTATATAATTATATATTATTATTATCAAAAGATGTTGTACTATTAGTATTACATAGAAGTTGTTTAACACTTGAAGTGCAAATGGCGGTATGAAGCCTAAGCCATCAGTATGAAGCCTTGGCAGTCTGTACAATAATTACTGTACTGATTGACTAGGCACTACATTGTCTTCAGCTCAAAAATAAGTATTTAATCAATAGCCTGCTGGCAGCAACTGGTTCTACGCATACGGCCAGTGCAGATGAAGGTCATCCAGTACATGTACAGTTCTGTGCTGTCTGATCATGGTCGGCACCATTCGCTATAAGTCAGTGCTTGTTCTGATATTTCCCAAAAAATTAATGAACGGTTTTGTACAGATTGGTAAATTGGACATGTATTTTTGAGATATTAAGCATGGTAATGGTTAAATCTCGAATTCTGCCTTGTGTAGCATACAGCCAAGAATGTAGCTTAAAAAAATTTATTAAAGACTTTGTATAATGAGCTGACTGAAATGTTTCACAACCAAAGAAATTGTTCATTTATGTAATATTATTATGTTTTGCTGATTCAGCAAAAATGGTTTATGTACTTTTTTTCAAGTTTTTTTTCTTCTTCAAACTTTGATGTTAGTCACATTTCAGTAACAGATAAAAAAAAACTCATGTGGTGATATGTAAAAGTATTAAAATTAATTCATGTTTTACAGTGATAGATAGCCGTTGTTTTTGTTGATTTTATAAGGTTTGTGTTACACATTGTATTCTTGTTATTTTGATATTTGATTATTTATTGACGCAAATATATTTAATGATTACACAGTTATTTATAGATGTGTTCAGTTAACTATGCCATATGTATTCATGGTGCATGTTTTGTGTTGTTTTTCGAGTTTTTGTTGACCAAGATTATTCTCTGGAAAAAGCCAATTTATTGATTCCGGCTCGCCATATGAAATTTTTTTATAACGCTATTGATGCACTATATTTTAGGGACGTCACAATAGGGGACTTAGTTAATAGTAAATATTACACAATAAAATTGTTTTAGCGTTTTAGTTACTTTTGTAGTCAGACTAAATTTCTAAAAATAGATTAAAACGATTGTGACTTGATTGTTATGTGTAAGAAAATAAATATTGTACTGAACAGTCATTTTTAAGGAATTCTTTAGAACTTAGAAATCGAAATGCCTTAAGGTTTTGTTGTTTTTTTCTTATTGATAAACAATCTTTAAGCAGAAAAGTAATTGAAGAATTTTTAATTGGTTGTAAAGAAAAGAAAGTATTATATAGAACACAAGACTAAGTATGGATAAATGGTGTTTAGTTGTATTGATTTGGTAATTTTTGTTTTGAGCCCGAATCAAGTTGAAAATGGTTGGTATTTATGTATAGAACTTAGCTGAAAGGCCAATTATGCCTCAGAAATGCTATCATTTTTAGAAATGTGGATTTTTGAGACATATTGTGCCTTTAAGAATGGCTGTATGGCATAGATTACCTTTTAATAGGAATATATCATTACACAAAAATAATAATAATTATTATGTATGTTATATATTGATAAAAATAGGCTTATATTTACTATTGTGCTCAAAGTATTTGATTTATGCTGATAGTATATAGCAACCAGGTGATAAGAAAGCTGTGCTTTGCATTTTTTTTTGTGCTATGTGTTCATAAAATTGACTGGCGGCACGAGAAAATAACCCTATTCATTGATTCCTATTTTAATTCATTTTAATTGGCATATTTAATTTCTTAAGATATTCAAATATGTAAAAGCTCTTGAAATGATGATAAAAAACTATTGACATCTGCTTATCCATAGTTATTGATAATTATCATCAAGACCAGTAAGGTAATACAGATTTTGATTTTTAATGTCCACAAGATAAACGTCTTTTGAGGACATTTTCAAATGAGGGAAAGGGTCGTTTTGCCATGCCGGCAGTCTTATTGTAATACTAATGTATAAAGTATGTTTATTTTAGGGAAAACTGGATCTGAATTATCATTATTTTTGCTTTTATTTTTATTCCAGACATTATTTCTACAAACTTTTTTACTGTATATGTAACATATTTCTACAAAAATTTCAATAGAAATGACCAAAGGTAGATAATTTTGTATAATTCTGTTTCATTTGTACAGAACATAATTGACCAAAAAAAATCAACATTTAATTAATTTCTATGTAAGCTTATAAGCTTGTTGAAAAAGTCACCATTTGATTGCTTTAAATTTTGATTTTAGTTAAAAGCTTTAAAATGCTTTAATTTTTGTTTTTAGGCTTTTTTTTTTGCACAAATTTTTGAATCTGGAAAAACAGAGTAAGGAAATGATCTGAAATTTTACACACCAATTATTGGTAAAGACCTGTATCAAATGGTAAAAAAATTCTCTAGAAATATTTCTGGTCCCGTCATATAATATAAAACTCAGTGTAGTCCCTTTAAATAAAAGATGATTTTTTTGTTATCCAAAATAAATATCTACAATATTAATTTACTACAAAATAAATATTTTTTTGTTGCAGCTTAAAGGAACTCCACTGAGGTCCAAAAGCCTTGAAATACAAAATTTAAATTTCTTACATAGATAAGTTGTGACACTTAAGACAGAAAGATATGCAAAAGATGATAAAAAAATATGCCCCGAAATATATTGAAAATCCTATATTTTGAGCTATTGTTTTGCCAGTTTTGAGTGAAATGCATTGCAATGCTTTTCAATTTTGGGTCCATGAGAATAATTTTTTTCTTGATCAACGGAGTGGGCAAATGATCTGATATTTTGCACACAAGTTATTGGTCTAGACCTACATCAAAAGGAACATTAATCTCCGAAAAATTATTTCCAGTAACATCATGTTAAAAAAAAAAAATCAGTCGAGTCCCCTTAACAATGCAATAGTACAATAATAATTTAAAATGATTTTTAAATGGGGGTATATTTTTGCTCACTACATAAACAGCATAATATGCTAGTATTAAAACTAAGCATTTACAATCCATAAATTTGGGAGAAATAACACACATTGAGAATTCCATATTGCAGTTTGAATGATTTTTTAGAATTATGACATTTATGATTTAAATAGATAATTTTGCATGCTATATTAGCTTCATGTTGTATATTTATTTTACACGTCAGCTTGTATTATTTTTTTTATTTTGTTGCTAATGTTATTCAGTCCTTAGTTTGACTCTAAATTTGCTTCGGTAGTATATATTATAGTATATTATATTATATTATTCAAGGATATTGTGATATGATTTATTTTATATTATTTGTATATATATTAGTATGTATAATATCTTATATATTACGTCTTTAGAACATCTGGTTGTAAATGAATGTTGTAAATGAACTTTCGGGCATAGGGTTTATAAATTCAGTGCATAATGTACAATTGTGAACATGACTTGTGTGTATGTGTGAAAAAATCCAAAGATTATGCTTTTTTTTTCATGAGATCATTTTTAATATATACATAATTACTTTTTTTGTAAGTATGTATAAAGATTTTTTTTCCAATAAGTTTTGAATTAAGAAGCTGTAAGTTTCAATACTCTCCATAAGGGGGGAGGGGTCAGTACTTTTGTAGGGGGTCGGCGGGGGGGGGAGGGGTGGTGGGTGCAGTGAAAACTATCAGCACATAGTCGCAACAACAAAGCATTATCAAACAGAAAAGGCATTATCTAATGGCATACGCATTATCTAACAGAACTATACAGTTGTCATCTAAAATATATTCTTTGTTGAAAGGTGGTCACTTTCAACAGGTAATTTTACTCGAGAATTGTGAATATGGGTAATGATATCATTGACTTGTGTTACAGTGTACCTGTACTAATCTGGATCTCTATACAGAGGTGGTCTATCACACAGTTTCGTCTGTAACTGAAACTAGTTTATTTTTCAAGTATTATAGATTATGTAGACATTCCAATATTTGCTTACAATGTACATTGAATGTACACTTTACTGTAGTATTTCTGTTCATTTTAAATGATAGAATTGATGTACATGTACTTGTAGACTTTCTGCTCCTTTGAATAGAAATCTTGCAAAGATAATGTAGGAAAACTGCAACTGTTTGTTAATGAACTTTGTTGCAGTGTTGACCTATATCCTCATTCTAGTTTCTTTATTATGTACTTGATCGTTTTTTCTAGTTATCTAAATTGCCTCAAAGTTTTACCACTTCCTTAATATTTTAAAGTCCTTAATTATAATATTTAATTATTATAATAATTATTTTATTGTTGACATTTTTTTGAAGACTATTTTTTTGTCAAACAAGAAAACATATGGCATTATTTGATTTAATTATTAATATCATTTTTTGTAGACATATCCTATATAAAATGTATTCTTGGTTGTCCATTGTTCTAAGATGATTTGAAATTTTGATTCTGAAGTTTAAGGCACATTCCATGTAGCAGACTTACTATATATTAAATCATTCATTTTTTAATAAAAAAATTTTTATTCAACCACATTACACAGCTTAATATGTTTGCATAATGTTACATAAAAGTACATGTAGCTTTACTTGATATTCATTCCTATACTTAAATAATACATGATTCAATGTCAGGAATTGTAATGATAATTTTCTTCTAAACAAAATGGGAAGCTTTTTCTTATTGTTTTTAGCTCGACTATTCGCAGAATAATCGAGCTAATGCAGTCACCCATTTGTCGGCGTCGGCGTCCCTGTGGTTAAGTTTTTGTATGTAAGCTGGTATCTCTATAACTACTGAAGGGAATGGATTGAAACTTCACACACTTGTTCTCTGTGATTATCTAAGATGATTGGCACAAGTCCCATAACTCTGATTTGCTTTTTTTCATAATTATGCCCCTTTTTCGACTTAGAAATTCTTGGTTAAGTTTTTGTATGTAAGCTGGTATCTCCTTAACTACTGAAGGGAATGGATTGAAACTTCACACACTTGTTCTCTGTGATTATCTAAGATGATTGGCACAAGTCCCATAACTCTGATTTGCTTTTTTTCATAATTATGCCCCTTTTTCGACTTAGAAATTCTTGGTTAAGTTTTTGTATGTAAGCTGGTATCTCCATAACTACTGAAGGGAATGGATTGAAACTTCACACACTTGTTCTCTTTGATTATCTAAGATTATTGGCACAAGTCCCATAACTCTGGTTTGCTTTTTTTCATAATTATGCCCCTTTTTCGACTTAGAAATTCTTGGTCAAGTTTTTGTATGTAAGCTGGTATCTCCTTAACTACTGAAGGGAATGGATTGAAACTTCACACACTTGTTCTCTGTGATTATCTAAGATGATTGGCACAAGTCCCATAACTCTGGTTTGCTTTTTTTTCATAATTATGCCCCTTTTTCGACTTAAAAATTCTTGGTTAAGTTTTTGTATGTAAGCTGGTATCTCCATAACTACTGAAGGGAATTGATTGAAACTTCACACACTTGTTCTCTGTGATTATATAAGATTATTGGCACAAGTCCCATAACTCTGATTTGCTTTTTCACATAATTGTGCCCCTTTTTCGACTTAGAAATTCTTGGTTAAGTTTTTGCGTGTAAGCTGGTATCTCCATAACTACTGAAGGGAATGGATTGAAACTTCACACACTTGTTCTCTGTGATTATCTAAGATGATTGGCACAAGTCCCATAACTCTGATTTGCTTTTTAACATAATTATGCCCCTTTTTCGACTTAGAAATTCTTGGTTAAGTTTTTGCGTGTAAGCTGGTATCTCCATTACTACTAGAGGGAATGGATTGAAACTTCACACACTTGTTCTCTGTGATTATCTAAGATAATTGGTACAAGTCCCATTACTCTGATTTGCTTTTTTGCATAATTATGCCCCTTTTTCGACTCATGAATTCTTGGTTAAGTTTTTGCATGTAAGCTTGTATCTCCATAACTACTGAAGGGAATGTATTGAAACTTGAAGAGTTTGTACCTTTTCGGACAATTTTATGTATTCATATAGGTAAGCATTATTATACTCAATGAAACACCCTTGTGACAAATTTTCGAATAGTCGAGCGTTACTGTCCTCCGACAGTTCTTGTTTATAAAAATGCTTGATTTTTACTTGCGTTTATTTTTAGCTCACCTGTCACAAAGTGACAGGGTGAGCTTTTGTGATCGCTTTTCGTCCGGCGTCCGTCCGGCGTCCGTCGTCCGTCCGTCTGTAAACTTTTGCTTTAAATGACATCTCCTCATAAACCACTGAGCCAATTTCATCCAAACTTCACAGGAATGTTCCTTTGGTGGTCACCTTTAAAAATTGTTCAAAGAATTTAATTCCATGCAGAACTGTGGTTGCCATGGCAACCGAAAGAAAAATCTTTAAATATCTTCTTTTAAACAACCCTAAGAGCTAGAGCTTAGATATTTGGCATGAAACATCTTCTAGTGAGTGTCTACCAAGTTTGTTCAAATAAAAGCCCTGGGGTCAAAATTGGCCCCGCCCCAGGGGGTCATTGATTTTCCCTATATGCATATAGTAAAAAACTTAAAAAATCTTCTTTTAAAGAACCCAAAGAGCTAGAGCTAAGATATTTGGCATGAAACATCTTCTAGTGAGTGTCTACAAAGTTTGTTCAAATAAAAGCCCTGGGGTCAAAATTGGCCCCGCCCCGGGGGGTCATTGATTTCCCTATATGCATATAGTAAAAACTTAAAAAATCTTCTTTTAAAGAACCGTAAGAGCTAGAGCTTAGATATTAAGCATGAAACATCTTCTAGTGAATGTCTACCAAGTTTGTTCAAATAAAAGCCCTGGGGTCAAAATTGGCCCCGCCCCAGGGGGTCATTGATTTTCCCTATATGCATATAGTAAAAACTTAAAAAATCTTCTTTTAAAGAACCCAAAGAGCTAGAGCTAAGATATTAAGCATGAAACATCTTCTAGTGAGTGTCTACCAAGTTTGTTCAAATTAAAGCCCTTGGGGTCAAAATTGGCCCCGCCCCGGGGGGTCATTGATTTTCCCTATATGCATATAGTAAAAACTTAAAAAATCTTCTTTTAAAGAACCATAAGAGCTAGAGCTTAGATATTTGGCATGAAACATCTTCTAGTGAATGTCTACCAAGTTTGTTCAAATAAAAGCCCTGGGGTCAAAATTGACCCCGCCCCAGGGGGTCATAGATTTTCCCTATATGCATATAGTAAAAACTTAAAAAATCTTCTTTTAAAGAACCCAAAGAGCTAGAGCTTAGATATTTAGCATGAAACATCTTCTAATTAGTGTCTACCAAGTTTGTTCAAATAAAAGCCCTGGGGTCAAAATTGGCCCCGCCCCAGGGGGTCATAGATTTTCCCTATATGCATATAGTAAAAACTTAAAAAATCTTCTTTTAAAGAACTCAATAAGCTAGAGCTAAGATATTTAGCATGAAACATGTTCTAATGGGTGTCTACCAAGTATGTTCAAATAAAAGCCCTGGGGTCAAAACTGGCCCTGCCCTCCTTGGGGGGGGGGGTCATTGATTTTCCTTATATGTGTAAAGCAAAAACTTAAAAATCTTCTTTGAAAAAAACCCAAATAGCTAAAGTTTAGATATTAAGCATGAAACATCTTTAAGTAAATATCTACAAAGTTTGTTCAAATAAAAGCCCGGGGGTCAAAACTGGCCCTGCCCCAGGGGTGCCATTGTTTTTAACTATATGTGTATAGTAAAACTTTAAAAATCTTCTTTTAAAAAACCGAATGAGCTAGAACTTAGATGTTTAGCATGAAACATCTTCTTATGGGTGTCTACCAAGTCTGTTCAAATAAACAAATAAAAGCCCTTGGGTAAAAATTGGCCCGGGGGTGGGGGGGCTGTATACAGGTGAGCGACCTCAGGGCCATCATGGCCCTCTTGTTTTGGCTTCTAGTATTTCAAAGTGGTACACCAAACCTCCTAGTTTTTCATCATAGAAAAGTTACTTTGGCATAGAAATTGGCACTGTTTTCTCTCTACAGAATCGTCTCTCCAAGCAGAAGGCCATTCTTTCTCTGAATAGAAGTTTTTATTTTTAAAAAAATGTTTGTGCCAAATATTAAAATAGTGTACAAAATGTTTCTTAGAAAATAGGTATGATAAGATAAGTTTTCCATGATTTTATTCCATTTAAATAATAATTGCAAATATTTTGTTTTGCCTAAAACTTTTTCCTAGTTTTTACTGTCAAGGATATTTCCAAATTTTCCTGGAGATTTAGCCTGCACAAGATTTCTGAAGATAATTTAATATGATTCCCTAATACTGATCTGTATGATTTATAATGTCATGTTACAAACCATTGCCTAGTGTCCCATGCTTTATTTGTTCATAAAATAAATGCTTTGATTTTGCTGCTTGATTTAGTTACTTTGTACCGTGTTTAGTCAAATCAAAAATACTGATTTTTTTACCAATTTACACTGTATTCTTTGTTAATTGTAGTTCAAAATGATAAAAGTAAAGCTGCTGGGAATGAGTGTACAGTTTTAGCATTTTGGTACACATATTTGGTACATATTTTCTTGATACATATTTCTTGGTACATAATTATTTTCATATAAATCTGGATGGTTATCACTACATCATTCCTAGCCAAAGGAAATTAAGAAAAAAGGAAAAATTCACTCATAAACTTGTTTGTAGTTTTTGTTATTTTCATTTTAGAAACTGAGAAAAAGACAGCTACAATGTTTATAAATCAAACAGTAAGTTAGCCCTTACCCTGCTGTAACCAAAAGTAATTAGCCATTGCCACCTGTATAGAGCCAGTCCAGCTTACACATTTGTGCAGTCTGACCCAGTTCTATACTGTTGGCTGACCAACTTCAAATTTTCATGATTAGAAGGTAAAATTGAAAATACAAGTGTACATGTAAACGCTGCTTGCACAAGGCCATTTAAGAAATTCAGAATACAGCAGGTTAAGTCTTTGGGTAAAGCTACATTTATACTATACCCAATTTACAGAATATTTTGCTTTGTTAGATTTGCTCTGGTGTTGTTGTGTTTTTTGTTACTCCAGGAAATATTGTTTTATTGTTGACTCTGTTGTGTATATTTTAGTAGCAAATTCCGTGATGCTTTTATTGTCTGCTTTATTTACTAGGGAATTCCAGAGAAACAGTATATCATGGTTGTGAAACTATTACACTTTGTATCGTGCATTGTTAACATGTCTATTAAAGTTTCTTCTTGGGTAATTGGTGTTGTTCTTCTTTTTAAATAAACTGTTTAAAGAATAGGGAGCTATTTGAATGAAAAAAAGCAACAAAAATTATGCTCTTTGACCGAACAAGTACATTCTCAAGAAAAACAAACAGGGTTGATATTTGCATGTGTGTCCTCAAGTGATGATTGTTTATGTGTATAACCTAACCTCTTCATGTATTTCAAACTTGAAATACTTTGAGCAAAGAAAGCAACCAGTTTCACAGATTTTTTCCAAAGCTTTTGATTAAACCCTTTCAAAATAGTTTATGAAATGGGAAAACAATTCCAAAATTACATGATATATCAGGTCAATCTATAGCGATAAAATGGACCTTATTCACACCGTGTAACTGGCACCAGTGATGACAGATTGCTTTAGTGATGACAAACTTAGAAGTTACAGATTACTATAGGTAGGTTATAAATATATTTGTTGGTATATCTACATTATGCAAATGAAGACAAATATGTTCATCACAGTAGGCTGTAGAAAATGCTGCTTTTTGCGCAAATTTGAAGAGTTTATGAACAGAATGTTTAAAACGCCAAACATCACAATGCCTATGCCACTGAGGCCTCTGGCGGCCGTGTGTTGTAAGTGCCTGAAAGGGGGCTCTCCAAGCCAACGTGCTGTCCTATTTGCAAAGAAACAGGACTTAATGAACATTACAATAGGCTATGGAAAATAGTGCTTTGTTACGAAAATATACAAAATGTAAACCTCCAATCTGTGAGTATTCATAACTTAAAGGTGTAGTGAAGTAGATCTGAAAGAATCAAAAATCGAATATGTAGCAGAAATAGAAACTAAAATAGTTATCTTTAGGTGCAATTCAAAGTCAGTTATATTAATTAACCTACGTGTATTAATGGTCTCAATATTTTGACCGCAAGACCGACCAATTTTACAATCTGATATGACATAGATGTTGCTCTTTAGAGGGGACTGTCGTCTATATGATAAAAAGCACTAAATTGCACTGTTTGTTGGGCTACATGTACTATGTGCTTGGTCATGAGGCCCCAATCAAGTTCTTTTATCATGTTCACTTATATTTTTACTAACCATAATTGGTTTGAGAAAACTTTTCCAAGACATTAAATGCTGCTTATAGAACTGCCACTAAATTTACCACTTAAGCTACATTAAAAAAGGTTGATACATGTTGCTATGCTTTCCGTTATTGCAGGATGTACTTGTATCTCACATCAATATTATAAAAAAAATTATAATAAAATAAAAATAAATATATTAAAATTTTTTTTATGTCTATTAATACTCTGAATTCATATATATACTGTGAAATAGAGTTTATTTTATGCAGAGACTTATATAACAGAATACTAATTAAATTCCATTTTTTATGTACATGTAGATCTATTTGAGTTGTGTGAACTCGGGGTCTTTTAAATTGTGAACTCAAATAAAATGGCAGGCCGCTTCATATTAGTACATAGTGTAATAGTACAAAACTTACTAGCTACTATTAGAACGTGTATATTATAGTCCATTAATTAATATACAGTAATGTGTAATAAAGATACAGTACTTATTGATAGTATGTTAACAAACTCCTACGCAGTAGTCCCCCTTTACTTTTTGCAACATTTCACTGAGGAATTATTAAACATTTAGTAGCGTACTTCCAAAATTGAAAGCAAACACGCATGCGCAGATATTATTTTTGTTTAGATTTAGAAAAGCAACTTGATGGATAAAAGTTATCTAAATACAGCTTATGTACCTTGTCAGACGTAATATTTGTTTTTTAATCTCTATAATTTTGTGCACTTCTTTGTCAGAAATGTGAATCGTTTCTTGACAAAACTTATAAAAAAAATGAATTCAAAATGAAAGTAGAAAATGTGAATTCAAAAATGATTTTAACAAGATTGAAAATAAAAAGCTTTAGTTGCCTTATGTGTTGGTAACAGACTAATAAATGAAAGCTCACTTACCAGTCACAATGTATCAAACATTCATATTTCGGCTTAAACTTAAATTAGATGCTGGTAGGATTAAAAGACAAAATTTCGCCCCACTAAATATTCGGCTTACAGACACTTCACCCTCCAGACACTTCACCCTTGGCCCTTTTTTGCAGACACTTCACCCCTCAGATATAAGCATTTTGTTGTTGACCAACTTGTTTTATTTACTTTATAGAAAAAAATTGGATGAGGGGTGAAGTGTCTTACTGATTTTGGGGGGGTGAAGTGTCTTAAGGGGTGAAGTGTCTTCAAAATTTGAGGGGTGAAGTGTCTGGGGGGTAAGGTGTCTTGCTACCAAATATTCGCACATACCGGATTCGTCCCACTTCAGTGGTAATGTGAACATAGGAAATTCTATGGTCAAGATCCAAGACTATACTTTTTAAATGCAGTTTTCTTTTTTAATTCTCTCTCTGTCAGTACTTGTCCTACTGATAGCATTTGTTTAATATTATTCAATTTATTGTCACAGTTCATTACTGACTGTTCACTATTAAATAGGGGAGATGTGTAAGCAGCTGGATAGCTCAGTTGGTAGAGCAGCAGAACTGTTTTCCATGTGTCCCACATTCAAGTCGTGGTCAGGCTGCACATTTTTCTCACCCTGTGATATTTGGCACCCAACGGGGGACCTTGACTGCATATAGCTCGGAGTTTAATTAGCATTGCTTTGTAACCCTGAGTAATTTTCATTTTTCATAAAGCAGGGGAGTATGTCATGGTTCAGAACTGTTCACTATTTAGGAGAGAAGCTGTGTAAGTGGCTAGATAGCTCTGTCGTCCGAGCTGCAGAACAGTATTCTGAGGGTCCCAAGTTCAAGTTTCAGACAGGATGCACATTTTTCTCACCCTGTGACATAATGTGTTTACATTACAGATATTTCTGACTGAAAATTTCTTGGTATGAGCTGAATATGTGACAAACCAACTTATCATAATGTGACATCTAACAATAATTGGGTCAACAGATGAATCTATATATTACAGTATGAGTTATGTGCTTACATTTCCCACAGACAGCAATGGGGATCATTCATACAGCATCTTGTCAGGTATAATTTGAAACAAGACTTGCCTTGACGGTTACTATTATTTCTTTTTTCATTTTAGTGATTAGCCTGTCTGTGCTCTGCCTTGCGCCCTGTCCTGTTTTTGTTTGAATTCCTCTTGCGCTCTTTGCCACTGGTTCTTGTTGCTGAGTCATGTGGGGGTTGAGATCATTGAATGCCGCCTTTCTTTGTTGATCTTGTTTATCATATCATATTCTTCCAACTAATTGTGGCAAAACATTCATGAGAAATATAGGAAGTGTTAGATTTAAATTTCTAATTTCATACTGTTCATACTTATTGTTAACAAAACAGTTTTGAAAAAAAAAATGTCACTATTTTATTAGGTACACACAGAAGAATAAATCTTTCATAATTTGGACTGTTTCTGTGTACTAAATTTCCCAAATTTATTGTGCCTCAGAAATCCATATAATTTTAATTCTTTAAAAATGTCAAACATGTTTTTAATAATGTATAAATAATGGATTAAGAGCATGACATTAGATGCTTTACAACTGAAAAAAGGTAGCATTGAACATGCTTTTTGTGTCGCCTTGGCAAAAGGCGACATTTAGGGGTTACTTTTGTTGGCGTCATTGTTGGCGCCCCTTTAAGCTTGTCCGGAGCATAGGTCAGTCATTATAAGTTGGATTGACTTCATACTTGGTTTGCATGCTTCTTATATCGACCCGAAGTGCAGTGCACAAGAACCAGTACTCTGCATTTCTTATTTTTTTAGTTATTGCCCTTTGTTAATTTTCATACTTTATTTTTGTCCGGGCCATTTCTCCTAAAGTATAAAAGTTATAGACTTGAAACTTCATAGGATGATAGATCTCATTAAGAAGAAGTGCAGTGTACAAGAACTGGTACTCTGCTTTTCTTATTTTTTGAGTTATTGGCCTTTGTTAATTTTCATACTTTATTTTTGTCCAGGCCATTTATCCTAAAGTATAAAAGCTATGGACTTGAAACTTCATAGGATGATAGATCTTATTGATAAGAAGTGCAGTGCACAGAAACTGCTGCTCTGCACTTCTTATTTTTTGAGTTATTGCCCTTTTGTTCTGGCCATTTCTCCTAAACTATATTGTTCACAAGGCGACACATCCGACTCGCGGAGTTCTAGTTTATGTCATAATGGTTGCAAAAAGTAAATATTAATAAAATTATATTTTGACTTCCTTACAAAATACTAATTCACTTTAATTATACAAATTGCCAAACAGAGCTAAAGATGCAAAAGATAGTTCATGTATATAACAAATAAGTATATTTCTGGAAACAAAAAGTATATTTTTGTGACAAGATAACAAAAATAAACAGTTTTTGAGATATAAAAATGATAGCATTTCTGAGGCATAATAGGCCTGTAAGGGTCTAGTTAGATTCTCCTAAAACTTACAAGAAGCACTGCATGGATTCTACACCTGCATCCCTAGCTTTAGTGGAAATTTTTTCAACCAAGTTACTTTTGTATTATTCCTCTCGCCATAACAATGATTATTCGGGTTTGTAACCTTTTATGTTATATTATTAATTAATGCTCTAAAGTCAGTGATTTTTCTCACTAAATTGGGTAGAGGCCTTAGCCTCTTGATTGATTTTTGGGAAAAATTATCACTAAAATTGCTGATTTGGGAAGTAAAAAAGCTGGTTTAAGTACAGATTTTTGAAAGAAAAAAAAGATTTTAAAGAAAATTTCAATTGGGATGAGGCCCTTTTTCAGAGTCTGTGATATAAGTAGGAAAATCACTGAAAGTCATTTCATAATTTTTTACAGGTAGAATACAGCCTTATGAGCCTTCACCAGATTATATGAAAAAGTTTGATGACATTTTGTGTGATTTTCTGAAAGAGCAAGGTGTACCTGGAGCCTCACTGTATATCAGTTACCATGGAAAACCTATCTACAAACAAGGTTGTTTATTATTTTATTTACTTTCTGCTTTCTAAAAGCACAAATCTATTCTGGTTCAGAGATTTACAAATTTAGCATTTATTGTATCATTGAAATACATGTATATCATATTTTAAAACTTATTTTGATGTGTTTGCCCATTAAATTTTATTAGATGTACATGTAAGTAAATGTTAATATACAGATAAATTAATATGTATGATAGCTTTTGCTAATTTAGTAATGGCCAAAACTATCAAGAAGGTTGCAAGCATTCATGCCTTTGTTTTCATTTTCCAATTTAAAATAATTAAATAAATAAATAAAATGTATAGGAAAACGTTTAAAATATGTATTGACTAAAGAGTGATTTAGTGAACTGTGCAGATAATTACATTTGTATCTAGGGTGAGGAACTAAGGGTTAGAGTTGCAGAGTTGGTCTGCACTGGTTGCGGGGGTATATACAGTTGTTGCTATTTAGGATTAAATTGTAATCTGGGTAGATTTGTGCATACATTATACCTTGGATTGACAATGAACAAGATACAAATTAAAAACAAAACAAGCCAGTAACATACAATGAAAGAAGAAATGCTTTCAGGGATTTTTTCCAGGATTTTGGGAACACGACTCATACCCATGGAATTGGAAATTTCAGCGGTGTTTTGTTAAAAATTGAAAAATGCATGACTGAAATTTTGCAGTGATTAAATGGATGCAAACAATTACTGTCTATTATGGTATCTTCAAAGATTTAAGCACTAATACAGTGAAGAAGCCCTTATTTGCAAAGATTTTAGAATTGTTATTCAATATTTTTATTTTGTAACTTTCAATTGGGAATTTTTTACCGTGGATTTGGAAAATAATATACTATTTTCAATTGGAAATATGACCATTTCACAAAACATAAGCTATGTATAGCTTTTGACTGCAAATTTTATGAATTTCTTAGTAATTTTATCTATATCAGGGTATGGTATAAATGAGTGCGGGGAGCCAATATCATCATCATCTCACTTCCGTATTGCCAGTATAAGTAAAGTTTTTACAGCAATTGCAGTGCTTCGGCTGTGTGAAGAAGGCCTGATAAATCTTGGCAAGAAAGTGTTTGGTGAGACAGGTATGGTAATAAAAGTCATTCATCAGAATCTGTAAATAAACTCATCAAACTTCATCCCCCTCATCATTTTATTGTGTAATTATTGGTCATTTATATGGCTTGAAATTGACAGAATTCTTTTTTCTATATCTCAAATTGTCACTTATAATAGCTAAAATAATAACATGTGAATTTTGAGCTAATAGAATTTTATTGTTAAGAAGCTTGGTCACCAACTAGTTTTTGAAAGCTTAAGTTTCTTTGATCTTGTTCTAAGATGATAATTCACAGCATTGTCAAAAATAACTAAAGCAGTAAGCTTATTACTCTCAATATAAAGCAGTTAATAATTGAGCTGTGTCATGACAAAACCAACATAATGGGTTTGCGACCAGCATGGATCCAGACCAGCCTGCACATCCACGCAGTCTGATCAGGATCCATGCTGTTCGCTTACAAACTCTATAACCAGTATAGAAACCGATAGTGAACAGCATGGATCCTGATCAGACTGCGGGGATGTGCAGGCTGGTCTGGATCCATGCTGGTCGCAAATCCATTATATTGGTTTTGTCATGACACGGCTCATATGTGTCATATATTCTCTATCATTTATATTGAGCCCTGAATATTTGTTGTTACGCACCCACATGAAAATTGGGAGCATACTGGGATAGGGCTGGTATGTATTTACCTAAGTGTCTGATCACAAACTTGAGAAGGAAATAACGTAAGCTTTTTCTAACGATAAGATGACATTTAGATGCCCTCCTGTTGATTTTACAAAGAAATTTCCAATGAAAATTGATATTACCAATGATTATCTGATGAAAATTGATTTTGCAAATAATTGTCCAATGAAAATCCATGTTACAAATTAACGCACCAATGAACATGCAGCATTTAATAAATTCCAGGCATTTTACATAGAATCAAGCCAAGAACAGAGATTCATTCATCTACAATGCAACGGTTAAGAAATATTACAATAAGAGATCTTCTGCAACATTCTGCTGGGTGGGATAGGGAAAAAGAAGGCGATCATGTGTTTTGGTTCCAGAAAGAACCACACAAGTCTGAAATAGACGCATGGGACAATGAAGCTCTCATCTCATATGTACTCACATTTGGTTTGTCATTCACACCAGGTAAAAATACAGGTTAAATTGTGCGTTATGATGTTAATTCTATTTCATAAGAATTACATTTTAGATTCAAGATAAAAGTAATAATTTCTATGTAATGAGAGATTTATGACTGATTTTGCAGTATTTTCCCCCTGTATTTCTACTGCTTTACTAACGCAGTAAGGGCTATTTTTGCAAGTTTTTTTTTTGCCTCTTTTTGATAATTGACATTGGTAGTTTATGCTGTTTTCAATGTAAAAAATATTTTCTTTGTTCACTTTAACATATTTTACTTTTTAATACATTTTTCAAAATTTTCATGAAAATAAACTTGAATCTGGAGGCGTGCTGATTAAATTCAAGGTCTACTGTTAGTACATATAAATCATACCCCTTTGACATCTCTTTTTAAGGATTGCAAACTCTAATGAGTCTGTAAATATTTACTTTTATAATAACCCTGCTTTCTTACAAAGGTTATTGTACCAGTAAAAGTTTTTAACTCCTTTTTTTTTTAAAAAAAAAAAGTGTTATGTTCCTGATCCTCTCCATTGTTGCTGGTGTCGTCATTAACATTGGTTAATTTATTTGCCTTTTTCTCAAAAAAGGTTTTCACTAGGGGTGTCATGTTTATCCGTTTTAACGGGTAACCAAGGTTAGTATTTGACAAAGAGGCCAAATAGTTTTAAATTGCTTCTAAATATTACCTTAGGTTTTTTGTTTGTTTTTTTAACAAGATATGACAATTGTTTGTTCTTATGTTTTACTTAACAATGTATTTTTTCCGATCTGATTGAGTATGGTACGACCCCTGCGGAAACTAGTTACTCCATATTCGGATTTATATTGTAATCATTTTAAGTACAACAAAATATGAAAAATGGCATAATAAATTATCCTTATCATAAAGAAACAAAGCTAATGTTGAAAATTTAAGGATTTTATTAGTATGGTCGGCACAGTTATTATGTGGCCGTTTAAATGGTTAGCATTTTGCCTAACAGTGACATCCCTAGTATTCACTTCAGACTTAAAATAATTGTTAACAGACTATCAAGGGCAAAGCAATTCTGTAGAATTCTGCCCCCTTTTTAAAGTTGCTTTGGTTTTACAATCCAGCACTGAGGAAAGTTGATCATGCTGTCTTCGGACAAGTTTTATAAGTACAATTGTACATTATTGTCACACAAGAGGTTTTCTTTGCCATTGTGACATCATTATTTTATAAAACACCAAAATGGTGGCATTGAAGCTCATTAGGGTTTGTAATCTTTATTGTGCACACATATAAGTATTGGTGTATTTCAGGGACCCGTCATGAATACTCTAATTTTGGATACCTTGTTTTGGGAATGGTTATTGAAGAGATTACTGGTATACGATATGAAGATTACGTAAGATCTGTCCTACGAGATATTGGTGTTGAAGATATCCATATTGGGAGCACAACACAGGATAAAGTTCATCATATGGAAGTAAGTAACAAGCACTGACATAGAGATTGAAGTGTTGGCTTCTTGACGAGAGGATTGGGGCTACAGGCTAACTTGGTCACTACCATGTTTTCTTAAATGAAACCAGGCCTAAAGGTTAAAACCTTTTTGTCTAAGCTCGGCTTCGACGTTCAGGACTTTAATAAGTTAATAAACATTATGAGCTGGTGGCAGACCAATCAAATACCTGAGATCTGTTTTTGAGCTTCTTTACGACCTTTGACCTAGTACTTGTTAGTTCCACTCCAAGAAGCAGACTTGAAAGTGATTATTTAGAGTGGCAAAAAATTGTTTTACAATAAAGCTGCAATAAATATGTTTGAACCATCTTAGTGACTACGGTATATCCAATTGTACAGTCAGCCATCTTGTTCCAATGTCTCTTTTGCCAAGGGATAATGGTTTGAGTCTTCGTTATTTACCTGTAACCTTTAATTTCAAAAAAGAGTGGGGCAGTCTTTTTAAATTTTAGGGAGATTTATACATGTATTTTAATCTAAACATTTTTTCCAATACTAACTGTTGGTCAATCACCATTATAAAGGTAAATCTTTTGAAATACATAGTCAATTAGGCTCAACTTGACAATGAAAAAATGAGCATAATGTTGCTTTAATATAAGGAAGGTTTAAATTTTATACTTGCTGTAACCCGTTACCTGTACTACTTACGAGGTATGTTCAAAAAGTTCGTGGATTTTTGCTGTCATTTTTTACTTGGTTCATAAAAACACCCTTAGTGGATATGATTTTCGAAAGAGTGTCTTTATTTTCAAAAGTAAGATTTACTTTTATTGTTAACTTTTATTTCCTTTACGAGTTATGTGCACTTTAATAACCATGGCAACGCAACATCGGTGCACGCCGAAATTTTCATATAATGTTTAAATATGAACAAATGTTGAAACAAATTAAATGATTGTTTTATGAAGTTAAATACAAGTAATCATCTATTAATATTTAAATGACATAAATCTGACTTTTGG
This sequence comes from Ruditapes philippinarum, assembly GCF_026571515.1. Classification (NCBI taxonomy): domain Eukaryota; kingdom Metazoa; phylum Mollusca; class Bivalvia; order Venerida; family Veneridae; genus Ruditapes; species Ruditapes philippinarum. The sequence continues at coordinate 495,503 of NW_026865153.1, forward strand.
CGTCGTTTGGACGTTGAATAGCTGAACAAACAAGTTTTGAGCAGCAGTAGACAGACGGGTAAGTTGAGAAGTATAAACCCCGTTTAAAAACTAGAAATTCGCTCTTTCGGAAATTTTTACCAATAAATGTGGTATACTCCTTTATATTTTTATAAGGTGATTAAATTAACGAAAAACAATGAGTTGTCGAGCAAGTCTGTTGGTTTCAGGTCGCGCAAACGATTCAAATACGGCAAATACATGCTCACAGACGGAAAGGGCGACGAATAATTTTAGCGGCAAATTGTTGGGACGTTTGTAACGTCAATTGCAAAAGATCTACAGAAGTTATGACAGTTTTGCGAATGTCCGACATGTTTAATTTCTGCATCGGGTCTATGCATTCAATTCTGACAAAACAATTTAATTTAATTAAAATAATATTTTATTTCATTCATCAGGATATATGCGTATTTACAATAAATACTTGTAGTTATTATTTGTATTTCCTGTATTTACCCTGGTCCGTTTGATAATTAATGCTAGCCGGTGTTCAGTAGATTTACCGCATAGAATAATTGTCAGTTGATAAAATATTTTCTTTATCATCGATAATCATATTGTTTAAAGATCGGACGAGGGCGGTTTCAAATTGATACTATCAATCAACAATTGAATTAACTTAATAACACTGTCCGTTTAGTGTCTAAATTACTCAAAAATCCCGATAAAGAGCGGAAAGTATGCGGCACTCGGACCTTTATACGGAGAATGGAGCGAATTGATGACCACTTTATATCTCGGGTCATCATCGCAAACAGAAAAATGGTTTTGGTATATAATCCGCAGATATTGAACACTAAAAAGAGTACTTTCAGAAACAATGACTCTGGTAAAATGTTTCATTTATATTGCGACGTCACGAACGTCATTTTGTTTCATCATCAGCGTGCGCCGGATTGTGCACCCCTTGTGATTTGTAACTGTCACAGAATTTTTATTTGTAAACATATTGTATTGATTTTTTCACTGTTTATTAAGGACATATTTTCATATATGTCTCTTGTAAAATCATATACGCAAATTAAAAGATGTGAACAGTAGAGCCGCAGTCCACGAACTTTTTGAACAGCCCTCGTATAAGTGAGGAAGGAATATATCGCCCCCTTAGAGCAAGAACGGGTTACTTCCCTCTAAATTTAATGCGAGTGAACCAGTTATTGCGCTATGATGACGATATATTTTCAATATTTACAGGTAAAGTATTACAACAATAAAGATCCTAGAGTAGAGACATCAGTGTTTGGCAAGGATGAAGTTGTGTGTCCTCAATATGGATCCTTCCCAATGGAGAACACTGGCTCTTACGGCGGTTGGGTTGCTTGCGCTCAGGACCTTGTTACTATACTGGACAATTTGAGTAAAACAAATGATATAACACTACCTAGTGATACACCATCTGTCCTGAATAGACAAACAGTTTTAAAAATGTTAGCACGGCCAAAGTAAGTAACTTCTTTATTTGCTTATATCATAGTCTATGACTATTTTCTTATTACATGTTTTAGTGGAGAGACTGTGTAAGTTGCCTGATAGCTCAGTTGGCAGGGTAGCGGTACATTTTTCCAAGGGTCCTGGGTTCAAGCCCAGGGGATGCAGCACATTTTTTAAACCCTTGACAGTAATTATGTCTCCCAAAATATTTGTGCACTTTACCAACACGTTCCGCTTCACTGCACAAAATGACCGCCAGAGCTAAAAATAGAAAAAACTTGTCTGTTCTTCACAGGTCAAACTACTGGTGGGATTTCAACCAAACTACAGGAGTGATCAGTACGAACCCTAGTTGTGCACATCACCAACACATTCCGCTTCACTGCACAAAATGGCTGCCAGAGCTAGAATTAGAAAAATCTTGTCTGGCCTTCACAGGTGAAACTACTGGTGGGATTTCAACCAAACTTTACAGGAGTGACCATACATAGTTTGGGAGACATTTTGTGACAAAAACTCTTGTAGTTTTACCTATGAATATAATGTATTATAAGACTGGCTTTGAGTTTGTTTGTAGGTCATGTCATTTGCTTCATATAAAATGGAATGAGTTGATAGTTTTGTTGGGTTTTAAGAAGTATCAGAGCTTGAAGGTCATATGGCAACTTTTCAGCTTTAATGATGGAGGAAAACTTCCAGTGCCAAATCCAAGCATTATTTCAGACACAACTTGACCATTCATAAGCTAGTTTATTTCCTCAGGATTCTCACATGAAAGAATTTGCTATTGCAATTCTGAATAAACTATTCAAACATGTTATATTATTGGGAATTGTTCATTAGTACCGGGTATATTGCATTCTTATACTTATATCTATATTTAAATTAAAGTATTATATAAAGCCTACATTATAAATAACATAGTAGAATTTTTATTATTATTAGCATCCATCGTAGAATCCCTGGAAAATTTTTTTGTAACTACTTATCACAGCCTATTGATATTTTGCATACAGCATTAACATGTGGTCCCATACCTCGGGATTCGATTTCAAATCTGTCGCTCATCCACTTCCTGTTTAACCACTTAGTTAGATTTTTTAATAGCCAATGGTAGGAAATTTTTGTAATACTTTTCACAGCAACTACTTATCACAGCCTCTTGTTATTTGTCATACAGCATTAACATGTGGTCCCATATATTGGGATTCGATATCAGGTCTGTTGGTCGTCCACTTCCTGTTTACCAACTAAGTAAATTAGTTTAATTTTTCGACATTAATGGTCAATGGTAAATTTTTTTCGTAACATCATAGCCTCAGGATATTTGATATACAACCCGGGACCTGTTTTCCTTGACCTGTTTTCTTTTAGTATGATTATAATGTATTATATTTATCAAAGTGTAACTGTTTTAACAGGTTCACCCATGGGGATGAATGGTATGGACTTGGTTTAGACATAGAAGATATAGGGTCCAGTTTCGGACACACAGGGGCCATGGAAGGAACTTCAACCACAGTACATCATAATCAGAATGGTCTTACGTGGGCATTTCTTCTAAATTCATGGGCCAAGGATATGGATTTAGATGGGCTGATAAAATACGCACTATCGTCTGTGCAAGGACTCCCACTGTGGAATGGCATAGACTTCAAGTGTAGTTACGAGGACTATTTTGTCAAGTCCCAAGACGAGCTAGAGTGTGTAACGATTCTTTTACCGCATAAACGCTTACTTCAAGACGTTTTGGAAATGAAGGAAAGGGGATATCGAATTTCATGGATTAATGCATTTACAGTTGACAAAAAGCCGATGTTTAATGTAATTTGGCGTAAAAATACAAGAACGGATAGAGAGTGGTCTATATTTATTGACGTTGAAATGGTGGACTTCAATAATTGTTTGAAGACGATGAAAGAGAACTGGGAAGTGATATTTCTGGAATCGTATTTCTGTGAGGACGTGTTATACCATCTGTTTGTATTTCAGGAAGGGAATCAATCTCAACAGAAAGTGTACGTAGTGGATAACTTGACTAAACATCAGCAATTTATGAGAATTTATGAAAATTCAGGTTTTCAGCTGCAGACGCAGTCTGTTTTGATGGAAAAAGACTTGACGATAGTTTCAGCAGTTTATAACCAGGTTTATTCCTTTCTTAAATAATTTCCAACATTTTAACCTTTTCCCTTATATAAGCGTGTTTCGACGGCTTTTTGCCCCCCCCCCTTTTTTGAGGCCTCAAACAGCGAAAAAATGCCCTATTTAGGCCCCAAACACAGTTTTTCGTTTGAGAAATGTTGTTAAAAAAAATGTGACCACTTTTTCGGCGCCGTCCCCCATCCAAATATTACATCAGGGGGTTGCCAGAAGGGGGATGTGCCCCCTTCTGTTTGGGGGGTTTGAAGGGGGGCGGAGTCCCCCTCATCTCCAAGAAAATTTTGGACATGTGACAGGCTAAAAATGGCCTCAGGTCGATCTTAGGGTAGCTAGAAACCGACACTGAAAAGCCTTTTACTCTATCTCAATTCATTGAGAAGTTGCAGCACTTTGAAATCAGTTTTGATGGAAAAAAACAATGCAGAATAGTGATTTTTGGCAATTTTGAGACGTCCCCCGTAGCCATGGTAACAGGAAATTTACCATTGAGCAAGCTGTTACAGAGGCTATGGTGTAGTCAACATTTGTGCCAAGTTTCATTAGTATTGAAGCATTTTTCATACTTTCATAGCAGTTTGAACTTGTTACAGGAGGCTTTTCAGTGAAAATGGCCATTTTTCGCAATATGCTCATGGGGTAAAAGGTTAAACTCATATATTTTTCTTTCTTAAAGTATTTTGGATTTTTTTTTTTTTGAACAAAAAATTAATATGTTTAAGGGAGACGCAGGCAAAATTTTCAATTCTTAGTTTTGAATTTTTCAATATTCTGTAAATGTCCTCAAAATGAATACACTTGACAGTCAAAGGAACCAAATATTTCTCCATGTAAAGATTAAAATGATGGTTTCCTAACTTGACCTGCGTGGGTCAGGTTAGAGCGCTAAGAGTTCACAATAGTTGTCACAGTGAACTGTGGAAACGTTAAAGAACATGTCAAATGAATAACTTAGACTTGTTTTAATCATACAATATCCACAACATCTGTTACTTTAACTTTAAGGGTTTGTTCAAGTCAAAAGACTTGTTTTAAAACTATTCAGTGATTCTGTTAGCGTTTAAATTTCGTTCAACAAATATAGATTAATTTATGCTTCAAACCCAAAATATATAGAATTTATACAGAAATTCATGCCTGGACTTTAAGAAATGCCATTTTAGCGCGATTTGAGTACATAAGATCATTTTAATAAATTTTGTCATTTATTTGCCCGAGTATCCCTTTAAAAAACGTGTATTATTCTCTATTTAGAACTTGCAATGTTTATAAAAAATCAAACTTGAGAAAAATGTACTAAAATAAAAAAAAAAGTAAAAAAAGATTCAAGATTCAATTAATAATTTACATGTTATGTGTGATTTAAGACTGATTTTGCCGTATTTATCACCATATTTCTACTGCATGACTAATGCAGTAGGGGCTATTTTTTTGCAAATTTGACCTCTTTTGGTAATAAACATAGATTGTAAGCGCAGCCTGAAAGCAATTTGTAAATTACTTTCTTTGTTTACTTAACAATATTTTACATTTATATACTTTTTAAAATTTTTCATGAATATTAGCATGGATTTGGAGGCATGTAGCTTTAACTTGAGATATTTTTCTAATTGCAGTTCCTTATTAATTATCTATAAATAGAATAATATGTTAACTCATATTCTTTTCTAACTTACAAAATCTAGCAGAAATTACTATCACAAGGCTTTCAGTCCCGCAAAAAAAAAAACAACACCACTAGCAAAAAAAAAAAAAAATGAATTTCAAAGTGATGACATTGGTTGTACAAATATGGTGTAAAGATATGCTAACACTTTAGGCACATTAATGAAAAATGATTCTTTTTCACTGTAAAAAGTTTCTGTTTTGGGTATGTGATAAACAGAATATGATATTCGTGTAGGTTTATTACTGAATTTATTGAACTTGTTGAAAAATTAATATTATGCAAGTCTCTGGCTGTATTTTTATTTAACTTTTACTATAAATTAAGTATTGAACTTACATATCCCATATAAATTGTATTAACAATGTCAATTGTATTTTGTAGGTACATGAAACATCTAAATCATGTTTATCAAAGATTTGGGTAGATGTTACGATGGAAGATTTCATCGATACACTAGCAAAATATTTCAATGAGAAACTGGAGCTTAAATATCTTCAATTCTACACGACGAATGACATGCCGAAAATAAGTGCCGTATGGCATCCAATACCCTCTAGAAAGAACATGTTCCAGCGTCATGACGTTACTAAGTACGGTTTTTTGTACGAGCTGGGTGAAAGTATGAAGTGCAATCGTCCGGTTGCTTTCTTATCAGCCTACCGATATGAAGATGTGACCTACTTTGTAGCTATTTGGGAAGTTTATTATAGGCTCAATAAAAGTGCAGAGTAATGGATGTTGAAATAGTTATCACTGTTACGAGCAGATTTCATTTACTCTGCTAATGTAATTTTCTTGCCTTACTTTGAATTTAAATTGTTATTTTAAAATCAGGTGACAGTACCATATCTGGTCATGCTGCATGGATGTGCTTTTTATCCTCCCTGACAGGAGAGCATAATAGTTGCCACCCTGTCCTTCCTTCCGTCTTTTAATGCCACCGCAGCATCTGCGATGCGGTGGCATATAGCGATTCACCTGTGTGTATGTGTGTGTGTGTGTTTGTTTGTTTGTTTGTATGTGTGTGTGTGTGTTATATAGATTATATAGTGAACTTAAAAAATCTTCTTGTGAAAAACCACAAGTCCAATTTCAACCAAACTTGGCAGGATTGATCCTTGGGTGAAGGGGTTCCAAACTTGTTCAAAGAATTTCATTCCATGCAGAAATCTGGTTGCCATGGCAACCAAAAGGAATTAAAAGAATAAATTTAAAAAATCTTCTTGTAAAGACCCAAAAGGCCTAGAGCTTAGATATTTTGCATAAAGCATTGTCTGGTAGACCTCTACCAAGATTGTTCAAATTATAGCCCTGGGGTCAAAATCGGCCCCGCCCCGGGGGTCATTGATTTTCACTATATGTACATATAGTAAAAACTTAAAATACCTGCTTGTAAAGACTGAAAAGGCCTAAAGCTTAGATATTTTGCATAAGGCATTGTCTGGTAGACCTCTACCAAGATTGTTCAAATTATAGCCCTGGGGTCAAAATTGGCCCGACCCCAGAGGTCATTGATTTTCACTATATGTACATATAGTAAAAACCTAAAATACCTTCTTGTAAAGACTCAAAAGGCCTAGAGCTTAGATATTTTGCATAAGGCATTGTCTGGTAGACCTCTACCAAGATTGTTCAAATTATAGCCCTAGGGTCAAAATCAGCCTGCCCCGGGGGTCATTAATTTTCACTATATGTACATATTGTAAAAACTTAAAATACCTTCTTGTAAAGACCCAAAAGGCCTAGAGCTTAGATATTTTGCATAAGGCATTGTCTGGTAGACCCTTACCAAGATTGTTCAAATTATAGCCTGGGGTCAAAATCGGCCCCGCCCCGGGGGTCATTGATTTTTTACTATATGTACATATAGTAAAAACTTAAAATACCTTCTTGTAAAGACCCAAAAGGCCTAGAGCTTAGATATTTTGCATAAGGCATTGTCTGGTAGACCTCTACCCAGATTGTTCAAATTATAGCCCTGGGGTCAAAATCGGCCCCGCCCGGGGGGTCATTGGTTTTCCTTATATGTATATAGTAAAAACTTATAGTAAAAACTTTAAAAAAAAATCTTCAAGCAATTGACAAATGCTAGAGGTTAGATATTTTGCATGAAACATTGTGAAGTGAACTTCTAGCAAGATTGTTCAAATTATAGCCCTGGGGTCAAAATTGCCCCCGCCCCAGGGGTCATTGATTTTCAATATATATATATATAGTAAAAAATCTTATTGTCTGAAGGTACAAGGCTTAGAGCTTTAATATTTGTTAAATGGTATCATCTATAGGAACTCTACCAAAGTTGTTCAAATTTTGCCTCTAGTGTCAAAATTAGCTCCGCCCCGGGGGCCATAGGTTTTCCTTATATGTATATAGTAAAAACTTAAAAAATCATCTTCTTTAAATTTACAAAGACTAGAGTAAAGATATTTTGCATGAAACATTATGTAGTGAACCTCTAGCAAGATTGTACAAATTATAGCCCTGGGGTCAAAATTGGCCCAACCCCCAGGGGTCATTGATTTTTACTATGTACATATAGTAAAAAATTAAAAAATCCTCTTGTCTGACGGTACAAGGCTTACAGCTTTGATATTTGGTATCTAATATCATCTATGGGAACTCTACTAAAGTTGTTTTAATTATGCCCCTAGTGTTAAAATTGCCTTGCCCCAGAGGCGATATTTTTCCTTATATATATAAAGTAAAAACTTGAAAAATCTTCTTCTCTGAATTAAAATAGCTTCTTCTCTGAATTGACAAAGGCTAGAGGTTAAATATATGGCATGAGACTTTGCGAAGTGAACCTTTACCAAGATTATTCAAATTATAGCCCTGTGGTCAAAATTGGTTCCGCCCAGGGGGTCATTGATTTTCATTATGTACATATAGTAAAAAAATAAAAAATATTTTTTTTCTGAAGTTACAAGGCATAGAGCTTTGATGTTTGCTATATAATATCATCTATAGGTCCTCTACTAAAGTTGTTCAAATTTTTCCCCTGGTGTCAAAATTGGCCCTGCCCGGGGGCAGTGATTCTCATTATGTACACATAGTAAAAACAGAAAATAAAACAAATGTTTTCTGAATATGAGAAAGCTACAGCTTAGATATTTGACTTGAAATGTTTTTTGGTGGACCTGTATCAAGATTGTTTTGAATTAAACCCTTGGGTCCAAACTTTTGCCTTGCCCAAGGGGACAGTGACCTACTTTCTTGTCCTTTGAAAGCAATGAAATTTTGACCATGTGCACAGTTTTAGTTGTAAAATTGAACTTTGATATCAGGTGACCTAGATTTTGTTGATGTGACCTACTTTCTTGTCCTTTGATGTACAGCTATGAAATTTGAACCATGTGCACAGATGAAGATGTAAAGTGAACTTTGATTTCAGCTGACCTAGATTTTGACAAAGTGTCTTACTGTGTTGTCCTTTTGATGAAGTCATGAAATTTAGGCTGTGTGAAATATGACCTTCACCACCAAATTCACTAGACTCAAGTGCATTGATATATTCCCTACTCTGATCTATTATTGAGTTAACAATATATTTAACCACTAATCTGATAATAAGAATAAGATAGGTCAGGGATCTATGCTTTATGACAATTTTCAAAATTGTATAGAAACAAAAAAAATCTGTTCCCACACTACTATTTAGTGTTTTATTAATGCGGTGGCATAGCATTTTTCTCAAATGCAATCTTGTTTTCAGTTTGAATTAAAGAGATAAGTAAGGCTGATTTATAGCATCATGCAGACTGGCAATGCAACAAGGCACTAAAGTGTTTATTGCATAATTTGTAATTTGACCAATACCAATCTAAATATCTTAAATGGACTTGTTCATCTTTCAATTTGGACAAAACCATTTTGTCATTATTAGGGAAAATTTCAAAATATATACAAAATGAAAATGAGACAATGCAGACTATGAGCAGATGGCACATTTTTGCCTTAAAATGATGAAAAAGATTTTGTTAAAAGGGAAAGATGGACAAGTACATTTAAGGTACATTTATTTAGCATTGAATTGGTTAATGTTGAAACTATCATCATTAAAATTACATAGGTTACATTTTAAAAGTAAAGCTAGTAAATTAAATGTATTCATCAGTGTAATGGCCACTTTGGTAGCATATCATTTTTGAGGCGGACTTTGACATTTTCTGTTAAGGATTTGATTGTATATAAGTTATTGTTGTATTAGATGTTAAAATCTGTTGAAATTTTATTTTAATCAGTTAACTGATAGTAATTGATTACATTTACTATTCATTTTAATGTATGATTCATTTTTTATAGTTGTATTACAAAATACATGATTGTAGTATATGCCATGTTTTAATGTGTTCTTTAAGTCATTTTTATTGAGTTTTTTTTTAAGCTAGAGATTTTGTTTATCTTTTAATTGACAATTTTCTCAGGATTCTCAAAGGATGTAAAAATGTTGCAAGAAAAGTGGATAGAGTCTACTAATTAAAGTATGCATAAGTTCTCCACAAGACTTCCATTTTTTTTGTATACTAGTATTGACTCATGCATTTCAGTATTTTCATAACAATTGTTTACTGTACATGTGTTAGTCTTGTAGAATAAAGAATAAAATATTTACAAGACTCAACATTTGATTTCCTGTTTGTTAAGATTACTACTGCATTTCTTGTTAAATCATGTTAAATTAAATAAAAAAGAAATCTGTTTTATAAACATTTGTTTGTTTGTCCGTCTGTTAAACTAATTTAAAGCTTGTCTGTTTGAAGAAGAAAGTTTTTATTATGGCTCGGTCTTCTTGGCTTTTTGCAAAAAACTCTTATTCAAACAGTTTTAAAGGTATCAACATGAAACTTAGTATACTTGCTTTGTCATGGTAATGTTGTAAAATAAGGCGCTATGTTTTAAGGTTATCCCCCTTTGTAGCTTAAAATTTATGTCAATAATTGCTTATCAAGTGGAATGATGTCAAAAGTATCAAAGACAACAATATTGATCTTGGTGCACATGTACTTGATTATTATGACAAGGCAAAGTTGTTAGTCAAGGGGCAATATCCTTACATAACATATTAATGAGTTATGTCCCTTTTAAAAATTGATTATTGAATTGAAAAACTTTTAAAACTATTAAAAATATTGCATTTAATCTTGGAATACTTGCTAATGAGGAAAAGACACTTGTAGGACAAGGGATATACTTATTTAATTAGTGTTTCTAGAATTGTGCCCCTTTTTTCATATGGGGTGTAAAAATGATATCATCTGTTATTAATCCCCTTTCCCATAGCGGAAAGGGGATTTTAGGAATGGCCTCCGTCTGTCTGTCCGTCCGTAACACTTTCCTGTCCGCTCCATAACTTTTAAACCGCTGAAAAGTTTTTGAAATAACTTTGCACAAGTGATCACCATAATGAGACAATGTGCAGAGCACAATAATTGGGTTGCTACCCCCAAGGTCAAGGTCACACTTAAAGGTCAAATGTTAAAATGTCTTCATTTCATAATAAAAAGTCTACATTTCGTGTCCACTCCATAACATTTAAACTGCTACAATTTTTATGCCCCCCTTCAAAGAAGTGGAAGTATATTGTTTTGCTAATGCCGGTCTGTCTGTCCGTCGGTAGACCACATGGTTTCCGCTGATTATCTTGAAAACTATTAATCACAAAGTTTTCATATTTCACATATTGATTGGTCATAACTAGTTGATGACCCTTATTGATTTTGGGGTCACAGGGGCCTTAAATGTCAAAATTGTTTCTGCTGATTATCTTGAAAAGAATTGATCACAAAGTCGTCATATTTCACATAGTGATTGGTCATAAGTAGTAGATGACCCCTATTGATTTTGGGGTCATTAGGTCAAAGGTCACATGGGCCTCAAATGTCGGAATGGTTTCTGCTTATTATCTTGGTTACAATTAATTGCAAAATCTTCATATTTCACATCTTGATTGGTCATATCTAGTAGATGACCCCTATTGATTTTAGGGTCACTAGGTCAAAGGTCAAGGTCACAGGGGCCTTAAATGTCAGAATGGTTTCCGCTCATTATCCTGGTTACAATTCATCACAAAGTCTTCATATTTGACATATTGATTGGTCATAAGCAACAGATGATCAGTATTGCTTTTGGGGTCACTGTAAGACAGGTGCCTTAAATGTCAGAATAGTTTCCGCTTATTATCATATAAATTATTCATCATAAAGTCTTCATATTTCTAATATTGATTGGTCATAACTAGTAAGTGACCCCTATTGATTTTGTGGTCACTAGGTCAAAGGTCAAGGTCACAGGGGCCTTAAATGTCTCATTATCTTGAAAACTATTTATCGCAAAGTCTTCATTATTTTTCTTTTTTCCATAATTGAATACTTCAATGTACCCATTTATGGCAAGTTTCTGTAACAAAATTACCAATAATGTGAGTCAAGGGCTAGAAAGGGGGGCATATGTGTCGTTCAACATTTCTTGTTTTGAAATAACTTGGCACAAATGATCACCATAATGAGACGATGTGCAGAGCGCAATAATTGGGTTGCTACCCGCAGGTCAAGGACACACTTAAAGGTCAAATGTTAAAAAGTCTTCATTTCATAATAAAAAAGTCTACATTTCGTGTCCGCTCCATACCTTTTTATACGCTGAAGTTTTTAGATAACTTGCTACAATTGATCACCATTATAAGAACATGTGCAGAGCACAATAATTGGGTTGCTTGCCCCAGGTCAAGGTCACACTTAAAGGTCGAATGTATAGAAGTCTACATTTTGTGTCCCCTCCATAACTTTTAACCTCTTTTTTTTTGTATTTTCTGATCGCAGATAATTATAAATAAAAATAAACTTATACAGGAAAATACATACAGATATACAGTAGGATTTAGATTGCAAAGATCAGATAATATCACAGAGCTTGCAGCCCTTTGATTTTTAAATAGCTTGGCACAAGTGATCACCATTATGAGACAATGTGCAGAGCACAATAATTGGGTTGCTATCCTCAAGGTCAAGGTCACATTGAAAGGTCAAGTGTTAAAAGGTATACATTTCGTGTCCGCTCCATAACTTAAATTGCTGAAAAGTTTTTTTAAATAACTTAGCACAAGTGATCACCATTATGAGACGATGTGCAAAGCGCAATAATTGAATTGCTACACCCAAGGTCAAGGTCACACTTACAGGTCAAATGTTAGAAAGTCTACATTTCGTGTCTGTTTATAACATTTAAACTGCTGCAATGTTTATGATAACTTGGCAGAAATGATCACCATAATGACACCATTAGCAGAGCACAATAATCAAGTCACAACCCTGAAGGTCAGGGTCACACTCAAAGGTCCAATGTAAAAACATCTATTTTTCATGTCCACTCTATAAGTTATTGACAATTCAAAGGTTTTAAAATTACTTGGCACAAATGATCACCGCCATGATACAATCTGCAGAGCTCAACAAACAGACTGCTACCCCCAAGGTCAAGGTTATATGTTCTTCATATTTTTTTTTTAATTTATGGAAGATTTTAAATAACATGGCACAAATAATCACCATCATGAGACTATGTGCTTATGATATGCATGGCATCACATCAAGGTCGTGGCTGGTAAAAGGTCAAGTACACATTCATGTTCACTGCAGAAGGGGATTTAGCTGTCCTTCAGACTGCCTTGTCACTCATTGTTGTTTGGGTTTTTTTTGAAAACTTTATCTGGTACTTGCTTTTCATGTCTGGTTGAACAAAATTTGTGCTTTCTACAATGGAAGTCAATTTTATTTGACAGGTACTGTATCAAGTACATCAGTTGCCTTGTTAAAGGGCATTTGTATTGTATGTAATACTATGAGTATTACTGTTTTAGTCCCTCTCCCAAAGTATTTTTTTTGTTGGAACGGAATGAAAACATTTTTGGTTATTTAAACTAAACATTTCATTCTCTATTTGACAATCAGAAATGTTATCATGTGTTAATTTGTTGGACCACATAACTACCACTGGAAGGTTTACAGACCTTGAATTAGTTGGCTTCTATTGAAGTAGCAATGTCTGGCTGTACTTAACACAGATATCCAAGCTGCCTAAACAGGACATAATCTGGTAAAAGAACCCCCGCCCCCTTGTCAAATTGACCCTTATCAAAACAATAAATTTAGACAAAAAACTATTGTGGAAAGTTTATGTGGAATATACATGTACTGTTCGAAATTTTCAAATTAGGCCTGAAAAATTGTCAATGGAAGAAAAAGTGGACAAAGACTAGTTGTAGCTCCTGAAACTTAATAATTATGCAACTTTTAAACAACTTTTTATTTCATCTGTTGCGACATTACCTGTTGTGTCACCTTATAAAAACAGATTCACTGAAGACCTTTCGCTAGGCAAAGACAAATATGTCATGTGACATCCCGGCGGGATTTAAAAAAATCCCGATATTTCAACACTGATCCCGATTCCCGATATTACAGCTTGAATTCCCGATATTAAAAAAAAAAATCAACATAAAAAAAATCAAACACAGCACCTGTATCTAAAATGTAAACCGTGCCTCCGGGCATTGATTGTTATCTGTCCATATCCTAAATTATAGCGGATTAAATGTTGAGTCGCTAATTGACAGCAAGGTGAAGTAATAAACAGTTCCAATACCCAAAGTTATTTCTCACATGTTTAACTTATCACGTGTCGTGTGTCAGTTAATTGACCTCTTTTTGAATTTGGCAGTAGTATTACACGCTACGCCACGTCATCAAAACTACCCTGTAAATTTACATGTATGAATTCGGCTCAACCTTTTGATTTTCTTTTGATTAGTGGCCGCACTGAAAGATAAAAGGTGAGCAGAATCATTTAAAGTGGATCATTAAAAACCTGTTTGAAGTGTCTAATTAACCTATTTTTAGTGAGTGGGTAATTTTTTGTTTTGTTTAGGAATTACACAATCATCGAGGCAAAAATGTGGATTTTTATTAACGGAACGATTCTTGCATTTATTTTGAGTCTTCTACTTATGTTACGTTATTTAACTGTCATAGTCTTATGTTCATGAATAGTTGTTGCACGTTTTCAAATAGCTTTTGTTTAATTATTGAATGACTGAAAAGACATATAATTCTTCAAACTGAAAATAATGAAATGTGAAAGTGTGACTGTTTTTTAGAAATAGCCTGTATGACTACACTTATTTATTTATTTAATTTTTTTTTTGGTGAAATAAATTAATATTGATCAACAAAAAAAATCATAAAAAAGTTATAATCATTTTAATGATTTTGAGGGTTGATATAGATTCTTTGAACCAAATGTGCCAAACACGCATTGAAATTTCGAGTCGATAAAAAATCCAGTTTTTTTTTGAGCCTCAAAAATCCAGCTGAAAATCCAGATTTGGCCCATTTCATTAATTTTGTGAAATGAAAGCAGTTTTGCCCAAATGAAATGAAACTTTAAAGGGGATAGAGGGGATTTAAAAATTTGGGATTTTAATTAAAATACGTTTTATCAATTTTGTACTTTAGAAACCTCATTAGGGAAATTGTTTCCTTTTCACCTCGTTTCAAAAAAACGTGACGGAAAGGCTTTTTTAAAAAAGAAAGTCTTTTCTTTCCCGGGTTTTTCCAAAACCCCATTTAATTTTTAAAAACCCAATTTTTAAATTTGGAAAATGGGATCGTTCGTCATTTAAAAAACTGCATTTTACCTTAGGGTTTTCTTTTTTATTTGTTGGGTTTTCAAAGCTTTCACCTGCAATAAATAAAGAGCTGTACAAAGAAATGGTTTGTTGATTATGCACGTTATTTTTCTAATCACAAGTGTTTATGAGGTGGGTGGGGTTATTTGTTTACATTAGTAATTGTTCTACTTCTGAACATTTACAGTAGCAGCCTGAGAAATTTCATTTGTTTTATTTTTATAGAGACTCCAGGCACAAATATTTCATTGGTGTTTTCCCTTTTTTTAAGTTAAAATTTCTAAGAGGTCTATTTTTACCAGTTGACAATTGTTAGGAGAGAAAGATTTATTGACAATGACATGTTGATTAATTTAGTATTAATTTATGTTAAAATACAGTGAAGTTTTGACATTTGTGGTTATCAATAATCAAATACTACAGTGCATATCTGTCAGTGTTACAGACCACTTGCATTAGGCACATTTATCTTGGCAATAATGGTAACTCAAACTATTGTAAAATAATCTCCCCTTAATCATCAAGAACAAATTTACTATCCAGCATACATTTACTACAACTCATTTAGCTTATTTTCCAACACTGTCAACGTTTTGCTCTGGCATTTTTTAAATAAGACATATTTTCATATTATATGTTACAATACTGAATACTCAAAGATATATATTTCAGTACTCATTAAAACTATTGAGCCATTTATCTTCCTTTACAATTAATGAAGAAATATCAAACTTTAAGAAATTACCTTAAAATTACAATGGTAATGTGCCAGCAAAATCAAACTCAATTAAGAGTAAACATACATTTAGCTGCTTGCCATTCATAAAAAAAGTACATTTGTATTCTTAGCAAGTTAAAACATTTAATTCCATCTGAATTATGCTTTTTGTTGACAATTTATGCCTTTAAAATATGCAATATAAACTCTATTTCAATTTTGTGTCGCCTCTACGGAGTAGTGGCGACATATAGGGATCACTTCTTCGTTGTCCGTCTATCCGTCTATCTGTCCACACTCACAGGAGAGTAATTATGTGGCTAGAGGGACAATAGGTTACTGTTCTTTCTCTTTGATGTCATTCATTCCGTAATGCTTTTATGTGGCTATTTTCTTTTGTGTGGCTAAAAAGAACAATAGAGAGAACAATAGAGTAGCCACATAATTACTGTCCTGTGAGAACGTCTGTCTGTATATCCGTCACAAAACTTGTCCGGACTACTCCTCATAAACTACTGGTGCAATTTCATCCAAACTTTACGGGAATGATCAGTACCAAGTCTAGTTGTGCATATTGTCAGCATTTTCTGGTTCAATGATTTTTGTCAGAGTTATGGCCCTTTAATAATTTTTATTTTTAAAGTTTGTCCGGACTACTTCTCTTATACCATTAATGCAATTTCAATGAAACTTTAAAGGATTGATCTGTAGCTCAAGTCCTTGCGCATATTGCACGGGTTTTCCGGTTGAATGATTTTTGGCTGAGTTATGGCCCTTTGATGAAAAGGTGTTTTTTTCTGTGTGTTGCCAGATACACAAAAGCTTGTCCGGACTACTCCTCATAAACTACTGATCCAGTGCAATTTTAACCAAACTTTACAGGAATGATCAGTACCAAGTCTAGTTGTGCACTGTCTGTCTGTCTGTCCGTTTGTCACAAAACTTGTCCCAACATGAAATTGGCCATCATGAGGCGACACGTGATCACTGATCGCTCTTGTCTGTATACATGTTGCCAATATTACATTACGCATAAAGAATTAGCCAACGAAAACTTTTTATTTCTTTTTGACAGTACTTTGCATGGCGAACATGTTTGAAGATAAAATGTGTATTAAAATTTAGTTAAAATACATGGGACATCTAACATGGGAAATCATTATATGATGACTGGAATTCAATGTATTAACCTGCCTAGAATATGATTTAAAATAGTAGTTCAATCTTTTGATGTAACATAACTATACACACCCCTTCCCTTCTGGATCTGAGAACCAATTTGATCCAGTCATTATCTTTTTTATGAGTAATATGAAGTGATTTTTTTAATCCTCATTTTGTTTTGTTTATTTTTTATCAAGAATCAGTTAAATCACACAAAATGTAAATTTGAATTATTATGATTTTGAATAACTGTATAATTAAAAATGAATAAATAAAATATTTCAGAGGAAACAGTACATCAGGATGGCCAAAGTTTTTCCATTGGTGTCATTGACTGGATGGAAGCCAAATGCTCATATCTACAGAAAAATAATTGCTTCTATAGAAATTACATGTGGAGCCATTCTAGTTCTTATACCAGGTACAAACAGTTTAACATTATTTATTATATAATTTATTCAGAAATGCTCAGAAAGTTTACTCATTGAAATTTAACAAGTGAAATAACTTCTAATCCTTACCCTGCTGGAACAGTGCTTTTTTAAAACTTTTACTGGAATGGTTTCATGGCCCATGGAGAGGCAGTGTCTATTCTAGGAGGGGGATTCACTCATATTTTTGAGAATTCCCCCCCTATTTTTTCAGAGGCAGGGGGAATATTTTACAAAGAGAAGGAAGGAAAAAGATCAACAAATGTAAAAAATTATCATTTTTCGATAAAAATGCCCCCTATTTAGGTGGAAATGGATAAAACATTTCATTTTATGTTAATTATATACAATACTATGATCTACTCAAACAACAATGCTGACCCAATCGCGAAAAAATAGCTCTAAATTTTTTTTAATTTCGGAGGTGATTTTTTATTCAGAAATAGGAGAAAATAAATATTTTATATAGACTGGGGGTGTGGGGGTCGTTCCAAAATTCAGCCCTAAATAAGCCCAAAAAACAAAAAGCACTGACTTGCCAGTCTGCTTATCTGTTGTTAGTTCAATTTTTGTATTTCCATATTGAAATTCCTTAAAGGAGGGACTGTTGGGCAAACCCATGGCACAAATACTGTAGGTTAAGGGCTAAAATAAAGGCATGTAAATGTAATTTTGATACATGAATCTGATGTCAAATATTGACATTTTATCTTTTTATCCAGTATGATTAAAGATGATTCATTTACATTCTGTTTGCATACCATTTCATTTATGATTTCAGTAAAATACTTGTTTAGTGTATTATTTTTGAGGTATTTTCCTGTGTATTGATCTTTTTATATGCCTAAAAGAATTTCGGGCATATTATGTTATACCCCCTGGCGTCTGTCCGTCTGTCTGGGCTATTTAAGAGAAGTCGGGGGCCATCTAACTGTAAACAGAACAAAAGAAAACAATAGAGTTCATTCTTTAACAATAGAATAAGGGGCCATGGCCCTCTATAAAACAAAAGAAATGGCCCCTTAGTCCATTTAAGTGGCACGTCCGTCCCTCCCTCCGTTAGCAATTTGGTTTCTGGAGCATAACTTAAGTTCCATTTGGCCCACAATATTCAAACTTCATAGGACATTGAGTAGAAGATCCCTATTGATTTTTGGGTCACAAGGTCAAAGGTCAAGGTCACTATTACCTTTAAACTGAAAATAGTTTCCAGAACATAACTTAACTTCCATTTGGCCCACAGTGTTCAAACTTCATTGGATGATTGTCCATATTGGGTTGAACACCCCTATTGATTTTGGGGTCACAAGGTCAAATGTCAAGGTCACTATTACAAATGCTTCATCCTTACTAAAAAATAGAAAACACTTTCGGGCATATAATCATGCTCCGCCCAGCGGTGCTCTTGTTAAAAATTATTTCAGTAAGGTCAGTATGTTTTTCATATTTTATAGATTTAAAGACCATTATTGAAGAACACCATATTTTACTGAATAATATTAATTTTATAGATTTAAAGACAACTATTAAAGAACTACATATTTCTCTAAATAATAATTTATAGTAGGAATCACATATTTAAAACTAAATACTCTGTATGTAATTGATTAATTTTAATGACATTATTAATACCTTTAACCCCTAAGGCCTATAATATCTTAATAAAGTCAATATTTTTATCTCACAATTGTCTGTTGATTGTATTATTGAATTGTTTAACTCTTAAATTATTAATGAATTGGTCTATTGAAACCAATTCATATCCCAATTTTTATATTAAGAATAAGTGCTAACGTTATTATAAAATATTCATAAATAATCCAATATTAGTATCAATATCATTGCATGAAATATATCAAATTTTAAAGCACTATTGTGGACATTAACAATTTTCTTCTATTCCAGAACCTATTGTTAACATTATTCTGTGTTTTTTCCCACCATTTTGTTCTGTCCATTTGGGAAAATTTTCTTTTTGCATAACATGGTAAATTGAGGAAAAGTAGGTCGCAATACTATTATACCAATTGTGAAATTTAAAAATATTGAAAGTATAAAACGCCAAAAAACTCAGCAATTTTATAGTGATTGGAAACAGGTGTGCTTAGGCATGTCTGCACCTATCTTAAGAATGAAAACAACACCCCTTCTATTATTATATAATTTCTTGACTTCCATTTCAGGACCTTTGAAAGTTGCGGCCAATATATTAATGATACTAGTCAACGCAAATGATGTTTTAGCACATAGTCAAATTAAAGACGGTCTACAAAGAATGAGTCTACCAATTGTATTTATGTTACTACTTACGTGCCGACTTTTAATACAGTACCAGGAGAATCGGCGAGAAAAGAAACTTCTCGAGGAAAAGCTACAAAAACAGAGTGAAAGTAACGGTCAGGAGCAAAAAACTACCGAAGAAACCTCACCGGAAGTGAAGAAAACACAATAACAAAATACAGCATGTAGAAGAATATGAGCCGCATCAAGACAAAACCAACATAGTGGGTTTGCGACCAGTATGGATCCAGTCTGATCAGGATCCATGCTGTTCGCTATCAGTTTCTCTACTTGTAATAGGGCTGGTAAGCGAACAGCATGGATCCTGATCAGACTGCGCGGATGCGCAGGCTGGTCTGGATCCATGCAGGTCGCAAACCCATTATGTTGTTTTTTGTCATGGCGCGACTCAATTATAATGTTTATATAAAATCATGCAATTAGAAATTGTAGATTTTTTATTTTGATAATATAAGTCTCGAGTCATTTTGTTTTCATGCTTTATTTTGGCTATGAGCTTCATATGATCATGAAATCCATGTTCAAAGTTTCTGTTTACTATGTTACATCTGATTAAAATTATTATTAAGTTACCATTTTAAAATGTTTCTGATTGTCTTTGAATTACTACTATTTTTCAGTTAAAAGGAAAGCTATTAATTTTGTTCTCAATGAAACAATTGTTTCTGATGGAATAACTTAATATATTTTGTCTTCAGTTTAACACTTAAAAATGAAAAAAATACCACTTGCATGCCAAAAATATTTTTTAAATATATAATAAGAAAAATTCTAAGGCTCCATATTTGAAAAAAAAACTATCCAGCTAGCTTACTGAAGGCCAGTGGTTCTACTCAGGTAGCTTGAGCATAAAGTAATGCATGAAGGAGCACCTGAGGTCTTCCTCCATCAGTAAAGCTCAAAACTTGCTGTAACTATGATCTTTACAGTGTTGATGTGATTAAAAATCCAACAAACACACTTGTTTGAGAACAGAGTATTAACTATTAAAAATGTCTTAAAAGTTAAAGAAATGCTTAAATATTAACAATTTATATGTCAACTTTGTAGTTGTCCTAAACTATAGGTGTCAACTTTGTAGTTGTCCCAAAATATAGGAATAATAGGCTGATTTTCTAAAACTACATGTATAACCCATTACTTCATGAGCATTTTGTGAAAAATGGCTGTTTTCATTGAAAAGTCTCCCGTTACAAGTTCAAATTGCTATAATACTATAAAAACTGCTTCAACACTAATCAAACTTGGCACAAATGTTGACTGGACCATTGCCCTTGCAACAACATGCTCAGGCTTAAATTTTCTGTTACCATGGCAACGAGGGGACATCTCAAAATTGCCAAAAATCACTATTTTGCGTTGATTTTTTCCATCAAAATTGATTTCAAAGTGCTGCAAATTCTCAATGGATTGAGATAGAGTCAAATGCTTTTCAGCGTTGGTTACACGTTACCTTATGATCAATCTGGGATCATTTTACAGCCTCTTACAAGTCCAAAAATTTTCTTGGCGATGAGGGGGACTCCGCCCCCTTCAAACCCCCCAAACAGAAGGGGCACATCCCCTTCTGGCAACCCCCTGATGTATCTTTGGTTGGGGGACCCGCGCCGAAAAAGAGGTCACTTTTTTTAACAACATTTCTCAAACAAAAAACAAGTGTTTTGGGGCCTAAATAAGGCATTTTTTCATCATTTGAGACAAAAAAAAAGGGGGGGGGGGGTGAAAAAAGGCTGTTAAAAGGCGTGTATATGAAGTTAATGGGATAATGTATGAGAAATGATGCAGATTGATTTACAGTTTATTTTAACACAATGATTGTCGTGTCTTGATAATTATCTGTAGAATTTAGAGTACATCACCATTTTTTCTAAAATTAATACTCAGATATCACAGCATTTCATTTTATTTGTAAAATTATTAGGAAAATAATGCCAAAAAAAAAAAAAAAATCCGCAATATATTTCTTGTGATTAAGTTACTGCTTTTATACTGCTGAGAAAAAAGTTGTTTGTACAGTTATGCTATTGGTCAATTTCAAATCTGTTGAACCAATGAATGGCTGGAACTTGTGACTGGTTCCAAATTATTATGTTTAAGAAATTAGTGATATTGAACTACCGGTATATCAGAACAGCAATATTTGAATCAAAAGCAATATGATATTACCATAATTTGTCACCTTAGTACAATAATTGGTTAAGTCCATCTAAATTAAATAGGAGTTAACTAGTTATTGCACTAAGGTGACAATATGTGGAGATTATGTCATGGAATATGACTTGAATTTTTATCAGTTTGGTGTTTTTTTTATTGTTTTTTTATTGTTTTTTTTTGTAAATGAAAAATTCATTGTTGATATAATAATTAAAAAAACAACTAAGAAACTGGCAGCACGGCCAAGTGGTTTGACTAGTAATCTATGTATTTCACAGGTCTCATTGGGTCAGACCCCATCCTAGGCAAGCCATTGTTTTCATAAGCAAAAATTTTTACACTCCTATTTGCTTTGTACTGGGTTTTCCCGAAAATGTGTTTATTAGCTTATAGTTCTCATACAATCAGATAAATTCTGTATAAGCTAAAAAATAAGAAACAAAGCTAGAGGCATCTTTTTCAAGCCTGTTTGAGTTAAGCTCAAGTAATGTTTAGATGTGTTAATACTAGAATATGTTTATTATGATTGAACTGAATTTTTTGTTTTCTACTTTTCTTACATATACGTACAACAGGTGTGAATTTCATTAAATATACATGTATATACATGTAGTATTTAAGTCGTTTTTGTTTTATGTAAAACTTGATAAAAAACTTGGTACTACATTTTCAGTACTGTAAACTGTTTACATTTTATTTTATATACATTTTGGTATTTATTTATTTTCTTACACTGTATTTATTTATATGTTCCTTATCCACATTTTTAAATTATTTTGTTTGGTTATTTTCTAGCTTTAAGTGTAATTGGCTTCAAAGTTTTGCAAAAATATGAATAAAAACTCTTTAAATATTGAGATATGCTTTGAAACAATTCTTATTACCATGTTGCATAATAAATACATAATTGTTTTGAGTAATACTGAGTATTTTCAGGGTTAACTGCAAAACTGTAGTAACTGATATGAAATAATGAAGGACTTTCAACAGTTTTGCAGTTGACTCATGATTTAGTGGAATGAGTTGGATCTCCCCTACTGGTGTTTCAAAAATATAATGTGGGGAAGTTGAGAGTGCTTTGCAGGCTAGGAATATAAATGTATTTAAAGTTGCACAATTTGAATAAATGAGGGTTAGGCTTTAGATGATATAATATTGATCAGGGGTGTGTTTCACTAACATACTTACGTTATCCTAACTCGAGTTTGAACGTAACTTTTTGCATAAGCAGAACTTTGGTATTTATTTGCATTTCACTAAACTTTTTTAGCTACACATTTGCGTAGGTTTAAACGTAAAGTTACGCTCACTTATTGCTGCTGTAAATTGCACGTTCTGTTTAGTGTAACACAACTAACGTTAATTTACACTTTGTGTAAGTCCATATTTATGTAAAAAGATACGCTAATCTTACGGAATATTGGTGAAATGCTCACCAGTTTTGTATATATGTTTATGTCTTGTCATCTATTAGATCGTCAAATGTTCATCGCCTTTTTTTTCTAGTCTGTGTCACTTTTATATTGTAAACTAATTTGATATTGTTATACTTATCATTCTGATTAGTTGAGATAGAAGAAACATTTATGTTTATTTATTTGTGAATTTATAGAATTTTGAACTTTAAAAGTAGTGACTGTTTGTCTTAACCCTTTCTTTACACAACACATTACATAGAGCAAAAGTCTATGGACTGGTTTTCAAAAATTTTGTTATTTTCAAGTTATTATTTAACTTTTAATTTATTAAAACTAAAGTTATAGAAGTTAACCCAAGTGTTGTCCTTTGCTTGAAATGATATGGCTTGTATTAGTTCACCAGTTTAAGGGGATGTAATAATAATGTTATAACTTGAAAACCAAAAACAAGGAAGGTAGCAGAACGGTCCACATTTTGAAGTAGTTATTTTTCTTTGAAAGCAAAAGTCTTGAATAGTTAATGTATATTTTATAAATGATATTTTTGTTATAATAACATTTTTGCAAGATGCATACAAATTTAATTTTACTTTGCTGTGTATTTTTTTTTTTTTTTTTTGAATTTAGTTTGCCATGTATTTTGTGCCTTTTTGTTGCTTTTTTATGTGTTTGAAACTATGTCTATCTGTGTGCAGTTTAAAAATAATTCTTTAAATTTTAAAAAAGAATAATTCCAAAATGTCTGTATGAAAGAAATATGTTGGTATATTTCCTTTTGAGTGGATGGTGCATGTACAAAATCATTGGTAAACTGTTATAAATCTACTATAAACAGCAAAATAATATTATATTTTGGAACTTTATATTCTGTTTAAACAAAGTTTCTTTAGTGTTAAAAAAAACAACCTGCTATGTTACAACTCTTTTGAAAATCAATCATAACATTAAAGAAACAACATAATTTTACCATTTTTAGAATTTATTAAAAAAATTCATTAGATATAGCTTTATACCCTTTAATGAAAAAAAATAGAAAGATGGATATAATAGGGATGTTAGTGATAAGTATTAGTATAGGTACTCTGAATGTCTGAATGTGTATAAAATGCAAGAATGTGTTTGTATACAGTGAAAGCTATACTAAGGACCACTAAGGCTAGCTGATTCTGGTCTGTACTGTTGTCATTGATGAAATTTGTTGCTTCTAGCAGGCTTAGGCTAAAAAGCCCCTACATGTATTTAAAAAGCCATTTTTGAGAAACTCTATTTTCCATTTTATACTTGACTGACCTTTTTCAGCATTCATGCTTACAAATGTTGATTAGATTAAATATACTCCAGACAATTCAGAAAATACATAAAGTTTATAAAATTGAAGATGACAGTCATGTCTCTTAATTTTTTTAAATGCTTTAAAGGTTTAAATTCGGGCTTTTAATTTTAAATTAATTTTACTTTTGACCATTTTTAAGTTTTCATATCATTTCCCTGGGAAAAATTTAAAACCCGCATGCCTCCAGGAAAAAGCCATAATATTTCAAGAAAAACAATCTGAGGGAAAAAAAGTTTCTAAATTTTAGGAAATGTAAAAACATTCACAATTTAAGAAATAATTTACATGTCATAATATGCAATGAATGACTGTTTTGCAGTATTAATCACCATATTTCTACTGTGTTAGTAATGCCTGTTTGGGATATTTTTGCATATTCTGACTTGTTTTTTGGCAATTTTTGTAGAGTTTAAGTGTCGTTTGCAATGTGCAAATTACTTTCTTTGTTCACTTGTCATTTTTTTTACAGTTTAATACATTTCAAAAATGTTCATTAAAATTACTATGAATTTAGAGGCATGTTGCTTTGAAATAAACTTAAATTAAGGAGAGAACTAACGTGAGCTATGCAGCTCTCAGTCCAATTCCTATGTACTGTAATGTGTAAATTATCTACATGTATACATATCTTGAATAAAATAGGTTTAAACCAAACTTAACATTTCATTAACTAGATATTAAATGGAAATTATGAAACACGCACTCCAAAGACATTTACAGCGTTTTATTTGTTTTTTTTTTACTTAAGGAAAGCACTCTTTTATGGTTGTGTTTATCACTAATAGTCATTAGTTTTTGTTAGTATGTAAACTTTGCATTAGTGTGCTTGAAGAGAGATCTACACATGGCATTAATGTATTTGTGTGAAAAACTTTATTTTAGAATCTCATTTTATTTCATACAATTTTTTACACTGGATGAAATAAATGGCATAAAAAATGAAAGGTACTTTTGTTTTATTTTGAATCAACTAACTGACCAAGTGCAAAAAGCATAGTTACAGCGCTCTATAAAGAAAGATAACTCTTGTGTGACGAAAATATAATGCATTTTGTGGTTGCCTCCCATGCATGCCAAAAAAAAAGAAAGATTTTACAGAACTGGTCGTATGCAGCTTCGGTAAAATACAGTGTAACCTCTGAAAAGCGACCAACCTCTTGACAACAATTTTTCCAAAGTAAGACTTCACAATAAGTTTAACATCTCCCAGCAGCAACCACAGGTTATTTTTTGTCTGCAGAGTATGTACTATAGATAATTGTGGAATTAGCGAGGGTTTTATTTGTAAACTTGCGACTTTGATAAAACTTAATGAAAATGAAGCGAGAAAGATTGTTTTGACACTTGTTGGTTTATCTGTCTTACAAATATATATTGATTGGAAACACATTTCTTTCAAAGGGAGGTACATTTGTTGCAATGAAACGCTGTTTTTATTTTATTTTTTGTACAAATTTTTGGTCATATTTCGGCGGTCGGTCCACCTGACCGGTTTTCCTGAATAACCTACTATTACATATTTCTCTGAAAGTGAGCAACTTTCCTGGATAACCTGTAATTACATATTTCTCTGCAAGTGACCGGTTTCTAAGCCCACATGATTTCTGAATTAGCAGTCCGAGACAAATGTCCAGTTCGGATCAGTTGTTATGGACAAATTTCGCCTCGTCCGAGGATCGAACTAGCGATCATGGAATTACAAACCGGATGCTCTATGACGCATTATGTTGCGATGAAAAGCGTTTAGTGCGTTTTTGATAGTGTGGCCACAACATATTGAAATTTCACAAATATGTAGCTTTATTAAAAAAATAATTGAACGAAACAACAACAACAAAAACAACAAGTTACAAATATTAGTTTATTAGCAGAAATGCAATAAAACATAGCAGAAAAATTGTTTTAAATCATGTAGAATGAAATTGGCGACACAAAGTAAGCCGTGTCGATCTCTTAGAATGTCCGCCAACATGACCGACCGTAAATTTAAATGGACTGTTTTCTCGTTTTTTTTTTAAATAATAATTTCTCTTCGTTATATATACTCGTATGTAAACAATCCATGCATACCCATTTGATACAATCTATCCCAGTTGATATATAATAATATTATGTCAAATCACTCTAATAAACCATGCTGGAGAATACGTTTGATGGGGGATAGATATAATGCAAATTAACAATCAATGTCAATAACATTCATTAATACAATATCATATTTAAAAAAGATCTATAAGACAAATGACGGACCAGGAAATCTACCACCCTGTTTTGTAAGTATTTACAGAATATCCATTAGTAAAGTTTTATTAGCGGATTGATTTATCGGATAAATTCGGCTTTTTGAGAGTTTTCCAAGCCATGAAGCAGAGCAACATATGGTTAATGGTTGAACGCTTGATAAGTTTATCCACAATATTGTCATGCCACGTCAATAGTCTACCGATATTTATTACTACTGCTTTTGGTACTGGATTTCAACAAACATGATGATGTTACATCGATGTTATATTCACACCATATAACCGGCGCCAGTGATGACAGACAGATTGCTGCAATGATGTCAGAAATCTAAAATTTTCTGATTACTACAGGTAGGATATAAAATTGATCGCTTTATTTATATTTCGCAAATAAGGTCAATTTCAATGCTGTAGACTTACTGCCCTTTGACTGGAGATACTAAACGGTAATTTTGGACATAGAATATGTTAAGCGGGTAAAATATGATCGTGAAAATTGTTGATTTTTTTGTTTCAAATATCTTGAGTTTAAAATAAAAGAAGGGACTCTAGCTTTGGTGCACATTAAAATCATCACTAAGGGTCTTGCATGCAAAATATGAACACGTTATATATATATTGACGTGAAAATGAAGCTGCCGATTTTAACAGAAAGGCTCTGGGAGTAGCTAACATTCTGAAAGAAAATCAACATAATATTTTGTTTATTACTTTATTCGTATGAAAAAGAAAAAAATCTTAAAGGGCGGACAAATTTTGTCCCTTTCTCGTTTGAAAACGTTGTAATGCGTGTATGTGGTCGCAAGGTCACTTTCCTCCCAACATGTCCTCGATGCGTGTATGTGGTCGCACGGTCGAAAATTTAAAACCAAAAGACAACGTTTTCAGAACTGTTTGGTGTCTTTGTAAATTAAAAGGAGATTTTATAACCTATTCATAAAAATGATTTTTTAAAAAATCTTAATCATAGAAAATTCAAATTTTATAAGGACTTTATGTGCCCTTATTAGGAGTGGAGAAATAAAATCTTAATTAGGACTTTGTTAAATAAGAGACTGGACAAATCCTGATTAAGAATAAGTTCTTTGCTAGACCTAATTAGGAGTTTGAAAAAAAAACCCATTAGGAGAAATAGGATCCTAATTTGAGCTTTGTAAATGCTAAATAGGTTTTTATACAAAGTACTTCGTGGACTTTATTTCTCCAAATAGGCTTTTCAGAAGTTCCATTTAGAACATACAAAGTCCTAAATAAAGCTTTAATCTCCTGATTAGGAATTAAAAATTGTAAAAAGTCTATAATTTTATCCTAACACTGCCTTTTTAACTCCTTAAAGATAATAACAAATTTCAAATTAGGGTTACAGAGTCATTATCAGGCTATTATAACTTCTAATTATAAATCAACAAATTAAAATATTCTTTAAACAAACGAACTCATTTTTAGAAATTTGTAACTTCCAAAGGTCAGAGAAACTCATATTTATTGGGTTATTAGTCTTAATACGGTTAATTAGACTCACAAGTTCATTGTAAGTAGGTAATTTCATCTATTATAGCATTGAGTTTTGTTTGTTTGTTTGTTTCATTTCACGCCTTTCCCAAACAGTATTACAGTCATATAGGCGGGTAGTTTCCTAACACCAGCATTTAGTAATAAGAAGTTTTTTTAGGAAGACCTAGTTAAAAGAACTAACTTATAATAAGGAATTTGGACAAATTACGCAAATAAGGACTAACTTCGTGCAAAATAAAAATTGCTAAATCCCGTTTATTTATTCTTATCAGCGTCTATCTTTTTCCCAAATAAAATTAACAGATAAACGGTATTGAGGGCGTTCATGCAAATTGGACTGTACTTCAGATATTTTCAAATTTAGAAATTCTAATTAGAGGAAAATGCAGGGGCTTTCTTTTTTGAAAAAAAAAAAATCAAAAAAAAAATCAAAACAACAATAACAAAAAAAAAAACAACAAAAAAAAAACAAAAAAACAACGAAAACAAACAGAACCGAAAATCACACCTCGAATTTTATGTTATCATTTATATAGTTTGTTTTTGCGAGCGTATGTGCGTGTTTTTTATATGCCTCACACTCAGCTGCAACTTGCTTGGATATAATTTGAATATTTTTTGAGTATGTATGTATTTATTTATTTAAGTCTCAATAACATATATGTACATATCAATCAATATAAAATACAGGATAAAAAAAATGGCATACATATATGAAACCAATCAAATGTTTGATTTGCTAGAGACTATTAAAAAAACTATACATTTTCACATTCTTAAAAACTCTATCACATATTTTAATGACTACTCACTTAATGTACATATACAGAAAAAGAAATGAAATGAAATGTCATCTGAGTTTGTTCTTAATCATAACTTTGTCAAGTCAAAGATCTTGGCAAGTATTCATATTTGAGTAAAGTTAAAATTCAAACTACTCTGTCTATCCCATAGAAAAAGGCTGAAAAATTTAATCATAAACAAAATAGTTCAGAAAATTGTAATGT
Organism: Ruditapes philippinarum; assembly: GCF_026571515.1. Lineage (NCBI taxonomy): Eukaryota > Metazoa > Mollusca > Bivalvia > Venerida > Veneridae > Ruditapes > Ruditapes philippinarum. Next base: position 524,771 of record NW_026865153.1, read on the forward strand.
GCTAAACTGTATGAAGACCCAAATATTCATGTTCTATAACAACAGTGGTTGTGTCAAAATTATGACTTGGCATTGATTTGTATAACCAAAAACAAACCCTCCTTATTTTTCGGTTCTAAACTATATTAATTTCTTTACCATATATATACACATATTCTAAATGCTATGACCTAGAAAACTCTTCTTAATGATAATCTGTCGTTTTCGTTTTTTTATAAATTAAAACCCAGAATATCTTTAAAAGGAATAGTTTATAAAGCTCAACATTACAAAATGGTCTAAACTGTAAAAGCACAGGACTGATCTAATCAGACATATGAATTATTAATAAGGTTTTCTAGAGCAAGATAAAACAATGTTCATATACTAAAACAATGCTCATATACTAAAACAATGTTCATATACTAAAACAATGTTTATATACTAAAACAATGTTTATATACAATAAAAATATAGTACAGTTTAATATTATCCAGTATACAAACTATCACGACGCTTTTCTAACATTTGAAAGCAGGTTTTGGCACAGCAATTAACAATGGCCTCCTCATTCAGAAGTATCCTTATCTTTTCAACATCATCTACACTATCAAAATTAGCAAAATGTTGACAAGCCTTAAAATAAAGATGTTGTCTTAAATCAATATACAAAGGACAGTGTAGTATCACATGCATCTCATCCTCAATTACATTAATTCCAATATTGTGACAAAAAGAACATTTTCTATTCTCTAACAAGACATTATTATATCTTCCAATCTCAACATTGATTGGGGCTGTTCCACTACGAAATTTTGCAAGTGCACCTCTATGTGATCTATTTAACACTAACTTACAGTATGGTTCAACATGAAAAGAGGTTTTGAATAATCGGTAGAACCTAAGTTTATTTCTACCATTTCCTCTCTGTGCATTAACACGATTAACATCGGCATGCCATGCCATGACATATTCTTCATTTAATTTTGGAACAAGTTTTCCACATATTTCATGCTTAGACGCAAACCTGCTAATATGTACATGTTCATTTAAATCATACTTCAAAAACATGTTAACAACTTTAAAATTCCAATTTTTACAGTTTCTATTACTTGCATCATTTGACCAAACAAACACTTTTCTGTTTAGTCTTTCACTTGACATATTAACTAATCTAGACCATTAATGTACAACTGTTTTTTTAACCTTACAAATCATTGGTTGCCACCCAATATCACCATTTACAGCAGCATTTGAAGTATATTTACCAACGCTCAAAAAATATCTTGCTGCTCTATGCTGAATTGCATTAATACATTTAAAGTCTTCAGTTGCCCATATACCAGAGCCATATGTAATAATTGGTACAATAGTTGAATCATAAAGTTTGGTAAATGCTTGATATGGAAATCCACCAACTGAGCGTGCCCTCGCTATAAGCAAACCCAAGGCCCTTCCGGCAGATTTAGCAACGCATTTCGCTGCAACCGAATAATCTAGATGTTCAGTTAAAACAAGACCCAAGTACTTGTACTGGGAGGCATACTCAATTTCTGAATCTCCACATCGAAATACAAAATCACTTTTTCTTACAGACGGGTTTCTAAATTGAACAATCTTTGATTTGTCAATATTAATACACATGTTATTTTCAGCACACCAAGTATTAAAAACATTCAAAAGACACTGTAAATTTTCAGGTTTATCGGTTATCAAAACTATGTCATCAGCAAACAACAAAATTGAACAATTAATACCATCAATATCAATACCCTTATTTAACGAGTCTATTCTTGTAGCAAGGTCATTAATGTAAAGATTAAACAGCATTGGTGACAAGGTACATCCTTGTTTCAATCCTGTGTTAACATGAAACCAATCAGTTAAAAAACTGTTAACTCTAACTGAGCACATAACATTATTGTAAAGACTTTTAATAGCATTTAACAATTTACATTCTAAAATACTATCTAATTTACACCATAAAATTTGCCTATTTATACAGTCATATGCCTTCCTTAAATCTATAAATGAGCAATATGTTGACAACTTCGCTTTCCTACGAGTATCAACAATACTAGTCAGGGTCGACAAATGATCAATAGTACTTCGACCTTTACGGAAGCCATTTTGACCTTCAGATAAAATATTGTTTGTTTCAACATACGATGTAAGTTTCTCATTTATCAAAGAACAATAAATTTTGTATACAACAGGTGTAATAGAAATACCACGGTATGAGAGAGGGTCTTTTGTGTTAGTTGTAGATCCTTTCGGGATAGGGTTTATAATACTTTTGCCCCACGCTTTTGGTACATGCAAATACTGTGCTAAAATTTCATTTTTATAAACAATACTTGGTATTTCATCATATCCCATTGCTCTATTATTTTTAACATTGAGAATAGCTTTTTTAACATCAGATATTGAAAATATTTCCTGACCTGCAATACTATCAGTATATACATACATTGCTTTCATCATCTAAATTACATGCATATTCAGCATCCACTTCAGTATTAAGTAAGTTATAAAAATCAGTTTTCCACTTATTTAATACTAAAGCAGGATTAGAAACACAGTTCCCATCATCATCCAAAACTTCATACGGAACAGAACCTTGTCTATTATCTCTTACACCTAATCTTCCAATATTTTTCCAAAAATCAGGTTTATTGTGTTCAGCATCAAACAAAATAAATATCAGTTTGCAATTTGTGCCAATACTGACGCTTATACATTTGCACTTTTCTTGTCAAACAATTTACGTCTATTAACAATAAACTTTTTTTAAATTAGACTTATTTACACCTCTAGATTTAAACCCACATCTTCTCAGCTTCACACAATATTACCCCATAGCTCTTGTAATTTCTCATTCCATCAAGGTTTCAAGACTCGAAACCTCTTCTTACTTACCTCCAAATATGACATTGCTAACACTTTTAGGAAGCTTCTTACTCATTTCATCTTTAATATTAACACTAAATGAGTTATAAAAATCATCAACAATACTTTGATGAGAAAAATTGGACTCAAAAAGAGAGATTTTACTATCTACAGCTTCAATAAAACTGGTGTTCTGACAAAAATCTTCAGGCAGCACATTTGTGTCATATTTTGTAACTAACTTCTTTAGTACAGGTATTTCAGAATATGAGTATGTATGTATTTTACCGCCCAAACGGTCGTTGAACTGAAACCACTTGTCAATCACTGCCGTGGGTTCGAGTTCCGACATTGTATTCTTTCGTGTGAGGAAGCTTTTCAGCCAGCTGAGGGAACGCCGGTGGTTCTACGCGAGTGCACGTTAGCGCCAATTAACAAAAGGGCACTTGAGGTCTTCCTCCAGTAAAGCTGGAAGTTGTCGTATGCCCTATAGTGTGTTTATAAAATTTTCATGTTCGCGGATTTTTCTAAAGCCGCAGAAACCATTAAACATTTTATGGAAAAGAGGAAACGAGTCCAAAATTACGTGATGGTATCCCCAGTCGATGGGCAGTAAGTCTATAGCAATGAAACCGTCCTCATTTGGGTAAAGTAAATATAACAACCAAGTTTACAACCTACCTGTTGTAATAATTAAATTTAAGAATTCTATCATCACTGCAACATTCCGTCATCACTAGCGACGGTTATACGGTGTGTTATTCAACAGCTAACACAATTCCAAATCCTCTAAGAACCATCTCCAAAACCTCCCAACAGACTGACATATAATAAAGAACATTTGTATCAAATGAAATTCTGTCACTTCTCATTATAAATAATGACGCTTGAATTGAGTGACTTAGAAATAAGAGACCACTGCACTGGGTGATTAGTTAAACAAATTGTTGGACAAAATTAGCCGAAAACATCTGTAATCTCTGCGCTTGGTGTTGCTGGATAAGAGCAGATGCATATTTTACATCAATTTCATAATTGCTAGTATGTAACATAATATGCAAAGCAAATTCTTGTGTCATTTTAATTAAAAAAAAACAACAAATAAAAAAAACAACAAAAAAAACAAAAAAAAACAAAAACAAAAAAACAAAAAAAAACTGTTTAAACATTGCGAAACAAGTTCTTGCTACTTATATTAATTACGTTCGAGTCTGCTTCCTGGAAACAACCAGTACTGGTGTCATATGAAGAAACATTGTCGTGACCCAAAGAGGGCTCGAACCCATGATCCCTGTGTTGAGAGGCAGAACTTTAGGTCAGCGCTCCCCTTAAAAAAACACTGTAACGGGTGTTATAGATCTATAGTCAATCAATTACAAATATAGTCCAGCTTTTAGCCTGCCAGTGGCAACAAATTTTACCTATGCCACGAGCGCTGACCAAGATTACATTGATATAGAAGTAAACATCATCAAAGAATGATACATGTACCACAGCTGTGATTTTGCGGCAAATCACCTGCGCAATATGTATATAAATTTTTTCCATTGGAATACAATGATTTTGTAATAAAAAATTGACAGTGCTATTGAATCCTTAAAATTCATATTTTAATCCTAAATGAAATATAAATTTCGTCTGTTCAGGTTCGTTTTTTGTCTTCATTGTTAAGAAATTATAATCCATTGATGACATAATGTAACAAAGAAGACTTTGTGTCAGGCATGGATAATCCCTAGTGTTTTCGTTAATGAGTTTATAATCTTGTAATATGTTCAGAGCAGTGATAAATCATACCAATACTTGTTGTCTCTCTCGATGGAATACATTTCAGATCTTTCTGAGATAAATATGTTGCTGGAATTTTTACGCGGATGTATTTGGCTTTAATTTGAAATAATAGTTTTTATACATGTATTTTGTATGTCAATATGACAAAAGCCATATGCGTGTTGAATATGTATCTGCTTTTATTATCTGATAATAAAAATTCAATTGTTCAATAACAATTAGCATGCTAACATGACTTGACAACTGGTTCTACGCATGCTACCCGTAAAGACCAAGATCTCACATGGTATTTCATAAAGATAATTGAAATCTGTAGACAAGTTGCTTTAACATGGCATACTTATGGTCTTTTCATTGTCATCAGTATTTCTTAAAATTAATCCAACCAACAACCAAAATACAAAATAGAAAAAAAAACAACACTTTAAATCTTATAGGACCAGTGCAGACCAAGATCAGATTGCACACCTGTGTCATCCGATCATGATATGGACTGTTTGCTATCCATTTGGTTTATACATGTATTGTGAAATTATTAAAAAAAAAAGATGAACGGTTTTGTCCAAATTGAAAAATGGACAAGTTTGTGCATGAATTTCTAGCATAGTTTGGGTCAATTTATTTTAAAATAATTGTATATTTAATGATTTTAACGTATTTGTACATAAAACCCTTAATAATTGTACACAAGTAACTTTGCATGTTATGGCATAAAATAAAACATTTGTACAGTTTGGCCAGACACAACCCTGTTGGCTGACAGACACCAAAATTTTTTATCGTGATACTCATACAGTTTTTCACTGAAGAAAAAGACAAACCTGTATTTTTTTTTT